>NW_027468564.1:18685595-18898095 GCF_046254945.1 Alosa pseudoharengus | reverse complement strand
GACCACTTCAGTACTATATCAGGTCCATATCAGGACTAATTCTGTAACATATCAGGACCAATTCAGTACTATATCAGGGCCGTATCAGGGCCGGTTCTGTGCCAGCTGTCCTGTCTTTGTCGGTGCTGTGGGTGCTTACGTTGATGGAACAGCCCAGCAGAGATCCTCTGTCTAGGGCTTTCTGGATGATGCTGTAGAGGTTGGGCTGTGGGGAGTTGAGTTTGAAGCGCTCCGCAATGCCCCCGGTGAAGTCCTCAAAGCCCTCAGTGGGAGAACCTCCAGACAACACCTCATAGCAGCCGTTTACCCTACAGGGCACACACACACTCTAAAAACTGCTGGGTTGTTTCGGTGACCCAAATGCTGGGTGAAGGCATCTGGATGATGTTTTGGGTAGATTTGACCGAGCATTGGGTTAGAAATAGAAACCCACAAAATCGAGGCTCGACCGTTAGGTCTCCATAAAAATCTCCAAAAAAAATATTTTGAAAAAAATCTTTTGAATGACTGACACCGAGGGACAGACGTGTCAACATTTTCTCCATCTCCTTCCCTGTTTCAAGTAAGTAAATTCATGTCTATCACATCCATGTCAACATAATTTCATAGGCCTATAATTAACATAGTCTAATTATATTGTAATGTTACTAACATTATTAAGGATTGTTGTTAACGTTATTGTTGAAGGTCATCATTTGTAATGTTAACTTAGCTGTTAGCATGGGAATTGTAACTTGGCATGCACTAATGATATTAACACGTTATAACCCATTCACATTTTCTTGAAGAACCCAAAATGATGTGAATGTAAAATAATGTCAATTGCTGAATAGTCAAGGGTTAACTTTAGGTAAAGTTAGAAGCTAGGCTAATTAATGTTGCTCAACTCTTTGCCTAGCAAAAGCTAGCTAGCCATAGTGAATAGAGCTACCACAGGGTACTCTATACAACCACAGGTGGCACTGTGGTAACTCTATATAACACATATTGATGTCAATGGGGCATTTTGCCCATGTTCAGGGAGGAAAGTTCTTTTGTTGATAGACATTTGATTAATAGCTTACTGCAGTTTGATTTGATTTATTTAATTGTATTAATAATGCCTTATACACATGCAAAGCCATCAAATACAATCAACCGACATCATAGAGACGGTGACTTCAGTGGAAATTCTCTTCCCGGATAATGAGTTTCCTGGCTGTCAAAATCCACGCACATGAAGCAGAGAGGTCAAGGGTCAAGGCCTGATTAACAACTATTCAGCCAACAATAACATCCTATTAGCACGATGAAACAATTAGTGTGTGTCTGTGTATGTTTCTGTGTGGATAATATGGCATTATTAAAATATGAATTGCATTTTGTGATCGTTTTGGCTATTATGTGTTGATCTTTAAAAAAAAAAATGCTTATGTGATTATTTTGTGATTGATTAGATAATTTTAAATAGGCTTATGTTATTATTTTGTGATTGACTAGCTCATTTTAAATATGTGTATGTGATTATTTTGTGATAGCTCATTTTCTCCAGGACATTGTGATCTCATTCTCCAGCCTCCACATTCCTTCCAGCCCAGCCTCCAGCCCCATCATCTGGAGTTTGGAGCTACCATTCCTATAACGCCCACTCCTATCACCCCAGAACAAAGGATGAACTCACGCCTTACTGACCCCCCCCCACACACACACACACACACAGCCTCTCACCCACAGCAGTGTTCACCAGACCATGAACTTACACAATACTCAAAACATCCTCTTTCTACAGTAAGATTCAGGAACTAGAGAATCTGGCTCGAGACCCCATGATAACACGACGATGTCATAAGCCGCACACATGATAAATGATGTAAATCATCAAAACCACATCTGGCCTCGGAACAACTGAAGCGCTTTGTTTGTGACGCCGTCGTCCACATGCCTGAGAGTCATCACTGTGTGAACACTAAGAGACTTGAATATTTTTTTTTGTTCATTATTGGGAATAGGCCTGTGTTTTGTACATAGAACAATGACACATGTGTCCATAATTCTTTTTTTTTTTTTTTTTGGGGGGGGGGGGGTTTATGGCATAGGCCTCCACTATTAAATCAGACCAAAATAATGTTATAAGCTCACTCCATTAGAAAAAGAACACCATGTAATTAATGATATCATAAAGGCAGTAGCTTAACAATTAGGATAGAACACATCATAATTGGCCTGTCATAATGACTCTCAATTGGCCTGGGTGTTCTTCATGATTGAGTCTATGTGGGAGGGACCAAACATACGCCCACTCAATGTTTGTTCAGACCATAGACTGTAAAAAATATGGACAAAGCGTCTGTGACGTCACCCATAGATTTCTGAAGAACGGTTATGAAGCCGTTTATGGGGGGTATGGGCGGCGCCATCTTGGGAAATCCTAACCCCGCCCACACTCTGGCCAATCCATATATGGGTAAAGGGGCGGGGCTTTGTATGAGACTGAGCAAGCCGGTGAACCCGCCTCGTCGTCAGCCGAGCAGCCTCAGCTAACGTTAGGCCTACAAGATGGACTGGCACAGACGTTGCTGTAACATTGCTGGTAAGTTTGATCTGCTAACGTGAAGTTCATGTATCTTATCATATTTCTTAATGCCATGTTCAGACTTTTTAATGTTGTATGCTGAAAGGTTATATTCGGGTGAACGTTTGAAAAGTTGAGAATGAAGAGTTGAGTTTGCAGATTCTAGCTTCTAGGTAAAATAAACTAACGTTAGCTATCCCTCCCTTGCTGAAGTTACGGTCAAATAACGTAGAGTAATTTAGCGTTACAGGTTCACCAACTCACGTAGAGTAACTTAGCAGTTTACAGGTTCAGCAACTCATACTGACAAAAATGTATCTTTGCCTTTATTGTTTTGTAATTAACGTTATCCATCTCATATCCTCAGTGGCAGCCATCATTGTAACGTTAATTAATTTACGATAACATCAGCCAGCTCGCTGTATTCTGTCAACGTATAGTGTGAATTGATAACAAAATCGTAGGGTATTAGTTAACTTGTACATCATTAATTATTTTTGATTAACTCTTAATATCACGTTTTGAAATCGCTATATTGCTCTAAAGTTGTCAGTGGTAGTTTGGTCTAAGATGACATTGAAATGTCTCATCGGTGGCCATTTATCCAGCGTTCATGTTCGGTTAGCTTGCCTTATTTCCCCTTGTCAGGCTATTATCAAAACGTTAAATCCAGTTAGTGTCCGGTGTTTGGCATAACAATGCCAATATTAGTGTACTTTGTCACTGAAGACCCATTTCAAATCGCACAATACCGGTAGTACTACAGCATTGTACAACAACTGTACTTTTGTTGATTACAACAAGTGGTGTTGGTTTGCATTATTGTATTATCTTATAAGTAGGTATGACTAATAAAATGTTTACCTTTCTGTTTTGGCAGTTCACCATGGGGAGATGGCGGCAAGGAGGTCCATGGGCTCTTAACCTGGGACTAGAGGTCCAGGTGAAGTGGTTTGGCTGGGGTGTGGTGATATTGAACCCATTGAGACTATACAGTACATTTCACTTTATGTCTATTGATGAATGTTACACCTACCCTTTACTTATGCCAAACCCATTTCTGTTCTTTAAATATCAGAAAGCAAACTTACTGTTGATGGCACTGAACTTGGAAATGTTTATGGAACTTTTCTGAACTGTGAATTACATTAAAACTCATGCCAGTATTTAGTTTTGTTAGTTTTTCTTATCTTCAACTGTCTATTGTACAGTGGAGGTTTGTTATATGTTTATACTTATATTTACCATTTCTGCTGTAAGTGCATGTTGTGTGTGATGTCTGTATGCTACTGAGACCTTGAATTTCCCCTTGGAGATCAATAAAGTATCTATCAAACCAATTTGCCTGTGCTCTCAAAAACATTTATACAAATCTGTCAGCTTCAGTCAGTAGGTTGAATTGAAGACCCAGATGCAGAAGTAAAGGTGATTTTTTACTTGTATATCTTGAGCATTACAGGTAACCACTGAATTTGTGAAACTAAAATAACAAAAACTAATATGTACTAAGCTAGTACATAGTCAATACATATTAGATTACTTTAAAGACTGACAGATGCAAATGCTGTAAATAAAGGTAATCAAGGGGTCTGCTGGTGAACAAAGTCTTTGAAGTCAGAAGTTGCCACTGCTCAATGACTTGTGCCCCATCTGGTAGGATTTCAAAATGTTCCAGATCTGAAAACAGAAATATTGGTATATGTCACATCCTTGAACTTACTGCAAACTATGAACAAGTGCTCACAAATGAAGCTAAAAAAATACTCCCAGTATGTATAATGAACAAACTCACAGAACACTTAGCTGAATGGGGACAGGACAGGCGTATTCAACTATTTGCACATGTCCTGTTTATGCAGGCAATAAGCAAAACCAAATTTGGTGTATTCAAAGTTCTGTAGAACAACCATTTCTTGTATTTTAATGTTTTCAGTGGAACAGTGTAAGCTCATATCTATACCCCATTGAGGTAGTTATTAACAGTTAGGCCAAGGTCCAGTCAAACAATAGCCAGTCACTGATGCCATATTCTTTAATTATCCAATCTGTATCCAACAAAACCCTGCTGATTTAAAGGCTACTTTCCATGTGTGACTTATCAAAAGAGGTCATGATAATTATTGCACAGATGTGCCCCAGACTGCTCACAATAAAAGGCCACTCTAAATGTCTGAAATGCATTCATGTTTGTTCAGTATGCTAACCATGTCTGGAATAGACAGCTAGGCCTATTGAATCCAGTAGGTTGCTCCATTTAAATGTATGGAAAATGTCAAAGTACCACGGAATCAGTACTGAAGTGATGCTTCTGAGTCGACAGCACAGACGAGAAGTGAAGTTAGGAGTCCAGAGCCCTCTCCAGCACCCAGCCTGTCTGGATCGCCTACAGGGAAACTTTGCATAGACAAGAAGTGTTGTTTCAAATTTGTGTTTAACAAATAAACGGCATCAATAAGAGTTTCAGACGTCAGTTATAACTAACAGTTATGGTGACTAGCTAACGTTATCGCTCGTTATCAGCTCCATGTTCAACGTATAGTCAGTGGTTCACAATTTTACCTCCACTAGCTAATGCTTCGGCTGAAGTTATCATGTGAACGAACGCTTTTCTATTTTAAATGTGACAACCCAAAGACTATATAAATTGACAACGGACTAATCATTCACACAGAGAGTATTTACAAAAGGTTTTTTGACGAGAACACATGCTTTGTTACCCCAGTATGTTTGTGAACTAACGTTAACGTGCTTAACGTTACAGCTGTCTGACTCAAACACCTGGCTAGTATGGCAAACGTTAAGCTAACTCACAACGGGAGCACAATCGGTTTTCACTAACGTTAACTTTATTCAAGTTAACTAAATTTATGTGTGTGCTTCAGCCATTCGGTCATCATTTTCGACATAAACTTATTTGAAATGATTTGACGCTAACGTAGCCTATAGCTGCCCACTAACATGGATGCTATAATGCTAACATCTACGTGAAATAGTAGTGGAATGTCACTTACCTGAAAAACTGGAGCGAAGTCTTCTTAAAGTGTCGGTTAGTAGGCTTCAGTTAATAGCAACCCATTTTATGTCTGATATTTGAATAAACATTTTTTAGAAAGGATGTGGTGTGTAGGATCACAGCCAAGACATAATTTCGGAGTTTCCTCCACTCAGCTAGTGACGTCGTCTGCTGCCTCGACACCAGCCGTCAATCAAGTTGACCACGCCCTTAATTATTCATACATTTAATATCTAAATGCGATCTAAACTAACGAGTTAGAAAAAAATTCACCCCCCTCACAGTTGTCAGGCACTCGGGAACTACCAACAAATACAATAAAAGTCCATGGGACCAACCTGTAAAAGCATGAATTTATGCTGTGAAAACGGACATTTTAACATGGGGGTCTATGGACATTTGCTCCCTTTTGGGACCTGCCCCTAGCGGATTTTCGATGTATTGCAATTTTTCGCATTTCCGGGTAGGCTTCATTGTTCAAATTAGAATGTTTCCGCTTGGTTCAGACCCTCCAAAATATATTCTACCCTTCTTCATTAGAATAGAACACAAAGTAATTGTGATGTCATAAAGGCTTATGCTTTGTCCAGCCATTCACTATTAAAACAGAACACAGAGTGATTGTGATGTCATAAAGATCCTTACTTGGCATAGGCCTTCTCCAGTAGGGCACTCCAGAACTCTGAGCCCTCTGCTGAGTGCACAAACAGCAGCTTTCCATCCCTCACCGGCAACCGGTCGTCAATGACAACATCCACCCACTCACCATACTGCCAGATCTGATGACAGAAATGCTTAATTGTTATTATTTGTTTATAATTATGACTGTTTCTGTATGATACACATCATGACACCTGAAAAATACTAAATTTCATGTTCATATATTCATATAATACATAGAAACTCAGGACACCCATCCAGACAGACATATGATAGATAGATAGATTTAGATTTAAGAATACATGTTTAAGTTTCCTTTAAACCTGGATTTAGTTAGTATTTTTCTTAAACATAAGTTTTCTTTCTTTTAGTTTAGTATTATAAGTTTCCTTTCTTTGACCCCCCTTAAAACAAATATTGTATCTGTTTGTATTGTCATGTTACTGCTTTGGCAACACTATTTTCTGAGTCATGCCAATAAAGCACATTTGAATTTGATAGATAGATAGATAGATAGATAGATAGATACTTTATTGATCCCCAGGGGAAATTCAAGATACACTGACACACTAAATTAAGAGAGAAAGACAAGAAGGACAGTGATAAAAAAAAAAGTGCAGAAAAAATACTGTTTAATGAATCACCTGGAAGTGAAATATTCCGGCATAGTTGTGGTCAAAGCTCTGTCCATGTGGTACCACTCGATTCAGAACCTCTTTATTTAGAGTGAGAGAGGCGATAGCTGCCAGTAACCAGCAGTCACCTGCAGAGGGAGAGAGAGAAAGAGAGAGATGGATAAAGAGAGAAAGATAGAGAGAGATGGATAAACAGAGAAAGATAGAGAGAGATGGATTTAAGAGTGAAAGAGAGGGAAGGAAAGTGAGAGAGAGAGATTGATTTAATTTGATTTGTAGCTCTTATTGTTGTTGCATGTTTAATATCAAAGGAGTCTAACACCTAATCCTTTTACTAATATATATATATATATATATATATAAAATAAAATATAAATTCTGCTTCTCACCTACAAGTCCCTTCATGCTCTGGCCCCTAAATACCTTTCTGATCTACTCCACCCCTATACCCCTCTGCAGTCCCTCTGGTCCTCCAACAAGGACCAGCTGGCTATACCCCACCAGACTTAACACTTTGGGGACAGGGCCTTTTGTGTGCCAGCCCCAACTCTTTGGAACCAACTTCCCCCTCACAGCCGCTGTGGGCCTGTTCTGAAAACACCTCAAAACACACCTTTTCACTGAGGGCTTCGGCCTCTAATCCCCTCATCATCCCACCCAGCGCTCCTGCACACACACACACACACACACACACACACACACACATGCACACACACCACCCCTTCTTGTAAAGTGAGCTCGAGTTTCTAGAATATATTATATAAAACTAATTTGTTGTTGTAGTTGTTGTAGTTATTAGAATTAATTCACACACTTGCTTTCAGTCAACAACAGTTTAGTGACCTTACTGAGAAACATTTACATTTACTTAACATTTGACCTTGTACGCTGACTTGCAACATTTTAAATAATGAAAGGCATTTACTTATTTTGACATTTTAACTTGTGATTCCTTTACTTTCATATAAGTTTGAATGATAAACTTATTTATCCTGTGTTGCATGTACATATCTAGATATTCGACGGGGGGCGGGGATCTGGCTTGCCCTGGTATGCAGCTATCTATATGTAGACACACACACACACACACACACACACACACACACACACACACACACACACACACACACACGCACGCACGCACACACACACACTCACACAGAAATATGCAAAAACAACCCCTCAATGCATGAACAAACATGCACAGGCATAGTTCCAGTCTAGTTTCCCATCCAGAGTACACAGAATGCAATCCTTAAACTCAGTTACATGAGAGAGAGATAGACAGAGAGAATGGAGAATGAGAGAGAGAGAGAAAGAGAGAGGGAGTGGGAGAAAAGAGAGCAAAGAGAGGCCCACTCCCACTTTATCTTTCTGCTTCACTTCACACTGGGTGACCTTTGGAATAACTCACATAGTTTTCTTGTCTAAATTGCTTAATCAAATCTCCCCATCGTCAGACGCAAACAAGAACACTTCCTGATTCCTCCTCCTCACCTGTTTACTGTTTACACTGTTTACTGTGTGTGTTTACTTCCTCTGACTTTATTTACACCACTCCAGGACGTACTCTCACGTTACCTTTCCACTCACACACAGCAGATTAGCATTTACTGTTATTTACTTTTACTCACTTAAATGTATGCCAATTCTATTACAAGGGATTTCATTACCCCCGGAGCAACTTGGGGTTAAGTGCCTCGCTCAAGGGCACAACGGTGCAAGCTGGGAGTTTTGTAAATAAACAATAGCGAGAAGGTCAGATCCTCTGTGTGTAAACAAAGACAGATTATATAAATGTAAAAGTAACACCCCTCCCCCCCGTTCTGTTAGCTTGCAGCGGCTCTGTAATCAGGCGTCTGTTTGTTGTGCCAGGGAGATGATTGGGCCTGTGAAGGGGGCTGAAATGCCTAGATAAAGACCAGATTAGTCCTCCTGCTCTAACAGCAGCACCAGACCGGGGGAAACACAGGGCAGTGCAGGACACACCATCTGAACAGCGTGTGAACTGAACGAGTGTGTATGTGGGGGGCAGGGGGGGGGTCTGTGTGTGTGTGTGTGTGAGAGCGTGTGCAAATGTGTGTTTGTGGGTGTGTGTGGGTGTGTGCATGTGTGTGTGATCATGTGTATGTGTGCATGTGTGAGTGTGTGTGATCGTGTGCATGTGTGTGTGTGTATGTGTGTGTGTGTGTGTGTGTGTGTGTGTGATCGTGTGTGTGTGTGTGTGTGTGTGTGTGTGTGTGTGCGTGTGTGCGTGTTTGTGTGCACGTATGTGTTCCATATTACACTGAGCTGGTTTATGTCACTAACTTTAGAAGAATCATATCAATCACAAACCATGTGAGTGGTGGCCTATTCAGAATATTGGGCTGGTGCAGTGAAGACATTTTTCCCACAGTGTTGCATGCTGGATTTTGGTCATTGTTGACACTGCTATATCACAGATCCCAGAGGATTTCAAAGATTCCACCAGCTTCCTCCAACCAACTACAGGCTGGCAGAACTCTAAAATAGCTTTTCAGAGTTCCAGCAGATGACTTGAAGCTCATTCTGGAACATTCTTCTTTTGTGATGATAGGAAACTGTAAACAAATACAACTGTGACACTTCCTCTCAGAGGGGGGAGTCACAATGAGGGCACCACCACAGCAGAGAAGGCCTCAAAGACATTCCTGGAATAAGATGCTTTCCATATTCCCAAATAAAAATCCCAGACTTTTCCAGTCTTGCCAAAACTGAATTCCTGATTTTTTTTATCTTAGTCATGTACTTTTCTGTATTTTTTTTAAAGATAAGTCTATATTGTGTAATTTGACCTTTGACCTTGATATGTGTTGCACAATATTGACTTTAGCCAGTCCTTTTCCAACACCCTTATGTAAATTACCATTCTGTACTTTTGTAGGTCTGGAAAATATCACTTTTTGATTTCATACATTCCTAGACCCGAACAAGGACTCTGTGCAATAACAGCTATCTCTCACTCTTCTCTTGTCCTCTCAAACATCTCACTCTTCTCTTGTCCTCTCAAACATCTCACTCTTCTCTTGTCCTGTCAAACATCTCACTCTTTTCTTATCCTCTCAAACATCTCACTCTAAACCAGTGTGGGGAATGGAGACATGACAGGTGGGGCGCCACGAACAGGAGGACATTTGTCTTTTTTGTGCCTATCTTTCTTGACAAGGAAGATCATACCCCTTATTAGACATTCTCTGATCATACATTGAAAACAAAACAGTGTCATAAACAGGCCTACATAAAAAATAAATAAATAAAGCACCATCAGATCCAGAGGACTGAGATGGCAAATGTAACGTGGAACCAAAATGTGACAATAATATTTCAACGTTACCATTTTTCTGGGGTGATGGGGTCAGGTGGGGCTTGAAAATGTCCCACCTCCAAAGTGGGAAATAACGGAAAGCTTAAAAAACATCTCACTCTAAACACACTCATCTCTTATCCTCTCAAACCCAGGCGACCTAGTTTACAGAGACGACATCAGCATAAATGTAAATATGTGTCCTGAGCTTGAGTGCACTCACATGGAATATAATCATAATCCTGTTATGGGTGATTATATCACTATGAAAATGAATTTATTTTATTTCACTTGGCCATTTTTCTTCCTGCGGAGCAATGGTCGCTGTTTACAAATTAACATGAATCTTGCGGCTGATTGTGTGGAATTGAATTTCCGTGTTTGTTAGAGATTCCTGATAGTCACAAGAGAAGGTTCTAATTTTGGAGGGGGGCAGAAAGAGAAAGAGAGAGGGAAAAAGGGAGAGAGAGAGGAAGACAGACAGACAGAGAGAGAGAGAGAGAGCCGTATTAAGCAGAAAGTAAGTTACGAATGTTAAGAATAACAAACTTCCATAATTTTGTATGAAGTCTTCATTCTGGCCCTAACGTCATTCCATGCACTTGCTCACTCATAACTCTCGCCACAATGGAATGCAAATATGTTCTTTCCATATTGTTTCTTGTCTGCGTTTACACGTACAGAACATCCTGACAGATTCCCCATGCTAACCATCAGGGAACAACCCACTTGAGGAACGGACATGAGTAAGGCAATTCAAATACTTTTTGTCAGATACAGTAGGCTACACGTTTTAAGTGTGTGTGTATGTAGGCTATGTGTGTTTGTGTGTGTGTGTCTTACCAAGAGATCCTTGACAGATGTCTGTTCTTGTTGCTCCTTCAACTATAAACTGTGGACTGGCAGTCAGTTCCTGTAACACACACACACACCTCCTTAAGTGTAGCCTATCTGACAAAAAAAATATTTGAATGTATAACAAATCTTGAATTGAGCAAATACAAGGTTTGCAGAAATGTATGTGTGTGTTTAGGAGACTCTATGGTCTATAGCCTATATAAAACAACCAGCACTCACGCTGATTATTCCACTTATTTCAGTTGTGCCTGCTGCCTACATTTACGCAAATGAATTAGACAGCTCAAATAAACTGATTTTCAATATTCCAAAGTAGCCTAGCCTAACTTTGAACGTAGCCTATACGGTTCACATTGGTTTCACAGCAACATAGCCTAATTCAAATGCATTTAAAACATTGTTATGTTTAGTGAGCCTACCGCTGGTCTCTTCCACTCAACGCCTTCAATTTTGTAGGAGTCAGGTCCGAGTTCATCGAAGCCCAGCGAGGATACGGTCGCGCCGAACTTGTCATCTTCGAAGAGAGTGCCGCTTTCCAGGCACTGCTGTTTCAGCGCCTCGTAGTCCTGATCCAAGTACGGAACAGCATGGCTGTTCGATCCGAAACCTTCCGCCTTGGTCCGGTTGTGCTGCAGTTTAGACGCGATACCTGACATGTTCAATAGCAATAGCAAGCGAACAGATTCAAGCCTACCTGAGGACAGAGAGTTTTTAGGCAGAGGTGCTGAGCGCCCCACGCATGATTAAACTTCCGCACAGAAATCCTTTGAAGGGCAGGGGTCTGCGTTGCGATACAGATTTTTTTCAATATTTATTTTATTTGAAGCAGGACTCAAATGATTGGATTGGACTAGTGGCCTCTGTATGGTAGTTTACAGTAAATGGGCCGCCCAATCCCTGGCCCTGACGTCGACGGAGTGCAATAGGTCATTTCTGTTCTGGAGTCAGTTCAGTTCTGTAGCCTGCAGTGTTTTTTTCAATTTTTATTATAGGCCTGGTGCCACTTTTGCAACAACTAGCCTACTGGCGATCTTTTGCAAAACTCTACACATTAATCACAAAACCTTACACCACTCCTGAAAAAAAGTCTGTCTTGCAAAAGCATATCATCCATGCCAAACACTTCCAACTTTTTTTAAATGGTGTTTATGTGTCAAAACAGTTAACACAACCATCATGTGATGTGAAAGACAAAGGCACATAGCCTACTGGACACTGTAGCAGGCTAAAAGTTACTTAGCTGATAGCCATAATAAATTAATAATCAATATCAATAATAACAATAAACTCATTAAACTAATGCGCTATTCAGACACATACACTAGCTATCTCTCTCTCCAAATATGATTTTATTTAGGCCAATGCAAACAAGCCAAATTGTCCTAAATGACTTTATTTCTAATGTGAAGTTCATGAACACATATCTACTAATATACTAACAAAATGTAGCAGATGGTAGAGGCAAATTTAAAAAAAGTAAAGAAATGAAAAGTTACTACTATAGTGACATTACTGTAAAGGTTTCTCAGACTGAGCATCTGAAACATCCTTTTGAAGTTCAGCTCCACCTTGTGGACAAATGTGTTACTTCATACTTCCAGTTTGGCCTTTGACCTTGCCCTGCCTCTATACACCTCTCTCTCTTGCTCTCTCTCTCTCTCTCTCTATCTCTCTCTCTCTCACACACACACACACACACACACACACACACACACTCTCTGGATACTTTTTTATATATATTTATGTTGCAAAATATCATTCAGACACAGTGTGCAATAATGGCCTGAGCTGTTTGAAAAAAAATTGACAAACAAAAAAAACAACACATTTGCCAACGCATTTCTACATACACAAGTACATAATAGTGAATCATGATATTGTAAACAAGTACATAATAGTGAATCATGATATTGTAAACAAGTACATAATAGTGAATCATGATATTGTAAACAAGTACATAATAGTGAATCATGATATTGTAAACAAGTACATAATAGTGAATCATGATATTGTAAACAAGTACATAATAGTGAATCATGATATTGTAAACAAGTATATAATAGTGAATCATGATATTGTAAACAAGTACATAATAGTGAATCATGATATTGTAAACAAGTACATAATAGTGAATCATGATATTGTAAACAAGTACATAATAGTGAATCATGATATTGTAAACAAGTACATAATAGTGAATCATGATATTGTAAACAAGTATATAATAGTGAATCATGATATTGTAAACAAGTATATGCGAGAAGCAGCAGTTTCACCATGCAAATCATAAAAACCCCAAAACAGAAAAAGTTGGGACGTTGTGTAAAATGCAAATAAAAACAGAATGTCATAATATACAAGTCTTGTAAACCCATATTTAGCAGCAAAAAGGACATACAGTAGACAACATGTCAAATGTTGAAAATGTGGACTATTTCATGGAAAGTATACAGTATGTTAATTTTGAATTTGATGCCAGCAACATGATTCAAAAAAAGTTGGGACGGGAGCATGTTTACCACTGTGCTGCTTCACCTCTTCATTTAACACAATTCTGTAAATGTTTAGGAACTGAGGAGACCATTTGCTAGAGTTTTGATAATGAAATGTTGTCCCATTACTCCCCGATAGGATATCAGTTGCTCAACAGTATGGAGTATTCTTAGTCATGCTTTCCATTCCACTATGCACCTAATTTGACAAATCCGGACTGCAGACAATCCATCTTGAGCACCTGGACTCTTCCTCTATGGAGAAATGCTATTTAAATTTGTGCAAAATTCATTTTGCCATTGTTTTCCTGAAATATTCAAGGTCGTCCCTGGAAAAGACATTGCCTGGATGGCAGTATGTTGCTCAAAACCTATACATCATTCAGAATTGATCGTGCTTTGCCAAATGCGCAAGATGCCCATGTTGTACGCATCAATGCTCCTCCACACCGTCATAGATGTTGGGTTTTGAACTGAGCACTAAAACAAGTTGGATAGGTTGGATACTTGGAGAGGCCCTCTCCTCTTTAGCCCAGATGAGTCCATGATTTCCAAAAAGAATGGCAAACTTTGATTGGTATAACCACAGACAGGACCTTTTTAGCTACAATTTTAGCTGTTACAATTTGGCTTTGTTTTTGAATTGATTATCAAACTGGGCACATAGACAATGGTTATCAGAGGTTTTCCTGAGCCCATACAATGACAGGTCTGGTGTTGATGCAGTGCCGTCTGAGGTCCAAAAGACCACGGCCATCCAATTTTTTTCCAGCTATTTCCCCTGTTTGCAAAGATTTCTCTGGATTCTTTGAATATTTTAATAATATTGTCTTGTATGATGAACTCCCTAAATACATCACAATTTCATGTTAAGAAGCATTAACATGCCATTGTTTTATCATTTATGCACACAGGTTTACACAAAGTGATGAATACTCCTACATCTTTACTTCTAAGAGACCCTGCCTCTCTGTGATGCTCTTTTTCATACCCAATCTTGTTGCCAGTTACCCTAATTAGTTGTGAAACATTCTTCCTTTTGTTTTCTTTATCATTACACAACTTTTCCAGCATTTTGTTACTTTTTTTTAAACATGTTGCTGGTGTCAAATTCAAAACTAACATATATTTTCCATGAAATAGTCAAATTTGTCATTTTCAACATTTGATATGCTGTGTCCTTTTTGCAACTAAATATGAGTTTAAGAGATTTGCAGATTATTACATTCTGTTTTTATTCACATTTTACACAACATCCCAACTTTTTCTGTTTTGGGGTTGTACACTGGTAGACACTACAATTGCAAATTATAAAATAGTGAAAAATGTAATGAAAAAAAAAGTAACAATGGTCTCTAACACACACAAACGGGCCGTGAGAACCTGCTACATGTGTTCTGGTACAGACTGCATGCTGGGGTGTTGGGCTACATGTGTTCTGGTACAGACTGCAGGCTGGGGTGTTGGGCTACATGTGTTCTGGTACAGACTGCAGGCTGGGGTGTTGGGCTACATGTGTTCTGGTACAGACTGCAGGCTGGGGTGTTGGGCTACATGTGTTCTGGTACAGACTGCAGGCTGGGGTGTTGGGCTACATGTGTTCTGGTCCAGACTGCAGGCTGGGGTGTTGGGCTACATGTGTTCTGGTACAGACTGCAGGCTGGGGTGTTGGGCTACATGTGTTCTGGTACAGACTGCAGGCTGGGGTGTTGGGCTACATGTGTTCTGGTACAGACTGCAGGCTGGGGTGTTGGGCTACATGTGTTCTGGTCCAGACTGCAGGCTGGGGTGTTGGGCTACATGTGTTCTGGTACAGACTGCAGGCTGGGGTGTTGGGCTACATGTGTTCTGGTACAGACTGCAGGCTGGGGTGTTGGGCTACATGTGTTCTGGTACAGACTGCAGGCTGGGGTGTTGGGCTACATGTGTTCTGGTACAGACTGCAGGCTGGGGTGTTGGGCTACATGTGTTCTGGTCCAGACTGCAGGCTGGGGTGTTGGGCTACATGTGTTCTGGTACAGACTGCAGGCTGGGGTGTTGGGCTACATGTGTTCTGGTACAGACTGCAGGCTGGGGTGTTGGGCTACATGTGTTCTGGTACAGACTGCAGGCTGGGGTGTTGGGCTACATGTGTTCTGGTACAGACTGCAGGCTGGGGTGTTGGGCTACATGTGTTCTGGTACAGACTGCAGGCTGGGGTGTTGGGCTACATGTGTTCTGGTACAGACTGCAGGCTGGGGTGTTGGGCTACATGTGTTCTGGTCCAGACTGCAGGCTGGGGTGTTGGGCTACATGTGTTCTGGTCCAGACTGCAGGCTGGGGTGTTGGGCTACATGTGTTCTGGTACAGACTGCAGGCTGGGGTGTTGGGCTACATGTGTTCTGGTACAGACTGCAGGCTGGGGTGTTGGGCTACATGTGTTCTGGTCCAGACTGCAGGCTGGGGTGTTGGGCTACATGTGTTCTGGTACAGACTGCAGGCTGGGGTGTTGGGCTACATGTGTTCTGGTACAGACTGCAGGCTGGGGTGTTGGGCTACATGTGTTCTGGTACAGACTGCAGGCTGGGGTGTTGGGCTACATGTGTTCTGGTACAGACTGCAGGCTGGGGTGTTGGGCTACATGTGTTCTGGTACAGACTGCAGGCTGGGGTGTTGGGCTACATGTGTTCTGGTCCAGACTGCAGGCTGGGGTGTTGGGCTACATGTGTTCTGGTACAGACTGCAGGCTGGGGTGTTGGGCTACATGTGTTCTGGTACAGACTGCAGGCTGGGGTGTTGGGCTACATGTGTTCTGGTACAGACTGCAGGCTGGGGTGTTGGGCTACATGTGTTCTGGTACAGACTGCAGGCTGGGGTGTTGGGCTACATGTGTTCTGGTACAGACTGCAGGCTGGGGTGTTGGGCTACATGTGTTCTGGTACAGACTGCAGGCTGGGGTGTTGGGCTACATGTGTTCTGGTACAGACTGCAGGCTGGGGTGTTGGGCTACATGTGTTCTGGTACAGACTGCAGGCTGGGGTGTTGGGCTACATGTGTTCTGGTCCAGACTGCAGGCTGGGGTGTTGGGCTACATGTGTTCTGGTCCAGACTGCAGGCTGGGGTGTTGGGCTACATGTGTTCTGGTACAGACTGCAGGCTGGGGTGTTGGGCTACATGTGTTCTGGTACAGACTGCAGGCTGGGGTGTTGGGCTACATGTGTTCTGGTCCAGACTGCAGGCTGGGGTGTTGGGCTACATGTGTTCTGGTACAGACTGCAGGCTGGGGTGTTGGGCTACATGTGTTCTGGTCCAGACTGCAGGCTGGGGTGTTGGGCTACATGTGTTCTGGTACAGACTGCAGGCTGGGGTGTTGGGCTACATGTGTTCTGGTACAGACTGCATGCTGGGGTGTTGGGCTACATGTGTTCTGGTACAGACTGCAGGCTGGGGTGTTGGGCTACATGTGTTCTGGTACAGACTGCAGGCTGGGGTGTTGGGCTACATGTGTTCTGGTACAGACTGCAGGCTGGGGTGTTGGGCTACATGTGTTCTGGTACAGACTGCATGCTGGGGTGTTGGGCTACATGTGTTCTGGTCCAGACTGCAGGCTGGGGTGTTGGGCTACATGTGTTCTGGTACAGACTGCAGGCTGGGGTGTTGGGCTACATGTGTTCTGGTCCAGACTGCAGGCTGGGGTGTTGGGCTACATGTGTTCTGGTCCAGACTGCAGGCTGGGGTGTTGGGCTACATGTGTTCTGGTACAGACTGCAGGCTGGGGTGTTGGGCTACATGTGTTCTGGTACAGACTGCAGGCTGGGGTGTTGGGCTACATGTGTTCTGGTCCAGACTGCAGGCTGGGGTGTTGGGCTACATGTGTTCTGGTACAGACTGCAGGCTGGGGTGTTGGGCTACATGTGTTCTGGTCCAGACTGCAGGCTGGGGTGTTGGGCTACATGTGTTCTGGTACAGACTGCAGGCTGGGGTGTTGGGCTACATGTGTTCTGGTACAGACTGCATGCTGGGGTGTTGGGCTACATGTGTTCTGGTACAGACTGCAGGCTGGGGTGTTGGGCTACATGTGTTCTGGTACAGACTGCAGGCTGGGGTGTTGGGCTACATGTGTTCTGGTACAGACTGCAGGCTGGGGTGTTGGGCTACATGTGTTCTGGTACAGACTGCATGCTGGGGTGTTGGGCTACATGTGTTCTGGTCCAGACTGCAGGCTGGGGTGTTGGGCTACATGTGTTCTGGTACAGACTGCAGGCTGGGGTGTTGGGCTACATGTGTTCTGGTACAGACTGCAGGCTGGGGTGTTGGGCTACATGTGTTCTGGTACAGACTGCAGGCTGGGGTGTTGGGCTACATGTGTTCTGGTACAGACTGCAGGCTGGGGTGTTGGGCTACATGTGTTCTGGTACAGACTGCAGGCTGGGGTGTTGGGCTACATGTGTTCTGGTCCAGACTGCAGGCTGGGGTGTTGGGCTACATGTGTTCTGGTCCAGACTGCAGGCTGGGGTGTTGGGCTACATGTGTTCTGGTACAGACTGCAGGCTGGGGTGTTGGGCTACATGTGTTCTGGTACAGACTGCAGGCTGGGGTGTTGGGCTACATGTGTCGCTGTGGTTTGGACACAATGCTGACTGGTGCAAAACGTCCCAAAGACACAGGAAATATGGCAAACAAACAAGCAAACAAACAAGCCCACATACACACTTACTCATATAGTCACCCCCCCCCCCCTCTCTCTCACACACACACACACACACACACACACACACACACACTTACTCATATCACACACACACACACACACACACACACACACACACTTACTCATATCACACACACACACACACACACACACACACACACACACTTACTCATATCACACACACACACACACACACACACACACACACACACACACACACACACACTTAATTTGGTCTTGGTATTTTACAAACCAAGGACTGCATCAATAGTGGGCCAGGCCGAGTCTACTCCATGGTTAGCTGCATGGGCCGTTATCTGTGGTTTGGGTGTTCAGGCTTCTCTGTGAAAACTCACCACTGGTATGTCCCACTCATCAGCACAAATTGGCAGAGAGAGAGAGAGAGAGGGAGAGAGAGAGAGAGAGGGAGAGAGAGAGAGAGAAATAAAAAAAAAGACACACACACACACACTTGCACACACATGCTCACAAAACACAAACACACTCTCTCTCTCTCTCTCTCTCTCTCTCTCTCTCTCTCACACACACACACACACACACGCACACACACACGCACACACACACGCACTCACACCCACACAGAGACAGTTACAAGCTCCAGTTGTTCAGTCACATGCTATCCCCCTCCAACAACAAACACACACACACACAACTTATTGCAGTCCTTTGCAAAAGTTGACATGCTCTCACACACATTCGGTGCAACTCTACTCCTTTCTCTCTCTGGGCCTGCAGCATAGAAAACGTGAGTCTCTGTATTTTTTAATGAAATTGTATTTAGTAGTAAGTACAAAAAATGTTGATTGAAAAAAATGGTGATTTTTAAGGTGTTATGGTTTACTCATTTGTGGTAATCTAGAACCATAAGAAAGATCTGCACACTGTTAAACTATAAACTTTATTCAGCAATGCTTCGATCTTATATCTTCATCAGGCTTTTTTTTTTTTAAATGTTTTTGAAAACAAAAGTTTTGATCAAGCACCTGATTTTTTTTTTACCTCCACTCTGCTTTTTAATCTAGAACCATGTCGTCTTCGGAGACTCGAAGCGCTTTGCCAACAGGCCGTGGGGTTATCCGCACCATGCCCGACCGCCTCTTCATCGCTGAGATGGTGAGGCTGGTGTTACTTTATTCACTTTGTCATAGCAACTCGCTTTTATTGTCATTGATACTTGCTTAAAAGGTGCCTTGCAGGAAACATCATTTGCCTTAGTAGAGTCATGTGACTGATGACATTTATCATGTTTTGTCTTATTTTTATCCGTTCTTCTGATGATATTTATCATGTTTTGTCTTATTTCTGTCTTGACTCTGTCTTCCATTTTTTCTCTCCCGCCTTTGTGTCTCGCTTCCTCTTTTTTTATCTCTCTCCCTCTTTCACCGAATTATGAAAGTTTCCAAAGCTGAAAGTCTGAAAAAAGAACAAAATAACTTCTGAGCTTACTCCCTTTTTCTCTCTTTGTCCCTCCATCCCCCCTAAGAGTATGATTTTACTTTAAGACATTTAAAACAATCCTGAAAATAGCAACATAATATAAAAACGCCTATGCTGTGCTGTCCACCAAATAAGCTATAATTATGGTTACCAGCTATCTTCATCTTATTTATCTTCTGCTTTGGACTAACTCGTGTTATGCCACATTGCACCTCTAGAGGCACTATATCAAATGCATGCAAGACATGAGTGCCATCACTGACATAATGGTGGATTCCAGACAACTTGAAATCTACACATGGGGTTTTCTCATCTGTCTTTTTGCTTTTTGTCTATCCTCCCTTCCATCCTTCCTTCCTCCCTCCAGTCTTATATTTAATTTCTCAATTATTATTATTAATAATAATAATAATAATAAAAATAATAATATATTGTATGTTCATTCGGCTTATTCACGCAGAGGTCATTGTGTAAACCAAAAAGAGGCTACAGGATACACTGACTATATCATTAATGCATTTTCGCCATCTAATGGCGAATTCATAGAACACAACAAATCCTATGGTTTGTGTACCCCGTAGCCTCGTTTTGGCTATACAATGGCCGCCATGTGAATACTGATAATAACACATGCAAATCCTCCCTTAACCCTCCCGCCCCCGGTCCCAGGTGTTTGGGGGTCTGGTGTGGATGCTGCTGATCTCCCCCGGGTCCCACTCGGCCCCGGTGCTGTGTTGGGTCATGTTCTGCTCCATCACCTGCTTCCTGGTCTCCACCATCTGGCTCTGCGTCTTCTGCTGCGGAGCCAACGAGAGCAGAATCTGGCTCAAACTGGTGCGTCTGTGTGTGTGCGTGTGCGTGTGTGTTTGTGTGTGTGTGTGTGTGTGTGTGTGTGTGTGTGTGTGTGTTTGTCTGTCTGTGGGTGCGAGATTGACAGCGTATTTTGCCGACAGTGCATGCGCAAGCAGTAGACACACAAAGTGGGCAGTGTCAGGCTGAAGATAATTAATAAAAGATAGATAGATCAGAATTTAACGCTGGTTGCATGTGATTGAATTTCACTTCATCGGAAAGGTCTCGCCCTGCCTTGACGTAGCTTCCCACTACCTTTATCGTTGCTGAACTTTGGCACTGTGTGTGTCTCCTCTCTCTCTGTGTGTGTGTGTGTGTGTGTGTGTGTGTGTGTGTGTGTCTGCAAGTGCTTGTATGTGTGTATATTTGAGTGTTTGTGTGTCTAGACACATATTTGTTTGCTTGCCTATGGTGCTTATCCACACACGGCCTCTAGTGTGAAAAATAGGCGCCACTTCTATTTTCTAGATGACTCACAGTCGCAGCACGGCTCGAGACGCCCGTCTCTGTGGGAATGTTCTGACCTGTGTGACAGGAGCCATGTACAGTACAACTCCGGTACCAGAGTATAGTTAGCTATGCAGCTAATGTGGTCCATGGGCACTGGTATGGGAAAGGACAGATAACACAATCTATGGGTGTGCATCTATCTGGTGCAAAAATATTATCATAATCATCATCATATCATCATCATCAACTTTATTGCCAGACTCAGGGGCCATTCAGTAGAAACAGACATGACATGCAACATACATTAAAACACAAACATGACATGCAACATATTAAAACACAGACATGACATGACATGCAACACATATTAAAACACAGACATGACATGACATGCAACATATTAAAACACAGACATGACATGACATGACATGCAACATATTAAAACACAGACATGACATGCAACATATATTAAAACACAGACATGACATGACATGCAACATATATTAAAACACAGATATGACATGACATGCAACATATATTAAAACACAGACATGGCACGACATACATTAAAACACAGACATGACATGACACGACATGCAACATATTAAAACACAGACATGACATGACATGCAACATATATTAAAACAGACATGACATGACATGCAACATATTAAAACACAGACATGACATGACATGCAACATATATTAAAACAGACATGACATGCAACATATTAAAACACAGACATGACATGACATGCAACACATATTAAAACACAGACATGACATGACATGCAACATATATTAAAACATAGACATGGCACGACATACATTAAAACACAGACATGACATGACATGCAACATATTAAAACACAGACATGACATGACATGCAACACATATTAAAACACAGACATGACATGACATGCAACATATATTAAAACAGACATGACATGACATGCAACACATATTAAAACACAGACATGGCACGACATACATTAAAACACAGACATGACATGACATGACATGCAACATATTAAAACACAGACATGACATGACATGCAACATATATTAAAACAGACATGACATGACATGCAACATATTAAAACACAGACATGACATGACATGCAACATATATTAAAACAGACATGACATGACATGCAACACATATTAAAACACAGACATGGCACGACATACATTAAAACACAGACATGACATGACATGACATGCAACATATTAAAACACAGACATGACATGACATGCAACATATATTAAAACAGACATGACATGACATGCAACATATTAAAACACAGACATGACATGACATGACATGCAACATATTAAAACACAGACATGACATGACATGACATGCAACATATATTAAAAACACAGACATGACATACATTGAAACACAGACATGACATGACATGCAACATATTAAAACACAGACATGGCATACATTGAAACACAGACATGACATGACATGCAACATATATTAAAACAGACATGACATGACATGCAACATATTAAAACACAGACATGGCACGACATGACATGCAACATATTAAAACACAGACATGACATGACATGACATGCAACATATTAAAACACAGACATGACATGACATGACATGCAAAATATATTAAAACACAGACATGACATGACATGCAACATATATTAAAACAGACATGACATGACATGCAACATATATTAAAACAGACATGACATGACATGCAACATATTAAAACACAGACATGACATGACATGCAACACATATTAAAACACAGACATGGCACGACATACATTAAAACACAGACATGACATGACATGACATGCAACATATTAAAACACAGACATGACATGACATGCAACATATATTAAAACAGACATGACATGACATGCAACATATTAAAACACAGACATGACATGACATGCAACATATATTAAAACAGACATGACATGACATGCAACACATATTAAAACACAGACATGGCACGACATACATTAAAACACAGACATGACATGACATGACATGCAACATATTAAAACACAGACATGACATGACATGCAACATATATTAAAACAGACATGACATGACATGCAACATATTAAAACACAGACATGACATGACATTCATGCAACATATTAAAACACAGACATGACATGACATGACATGCAACATATATTAAAACACAGACATGACATACATTGAAACACAGACATGACATGACATGCAACATATTAAAACACAGACATGGCATACATTGAAACACAGACATGACATGACATGCAACATATATTAAAACAGACATGACATGACATGCAACATATTAAAACACAGACATGGCACGACATGACATGCAACATATTAAAACACAGACATGACATGACATGACATGCAACATATATTAAAACACAGACATGACATGACATGCAACATATATTAAAACAGACATGACATGACATGCAACATATATTAAAACACAGACATGACATACATTGAAACACAGACATGACATGACATGCAACACATATTAAAACACAGACATGACATGACATGCAACATATATTAAAACAGACATGACATGCAACGTACATTAAAACACAGATATGACACGACATACATTAAAACACAGACATGACGTGGCATATTTTAAAACACAGACATGACATACATAGCCTAAAAATACATTAAACAGACATGAGATACATATAAATTAGGGCTGTCAATCGATCATTTTTTTTAATTAATTACATACTCTGTGATTAATTAATCTAAATTAATAGCATATATAATTTTTGCTGAGAATATTTAAATTCAAATGAATCATTGAATAATCAGCATTAGTGACATTAAAGTTCAAAAACTCTTTTATTATTATTTTCACTGTTCAAATAATGGCCATAATAATCTATGATATGACCTAATATGCTAAGGAAATAAATTAAAAAGTACTTTGGGAAGTTTTTTTCACATACAAGGCATTTCAGTCCACAGATATAACCTAGGGGACACAATGAAAATAAATGAACACTCCCCTCAATGACAACACTATTTCTTTCCATTGATGTGCGACTTTAGAGTTGACAAACTCCGGTGATATGCAAATTCCTTGCTGCAGACATTGCAGAGGACTTTATTTTTATCAACACTTTATTTTTGTCAACACAATCAGGCCGTTTTTTAAAAGTAAATGTTCTAATCAATGATCTAGGCCAGTGTTTCCCAAACTTTTTTTCTGGGGACCCACTTTTTAAAAATGACAGACCATCGCGACCCATTTCACTTCAGATCTAACATGCAACCTGCATGCAACCATATTGTTTTAGGCCACAGGTTCTCAAACTTTTCTTGGGGGTATTCTTGCATGCTACGCAGTCGTCACTCTTCAACATAGTAAGCTGTTCCTGTATTTCTAAAGAGTGATGTTGTAGGCTACGTTGCAGACAAATGGATCCATAACACCGTAAACATAGCAAGTAACTCAAGTCGTTATATTGTAACCTATTTGTGGAGGTTCCTTTATTTGGAAAGTTGAATCCGCATTTTCCTCTCGAGTTAAACGTTTGTTTGTAGGCCGTATACCAATGCCGTGTATTGATGTTGTGACAAGCTATGTTGTAAGAATGTGAAATTAATAAATATCAGAACAAGAGGCTTTTGCGCAATAGTCAAAAATGTGCCTTTACTGTAGCCTATAGAGTTTGCGAGGTGGAAAACTCGAGGAAATAATAGCCTAGCGTTTAAAATGTCCATTTAAATTGTAGCCTAATAAAATGCACTGTTAAGCGTTTTAAATCCGAAATAATAAGGAATGTGAGGAGGTTACTATTAACTTTAAAGAGTGCATCTATAGGCTATACAATTGAAACTATCTACTATGACGCAAATTGAATAGCCATGTCCGGATGTCTGCTTTAGTTGACTAGATTTTAATCGGTCAAGTTGAAGAGCTGGTGTCTGTTAATGTTCGTGCAAATAGGCTGATTCATGTCCCTTGCATTTTGCAACTGCGAGGTCCATGGCAGGCGCCCCACAGAAATGTTTCATTTTGCGAGTGAGATGTCCAGGCTGTCCCCTGTGCGACGTGTTCGCCCCCCAGCCGTGACTGTGGTAAAAAAACTATATCCTAATAGAAAACTGATAGCTTTCCTGGCTAAATGGTATAAGTTAGGCCTATTAGACAACATAAATTGTGCTGACGACCCAAATAAAATCTCCTGCGACCCACCCGTGGGTTGCGACCCAGTCTTTGGGAAACACTGATCTAGGCAGCACATTTTCTTCTCTCTCCTTCATTTTACAGTAATGGTTACTAACTAGAACGGCTTGGGGTCAAAGGTCATACGGAATCGATTAATCTGCGTTATTTTTTTTTAATCAGTTATTTTTTCTCAAATTAATTAATTGAAATTAATCAGTTATTTTGACAGCCCTAAAATACATTTAAAACACAGACATGACACACATACAACATAGGCTATTGTAAAACGCAGACATGGCATACAACATACCCTCCACTCGGCGGCCATATTGGTGTTACAAACTAGCCCCATGCATTTCTATGGAGGATTTGTTGCTGAGTGCTGTGTCTCCTCATTAGAGAGTCTCTTCTATAAGCACTCTTTTTAGCATACAGCACATGTCATCCCCAGTGTTGGGAGTAACGGCGTTTAAGTATAACGGCGTTACTAACGGCGTTAATTTGTCAATAACGGAGTAATCTAATTAATTACTTTTTACAACGTTACAACGCCGTTAACGTTACTGGACGTTAAATGCGGTGCGTTACTTACTTTGCATTGATTAAATAAACTGTGTAATCCGAACGCACCCCTGGCTCACAGCTAGTGAGGAGGTGGGTTAATAACGACGTAAGTGATTATGATTGGCTAAGGCAGAGTCATGTTTCATGATAGCCAATCAGAGCCAGTGTTTTTACACACTTGCCAGCACACGCGCCACACACACACGCAACAGCTAAAGTAGAGATTCGATGAAACAGCAGAGGTCAGGAGCAATCCGATGAAAAGTTGGCATTTTCAAGGTGGAGATATAAGCACTACTTCAAATTCATTGTGGTCAAAGGCAAGAACGTTCATGTAATGTGTAGGCTACATTATGTCCAGGAGCGAAGACTTTGTCGACATCCGTTGTGAGCAACTCTTATTTAATGAGGCATCTCACACACGCATCCAAGCTAGTGGCCAAAAACACCGATAGCCTACCTCCACCACAGATGATAGCTCGCCATCCACTAGCAAAGAAGGACTCGGAGCAAAGTCCTCCAAGCAGCAAAAGCTAGATCTTTCTGCCTCACAACAAAAACCTATGACACAGGCTGAAGTCAACCGTAGGTCTGTCAATGTGCAATATCTTGAATTTCCCCTTGGGGATCAATAAAGTATCTATCTATCTAATAAATATCGAAAGTTATGTAGCCTACAAACACCTGTCTGTTTTACTAATTTCAACTGGCTTTTCAAAACTGCTCAAAAAATCCAAATTCTTTGACATATAGCAACTTTTTTTTTAACAGTAACGCAAATAGTTACTTTCCCTGGTAACGAGTTACTCTTATCATAGAGTAATTTAGTTACTAACTCAGTTACTTTTTGGAACAAGTAGTGAGTAACTATAACTAATTACTTTTTTAAAGTAACGTTCCCAACACTGGTCATCCCATAGAATTATACAGCACATTATATGTCACCCCATATTCAGAGCATATATTCAGGGTGTTACCAATATAGCCAGTTTTGCAGCCTGTCAATTGGTTGGCTAACTCGTGCATGTGCAGGTTGAACAGTGCTGCTGAATACTCTGATTGGCCAATAGGCAAGTTCTAATGATGCTGTCAGTGCCACCCATTTGGCTCTGATTGGCCAATAGGCCAGTTCTAATGATGCTGTCAGTGCCACCCATTTGACTCTGATTGGCCAATAAGCCAGTTCTAATGATGCTGTCAGTGCCACCCATTTGACTCTGATTGGCCAATAGAGTGGTGAAGTCCCGCCCCTTCCGTTTGCCTCCATGGGACCTATCTTTCAAAAAAATTTGAACGGCAGTCTATGGCGAAAAATAAATTATTTTCTGGTCCCGGTTGACTTGTGCCTTGAATTACCCATATGATGTTTGTCAATTTTAAAGACAATTTTTCATGTAAAGACATTTGCAGTTTGTTTCGTAACTATTGAATTACAACATTTTGAAAGATCGTAATTCCAACGACTACAAACCCATCAGTCGCACTAGTGACGTTAGCTCATTCACAGCCACACTAGATTGTAAGCATACCAGCAACAGGTCTTAATTGGGCTTTCCTTGCCGAAGAAAATACCATGAGTCAGAGGATTAAACACATCAGGTAAGTTGTATTCGTCCATAGACTGTACATTACATACTGTTAAGTGACATAGCAGGCAGCAAGATGCAACCATTAACTAGCATATCGTTTCATTACTTTGGTGACGTACATCGTTCGAGACGAGAGATGTAGTCCACTGAGTAGATTCGCACAAAACCAACACAACTTTTGAAGTCTATCGAACAACAGTACTTTCTTGACGTGAAAAATTATCTTTTAAATTCACACGCATCATATGTGAAATTTGTGGCACAATTCAAACTGGACCAAAAAATAATTGTTATCTCTCCATTAACTCCCGTTCATAATTTTTTGAAAGATACGTCCCATGGACCGGAAGTAGAAGGGGCGGGACTTCACCACTCTATAAGCCAGTTATAATGATGCTGTCAGTGCCACCCATTTGACTCTGATTGGCCAATAAGCCAGTTCTAATGATGCTGTCAGTGCCACCCATTTGACTCTGATTCTCATTTTTTCAAATATCACTCACTCCCCACTCTCTCTCTTTCTCCCTCTTTCTCTCCCTCCCTCCCTCTCTCTCTCCCTCCCTCTCTCTATCAGGATGCCGTGTATCATGTCCTGGCTACACTGATGTATCTGAGTGCCTCCATTTGTTTAGCCGTCATGACCAACGCGCTGTCTGCACACAAGCACATGAACTGGGTGGGGCCTAGCGTTGTGGCTGTTCTCTACAAGTACTTCATCGCTGCTACGGTAAACACACACACGCAGGCACACACACACACACACACACATACGCCTACATACATATATACATACATACACACACACAAATGCACAGACACACATAGGCTACATATATACATACATACACACACACACACACACAAACAAGCAAGAAGCAGCCAACCACATTACATGACAAAACACAATCTTTAATAGCATCCCAGTCAGCCTGTGTTAGTGTGTGGTCTGCTTGGGCATCAGTGCATCTGAGGTCCACCTGTCAAGTAGGTAGGCCTAGACCCCATGCATGATCCAGTTGGGTCTAATAGCCTAGCTATCTAGTGGGATGTGAGGCTGTATGTATTTTAATGACTGGACAATATAAATATGAATAAAGTGATTCTAAATCTCTCTCTCTCTCCCTATATATGTGTGTGTGTGTGTGAGACATTTGCAGATACTGGCCTTCTTCACAACCCTCCTCTATTTCATTCATGCCATCTACTCTGTGATGAGAAGCAGAAGAGCTCCATATACGGCGATATAAACACATGCAGCCATCAGTGTTATTGTATGTAGGCCTAGCCTAGGCTACTGCTATGGTTGTCATTATTCCTGTTGACAATATACAGTATCTCTGTCAAAACCAAAACAAAAAGGAAACATTCTTGTCATAGCCTGTACTCAAAATAATGTATAACATTTGTATCTGTCCTTTCAAAAACAAAACCTGCACAGCATTGTTGACAATATGCTATAGTTGTAATAACTGTATGATTGCCGACAAGATAGAACATGTATGAATTAATGATTGATAATAATAATAATGAATAAATGACTGAAAATAAACAGTGCATTAATGAAATGTATGCTACCTCTGTATCAACAATTGCTAACCATGCAAAACATCTGATTCAAGAAAACATTTTCATCGTTTTCAACTTCAGGAAAGGAAGCTATTGTAAGGTCGGAGGTAGTGGCTGCTACAACACAGTTACAGTAACAAAAATCAGCCACGTAAACTGTCCATGTAAACGTGGCTATTGTTGGCTACAGTCAGTGCATCCGTTTCCTGTTTTTTTGTCAGAAAGTAGCTATTACAAATGTGTCGAGCGCCTGTGGCCATAAGTGACGCGCAGTTGAAAAACGCCCACTCTGGTTTGGAGTCGCCCACAGTGTCATTGTGTTTTGCAGAGACGTGTGCAAACAGGGAGGGTCGTGTGCATGACGACATAAGTCTTCACGTAGGTCCTCTCTGAAACTATAAATCTTCACTGCTCTCCCGCCACTCAATTATTCTTCACCAAAATCTGCACAAAGAAGTTAAACGACAATGTCTGGAAGAGGTAAAGGTGGTAAAGGTCTTGGAAAAGGAGGCGCCAAGCGTCATCGCAAGGTTCTCCGCGATAACATCCAGGGGATCACAAAGCCCGCTATCCGCCGCCTGGCTCGCCGTGGTGGTGTGAAGCGTATCTCTGGGCTCATCTACGAGGAGACTCGTGGTGTGCTGAAGGTTTTCTTGGAGAACGTGATCCGTGATGCCGTCACCTACACCGAGCACGCCAAGAGAAAGACCGTCACTGCTATGGATGTGGTCTACGCCCTGAAACGCCAGGGTCGTACTCTGTACGGTTTTGGCGGTTAAAAATATTACTGTTTCAAGAAATGTAACGGCTCTTTTAAGAGCCACCCACAGTTTCCACTTAAATAGCGTGCTTCCAATGTTTGAAATAAACCTCGCACATACGGGTAAAAATCTATCTAGCTGGGAAGTAATCAAGATGGGAAGTATCAAGCATGAAGGGCCTTAGCACATGTTAAAAACGGGACACCTAAGATCCAGTGGCTCTTCCACAAAGTAATAAAAGCCAAAGCTGTAGCGTTATCGAGGTGTGGGTTTGTCTTTTGTAGTAGGTTACTGGTGATTTTACTATTTTAGTCAAAAAAAGCAAGAAAGTCATTTTTCATGTCAGCATTTCACCCTATTACAGCTTGAGTACTTCAGTGAAATATTACCGTACTTGTTCGAAACTGAAAGGTTAATATGTAAATAAACTAAGATATACGTGTTGAAGATGGAACAAGCATTTTCTGTCGATATAGGTGGCTCTTAAAAGAGCCGTTGGGTTGGTGTATTGGTGAACTTAAGCACGCTCTCCGCGGATGCGACGAGCCAGCTGGATGTCCTTGGGCATGATGGTGACCCTCTTGGCGTGGATGGCGCACAGATTGGTGTCCTCGAACAGACCGACCAGATAAGCCTCGCTGGCCTCCTGAAGAGCCATGACGGCAGAGCTCTGGAAGCGCAGGTCGGTCTTGAAGTCCTGAGCGATTTCTCTGACCAGACGCTGGAAGGGCAGCTTGCGGATTAGCAGCTCGGTTGACTTCTGGTAACGACGGATCTCTCTCAGAGCCACGGTACCAGGCCTGTAACGATGAGGCTTCTTCACGCCACCGGTCGCCGGGGCGCTCTTACGGGCAGCCTTGGTAGCGAGCTGCTTCCTCGGGGCTTTGCCACCGGTGGACTTACGAGCGGTCTGCTTGGTTCTTGCCATTTTTCTCTCCCTCTTCGAAAATTCTCAGAAGTGTAGGTTTAATGTAGAGGACCATACCTATTTATACTTTCTAGAACTCGGTTGCCCTCCAATGATTGGAAAATGTTAATGAGCGTGCTCAAATGCTATTGGCCAACACGCTCCCTTTCTATATGACGCATGAAATTCAAACAAGTTAGGCCAGCCCCCCTCAGAAAGAGCGGGCAACTCCTCGCGGTTTTAACGTCTGAACACTTAGCTGCTAAATGTATTTGTAATAACATCAGTTGATCATGTCTCACCGTGTATTTATTTAGTTTCATATGAGGCTCTTCGCTAAACAGGTCAGGAGTAACGTGTTATCCCTCGATCAATTTATTTTTCAATGTCAAATGTTCACACACTTTATACATAAGGAACTATAACAGTAACATAACTTGCTTTGGACAAAACTGTCGAAAAACGTTTCGACTCGTTGCCAGGTTACATATTTGTGCCCTTGGGTTTGAGGGACTTAGTCTGGCCCCTCAAAATCCTTCTTCAAAACTAAAAACGAACATCTAAGCATGGTTATTGATCTTAAAATGACTAACATTACCCCTCTTTTGTTAAGAAACCACGGACGGAAACCCCAGTGCCATGTAAGTTACATTATAACCACAGCAAACTAACTTACATTTGGCCACTGGGCGTGATGTATCAACAGTGTTTGAGGACGCTGGACAATAGTTGACCCGTTTAACGTTACATAACCTGAGTTAGAAGGAACAGCCAATACAGGATGTGAAGTTACTATCATTGCGGACTGAGCGGAGCCAAATGGACAGGCTCTTTAAGGAGTCGTAAATGACAAATGTCAGATTATAACATTGAGGTGTTCTGCTTTTTGAAGATAGTTATGGTTGGCTCTTAAAAGAGCCTTTGGTTTTTTGTAAAAGACAGAGCGATTTACTTTGACTTCTCAGTCTTCTTGGGCAGCAGCACAGCCTGGATGTTAGGCAGCACACCACCCTGAGCGATGGTCACACCACCGAGCAGCTTGTTCAACTCCTCGTCGTTGCGGACAGCCAGTTGCAGATGGCGGGGGATGATACGAGTCTTCTTGTTGTCACGGGCTGCGTTACCGGCCAACTCCAAGATCTCAGCGGTCAGATACTCGAGCACAGCGGCCAAGTAGACCGGAGCACCAGCGCCGACACGCTGAGCATAGTTGCCTTTACGCAGCAGCCTGTGTACACGGCCCACGGGGAACTGAAGTCCAGCCCTAGAGGAGCGAGTCTTCGCCTTGGCCCTAGCCTTGCCTCCGGTTTTACCTCTTCCACTCATGTTTCAACTGTTGATAGACGACCTACAGAAATCTGCAATGCCAGTATCTGCGGCTAACAGTATATATAGCAAACAGTCGAACTGTTTACTCGCTGATAGGACAACGTTGAGAGCCAATCGTAGCACAGATCTAAACAACAAGCCAAACCCACCTTTTTGGAACCCTTTTGGCGGGTCTTATCGCTTTTTGTGAACAGCGGGTACTTTGTTAATTGTACGATTTGATTGTAAAAAAGTATCCAATTAAAAATAAGGTGACAGTCAAATTGACCAGAGTGCATTGGTATCACCGGTGAAACTCAGGTTTTCTCCTATCTATTATTGTGTTAAATGCTCCAAATGAGTACTTTGAGCTGCATTCTGTGTATGAAAGGTGCTATACAAATTAAGCTTATTATTATGTAAGCCGAGTGTTAAGATAATAATATAAAACTATATCAGAAAAAATAACAAGTTAAAAGTCATAAATTAAAATAAAAAGTGTTTGGTCCAAGAGTTGCACAACGGTGGAATAATGGCTGCCAAATCTTCTCGCTGTGATAGCAGTAGCTGATGTTGTTGCTGATAACGTCTAACGTTAGTGTTGAATTGATTTGGGTGTAGTTCAATTTGTATTTTTTGTAACAATCTTGTTATAACTTTATTTATTTTATTAATAGAATTATAACTTCAGAGCTGTATGTAGCAGAGCTGTACGTTAACATTTGTGTTCATAGCACTGTGAAAATTTAGCTGCTAATAGGTTGATTTTGTAGCACAACCCAGTTGTGTAGTTGTCTCAAGTTCTTAGCTGGTAGATCACCTATAAGACTTTTTTTTAGTACTGTAAGATAAATGCCTGATTAGGCGATGTTGAAATGTAGTGCAGTTTAAAATGTCTTGAACAATAGTACGTGATTGAGCGACTGTATACATTTATGTTACTCACTGTGGTGAAGCGTGTAACATTACCTACAATGTAAACTGTTGGAATAAACTTTTCATTGATATAGATGGGTGGCTCTTAAAAGAGCCTTTTTGGGCCTTCGCGGCAGAAGATGTTATTGTTAAATTACTTCTTTTTGGGTGCTGCCTTCTTGGGCTTAGCGGCCTTGGGCTTGGCTGCCTTGGGCTTTGCTGCTTTTGCCTTCTTGGGGCTCTTTGCTGCCTTCTTGGGGGCGGCGGGCTTCTTGGCCTTCTTGGGGCTCTTGGTAGCCTTCTTGGCCGCTGCAGGCTTCTTGACTGCCTTCTTCGGAGACTTCTTGGCGGCTGCTGGTTTCTTGGCCACTGCCTTCTTGGGCTTCTTTGCTGCGGCGGGCTTCTTGGCAGCGGGTTTCTTCGCCTTGGGAGCAGCCTTCTTGATGGCCTTCTTCGGCTCTGCCTTCGCCTTGTTCAGCTTGAAGGAGCCAGACGCGCCGGTGCCCTTGGTCTGCACCAAAGTTCCCTTGGTAACGAGACTCTTGACGGCGATCTTGACGCGAGCGTTGTTTTTCTCGACGTCGTATCCACCGGCTGCCAAAGCCTTCTTTAATGCAGCCAAGGACACTCCTTTCTTTTCCTTCGATGCAGACACAGCTTTGACGACGAGATCGCCGACGCTGGGTCCTGATTTCTTAGGACGGGATGCTGCCTTCTTCTTGGGTGCCTTTGCTGGAGCAGCGGCCGGAGCGGGAGCAACTTCTGCCATTGTTAGCGATTTCAACTTGCACGTACTACACACACGACAACTGGAAATGTCTGAGTGCTGAGTCGAGCAAGTGGGCTGAGATTAACCTCTCCATGAGAACCGTTTAGACTCAGCGCGAGTGCCTCTCTGCTCTCTCTTCCCGGTGAGCACTAAGTTGTGTTTTCTCCTCTCATGTTTTTTGAGAATATCCGGCATAAACCAGATGGGAGATCTGAATTTTCACGCGTAAACATGAAGACGAACTTTTCGTCTTCTAAATGATCTGAAGGAAGTTAAGTATCAGCTTTGTTCGGAGTCGTACTATACAGAAAAAGGAGTGTTGCGACGAGGAAATCGAGTCACGGTTGTGGACCTATGGATGGTATAATGCGTATAAAATCCCCAAAATAAAGATAAACACTAACTTCAAACATTTAAGGACAACAATATGAGTCTCCCTAACTTAACTACTAAAGTTATACTTTTTGTATACACTCTAAACATTGTCAGATTTCGCGTGTTTGTACTCAGTGAAACACAGACTCGGGTAACGGGAATGCAGTGATCATACTGAGGGGCTAGATTTCTTATAATTTACACAAATGTATGCAACTATGCTCATACGCTGATACGTTTGTGTAACTAGAATTCATGACGAATTCACAAATTAAGTTATTTACATATTTCGAATGCAGATGTTTTGATATGCAGGTTCTTTGGAAGGTGACCAGGTTTAAATCATAGTTGACAGCAACGGTAGCCTACATTATTACTATAGGAACTACATTGTTATTATTAGTGGTAGTACTACTCGTAGTATTAATAATAGTAGTTGGATTAGTATTAATATATTTTTCAAAGTATAATACAAATCAATGGAGGTCTCAGTGCTGCTTTATCTGTTGCTTAACTGTTACCCACACCAGTGCAGCGGAGAAAATCTTTGATTAGATTGGATTACTGCTGCTACTGCTACTATTATAATTATTGTTATTCAACGTTGTCATATTAACTTGATATTATGTGTATCACTCATAAAACGCAAGTCGCTTTAATGAAGTTGTGTTTAATGTTTGAGGCATATGGTTATTTTGCAATTTATGCTTCAGCAAAACGGGAAAAACATCGACATGCTACCGTTAATGTCAGAGAAAGACCAAAATAAACACATACTATAGACCCCGCAGACCTTAACACGAATGGAAAACAAATTTTGCGGGGGAAATAGGTGTGATATATAGTGGCCATTGCCCCACAAGACGTTGGATTCTCCAAAACGCTAGGGATTCCTAGTAGGGAAGCGTGCTTTGAGCCTAAGGGTTTTCCATCTTCAACAACAAAAGAATGGTTTGCCGCCCTCCTCTCCTCCCCTATTTGGTGACGCCACATTATAATCCAGGGGCGGAACTGGATGCAGTCTTCTTGTAGGTCGTTGTCACTGGTATAAATAACAGAAGCAGTCAGCAGTCTGCATTCATTCATTTGCGGAGCTACTGAAAACAAAATCGATAATGTCTGGAAGAGGCAAAGGAGGTAAAGGACTTGGAAAAGGGGGCGCCAAGCGTCATCGCAAGGTTCTCCGCGATAACATCCAGGGAATCACGAAGCCCGCTATCCGCCGCCTGGCTCGCCGTGGTGGTGTGAAGCGTATCTCTGGTCTCATTTACGAGGAGACTCGTGGTGTGCTGAAGGTTTTCCTGGAGAACGTGATCCGTGATGCAGTCACCTACACCGAGCACGCCAAGAGAAAGACCGTAACCGCCATGGATGTGGTTTACGCCCTGAAACGCCAGGGTCGTACTCTGTACGGTTTTGGCGGTTAAGTCTTGGTTCCATTTCAAATCTACACAAAAGGCTCTTTTAAGAGCCACCCACATTTTACAATCTAAAGGCATATTATTCCGCATCACAGTGGTGTCATTTTAATCTGATTCTGGTCATTAGTGATGGACTAATGAAGCTTTGGTGAAGCACTACTTTGAACAGTTGATTCGAAAATGGGTTCAGTAACATGGTTATGGTTATAGTTATGGATTTAGCAGACGCCTTTGTCCAAAGCGACACATAAATACAAAACAACATAATATTTAAAATTGAACAGGGAACAGATTAAAATGTAGGTCAAATATAGTAAGGAGAATAGTTGTAGTACACAATAATATCAATTCTAATATGAATAAGAATGGGATATTCTTTTTACAAATAAAGATTGGAGCAATCAGAATAAAGTGTTCCCACGTCTCTTGCATTGTAATAAAGGTAAATCGCTACGAACAAACTATGCTTGTCACAGTAGAGGCTACGAACCAAACACAATGTTGTGCATTAGCCTAAAGTGTTTATGCTTTGAGCGCAAAACGAGGCCGTGCCAGTTGCAGTGGCAGCACGATTGGTTTGCGAGGCGGTGGCGCTGCAAACCACTCAGGTGATTCATGCAGAGAATGAAGCAGTTTCTGCTTCGGACATCATGTCACGAGATTTTTCCGTACCAAAGCAACCTTCGGAGCAGTGGTTCAAATGGAATAGTAGTTAATGGTTTGAAGCACGTATCGAAGCTTCAGTGTCAGACTGCCATTACTACTGGTCATATATTCACACTGTTTAACCCGTGTCATTAAGATAATATCATGTGACCCATGTTATCATGATAATTATGTGACCCATATCTCTCCACCTGCGTCACTGGTGGAGATTGAGGTCTCATTGGTTAAACTACAGCCATCCACTTACGTTTTTTCAGTGACAGAGACGTGCCTTAGCTAGTGGTTTACATACGGCCTTCTACATAAACCCCCCATTTCTATGTTACGTCATCTCTGAATATCGTTTTCGAGTAGGCTTACCGATTCATTGTCATGCCGGAGCCTGCGAAGTCTGCGCCCAAGAAGGGCTCGAAGAAGGCCGTTACTAAAACTGCTGGAAAAGGTGGAAAGAAACGCAAAAGGACAAGGAGGGAGAGTTATGCAATCTACGTGTACAAGGTCCTGAAGCAGGTCCACCCTGACACCGGTATCTCCTCTAAGGCGATGGGCATCATGAACTCGTTCGTAAACGACATTTTCGAGCGCATCGCTGGAGAGGCTTCCCGCTTGGCGCACTACAACAAGAGGTCCACCATCACCTCCAGGGAGATTCAGACCGCAGTGCGTCTGCTTCTGCCCGGTGAGCTGGCCAAGCACGCCGTGTCCGAGGGAACCAAGGCCGTAACCAAGTACACCAGCTCTAAGTAAACAGCAACTCCATTCCTTCATCACCATACCAAAAGGCTCTTCTAAGGGCCACCCAACTTCTTAAAAAGCAAGTGTTAAAAAAGAAAAAAATCGACCTCGTGCTTTCATGGACTAGTGATGCATCCATTTTTTTTAACGCTCATTGAGTTTATTTAAATGTGTTGACATTAAAACGTATAATTAATGTTGCCAATACAGTTCCACATGAGCATAGCCTCTTCAAAGTATACTGTACTCCTTTGTATACTGCTAAGAAGGCACGTTACGTAAGCAGAAGCTTAACTGTATGAGGTCACTTGCACCTGTGCTTTTCTTATGCAGTATCATGTTTTGTAATGCAGGTGTCAGCACCTTCCAGGCATTTCTGACAAGTCTGATGTATAGCCTACATTATTTTGTCGCCTGATCGTCTCCCTGAACATTATCATGCTGCTGGCAAATCCTGGGATTAGTTCAAAATACGACACCAGTCTTCACTGTAGAGACACTGGTGTAATTGTTTTATAGAAGTGCAAGGTGTTTATTTTCTTTCTTTTCTTTATCTATTTATTCGTGTCTTTGTGATGTATGCTGTGTGTCATGACTGTGTGGTCTGTGACTTCTGAACGGAAACCTGAGTCTGGCAATAAAGTTGATTAGTGCTCGGGAAGCTGTTGGACAACTGTTCATTTATGTATTAACAAATGCTAAATGCTGCCAGTAGGTGGCACCATGAACTCACACTGGAGGTTGAAGTTGCTGGTCATGGTTTTGTGTCATTATGATAGAATTTACAGGGTAGGGTAGAAACAATTCTATTCTAAATTGTAATCTATATAGTAGATAAAATATACATGATTAGTAACACCACTAGTGACTGTTCAACTGATAATATATAAAAACCTTTACAACACATACTGGTACCAGACTAGCCTAGAAATCTAGATGCACCCTAGCGGCTGTTACACTTATGTAACATTTTTTGGCCAGGGTAGTACCAGACCATTATGTTGCGAGCTCTCTAGTGCAGTGGTACTCAAAGTGTGGTACGCAAGCCATCTCAAGTGATCCGCGAGCAGACGTGGTAAAATATAATATTGATGAGTTGTTTGCAATATTGAACCAACTTGTATGTAACTCCAAACAGTTCTGCACTAACACTGCCTATAACTATGCCAATTTAAATCGCATGAATTTAATTCTCTGACACAATAAACAAGGCACAAAGACAATATGCAAGGTGGTTCAGTTGAAGTAGATGAAAAAGTTTGAGAAACACTGCTCTACTGTTTCTCCCCCCCCACACACAGTTACGTGACATTCTGAGTAATGTCCTTCCATCAACAACTGGTTCCTCCGTTACCAGGTTTGTACAAAAAACAATGTCATACAAAGCAGGTTTTTTTTTTTATGATTTTCATTTCTATTGAAAGTACAAGTTCACATATTTTGCCAGGTTGTCATCTCTAACTTACCTTTGTAGTTTAAAAAATAAATTAATAAAATATGACACAGATTACTACCATCAATGCTCCTTGAAGATGCGTGAAGAGAGAGGATGCCCTCAACGTGGGTAGGCCGATTTAAACCAGTATGTCTGAATATTACAAATGCACTGGCAAACACTTATGTAACATTTTTAATATGTATAAAAGAAATAAAAAAAAAAACATCATTCATTTATAAGGAGATTTATATTGCGAAAGTGTCCGTCAATGTAAAAATCCCACTCTTCCTGTATGCTTCATCAGCTGCGTCTGTTTTAAGAAGAAAAATAAAAGACACTTCATATTCTGTACATCACTGCACATATACAACTTACACTTTGTTTTGTAGATGCAGGGATTAAAGTGAAAAAAAATCGTTTGACTGAACTTTTTTCAGGCCATAAGTCATACGTTGTTCATATCTACCTATAGAGATAGCACCCCTTTTGCGGTCGCGACCTATTGGTTTTTAATGTACAAAAAGATGCAAACAGCAATGTAAAGCACCAAATAAACACCAAAACGAGGCTACAGGGTACTCTTAAGTTACTATAATTAATGCCACCTACAGGTGAATGCATAGAACATAACAATCCTATGGTTTGTGTACCCTGTAGCCTCGTTTTAGCCGCCATGTGAATAAGGCGAATTGAGAGTGTTCTTGATTGAGATTGAGTTTTCCTGATGAACAAAACAATATTTCAATACCATCCCTGACCATTGCTGATTAGCCATTGCTGTTCTTTTCTACTGCAGCAATATTGTAGCAAGGCTTTAACTTACACTCTTATTTAATTACTTCAGGCCAAAAGTATTTAAAGGGGAGATTTTTTTTTCTTGTTAATATACAATTCAACACCAATTAAAATCTATAAAATCAAGTTTGCAAGACTTCACATTTCCTCATCAAAGTAACGAATCAGAACAGTCTAGATATTGTTTCCATTTGTTGCCTCATCCGCATTTAATGAAAACATGGTAATTTTGAGTTTTACAGACAACTCAGTTTTCCAATGAGCAGCAATACTGTGTGTGCTCATGTAGGAGGTCTGCGCATCTGATAACGACAATCTGGAGAGGGCGCTTTTGTCTTCAGCAACAGATTGTATAAGGTTGACAAGAGGTTGCGATATGGTGAGGGACAGGTTGTGTTGCGCTATGAAAGAACATGCGTAGCCTATACTTTCTGAGCGCAAAAACGGTCAGCCATAGATAAACGTAACCTACCTCTGTCGTGGTGGCTAGTTGCACCAGGTAGGGAAGATGTCCTCAAGTGCACGAACGTTAACCGTATGGCGGTCTTCTGATTGTTGGCGTGCTAAAACGTTTTCCTATTGCATCCATAAACAATTTTCTTGCAACTTTTGACACCTGTGCCTTCCTTTAGCAACGCATCCATGACAGTGGCCTTGCCAAATAGACGCACACAAATCATGATGCTAATATGCGAGGTTCTGGTGGGCCTACTGGTTATGGTTTTGTGCTATACATTAATAATAGCAAAGTTTTAAGTTGACTATTTTAATTGCATGGTTATTTTTTGTCAACATACGCTCACAACCTACTGTCGTTAAAAGTGATGCCTAAGCAAAATAGGCTACAAGGCTGTCTGTGCGTCACAAACACGACTGACCGACCCCCTTACTCAACAGTTCGCGATATTATTATTTTATGTAACACACTCAGTCAAAACCTTCCTTCGCAAATTGTGAACAACACTGTTGTACATGTCAGACGGGATAGGCATAGGCTACGGTTTATATTGCGTCGCTTTACACATAATGTTAGTTGCATTGATTAAAAACTGTAACAATATTTGTAGGCTAATATTTGTAGGCTAGTTGCCTTAAAAAAAGGAAAAGAAAAGGTGATAGACGCCCCCTCCTATTTTTTTTCTCACCGGATCTGCATCTATCTCAAATATGACATTTCTAAAATCAAATTGACGGAAATCCGTCGTACGACGGAGAACTTTAAACCGTGTAGATGTCAAAAGAGTCGATAAGGGGGCGATCGGACAGGACGTGCTTTGCCTCTTATAAAACGTGAGGTGCACAATGTTTTCATAAAAAACATGGGCGCTTTTCCGCTTTCAGTTAAACTTTTTTCAACTTGAGGCGCTCAGGGCGACTCTGCAAAAAACGGCAATTAAACGGCAATTAAAAAGGCAATTAACTCAAAGTTGCTCCGGGGACAATGTAATCCCTTGTAATATAACTGACATACGTTAGTGAGTTTTGATTAAAGGTGTCCGCTAAATGAATAAATGTAAATGTTACCTGTGATAAAAACGGGAAACCTCCTGGTTGCGTTCTGAACTTGGAGACGCACCAAGCAGTGCAAGTAGTTTGGACGCTCCTGGGACATGACATCACAGTCATGGTAGGGTAGCACCTCCACAAGCCCCGCCTCCTGGCAGGAATCCAGGAAATGCTTCTTGCCACGAGCGTCCTCGTTGGTGCTGCAAGATGACAAGTGAGCAACAGTTTCAGATTGTGTTGATCACGACCTATTAATGACATTCAGGTTCAGATTCAACTTCAGCACTCTGGCTGTTTGTTTACAGTGTGATACACCTGACTGTTTGTTTGTGTGTGCATTCTTGAAGAACAAAAACAAACAAAAACACACAAAACACCACACACAAACAAACCAACAACAACAAACACACACATAAAGACACAGACTATGAGTGAAGTACTCCTCAGGGGGAGAAATCGGGAACCCTGACTCTTTCACACTCATGTTCAGTTCTGTATTGGTTTCAGACCAGCACAGACGTAAGTTTAATTTACCATAATGTAAAATTGATGAACACACTGTGTGTATGTGTATAGACCTGTGCAAAAAAACATACATACACACAGAATATCATACTTTTGTTTGTGTACAGACACACACACACAAGCACGCATACGCGCGCGCACACACACACACACGCGCGCACACACACACACACACACACACACACACACACACACACACGCACACACACACACACACACACACACACACACACACACACACACACACACGCACACACACACACACACACACACACCTTACCCTGTGTCTTCTGAGCTGTGCCGATTTGTTTACATACAGAGATATGGTGTCATGTGACCAAGAAAGACCAGGCCAGGCTTGTGAGGCGTAATCTATCACATTTGCTCTGTGTTTTAAGTGCCACCACTTTCCATCGTGTTGTCATTGGACTCTTGCCAATTTCCCTTTGTATATTCACTGATTTCTCATTGGTTTAAGTGCCACATTCCATTGTGTTGTCATTCTCGTCAATTTCTCTTTGCATTTTCACTGATATCTCAACGATTTCTCAATAGCTCGCTTCACAGATCAGAGCTGCAGACTGACGATGCGTCAGGAGAGAGGGGGGTGGGGGTCAGTGCCCGTCTGGGCTGAGCGTGTTTACCGTGCGTCCTCTCTGAGGCCTCGGCTGTCTCTGTAGTGCAGACACCACTTCCACTTCCCCTTCCTGCTCAGCTCCTCCAGGAAGGACGCGGTGCTCTTCATGCTCTCTGAGTGGGGAGGTGGAAGAAAAACACGTCACAGTAAATTATATGTATTAGCCGCCCAATTAATGTTTTTTTTTTTTTTTTTTTAAACTTGCATAAACCGCTGTCCTGCAGTACATACACAATACATGTCACAGTAAATTATATGTATTAGCCGCTTAATTAATGTTTTTTTTTTTTTTTTTTTTAAACTTGCATAAACCGCTGTCCTGCAGTACATACACAATACATGTCACAGTAAATTATATGTATTAGCCGCCCAATTAATGTTTTTTTTTTTTTTTTTAAACTTGCATAAATCGCTGTCCTGCAGTACATACACAATACATGTCACAGTAAATTATATGCATTAGCCGCCCAATTAATGTTTTTTTTTTTTTTTAAACTTGCATAAATCGCTGTCCTGCAGTACATACACAATACATGTCACAGTAAATTATATGTATTAGCCGCCCAATTAATGTTTTTTTTTTTCTTTTTTTAAACTTGTACAAAACGCTGTCCTGCAGTACATACACAATACATGTTACAACAACTTCCCGGGTATTAGCAGTGTATTGAGTGGACAGTGTTTTATGCAAGTAAAAAAAAACAACAACAACAACAAAAACATTAATGGCCCCCGTGTATTATTAACTTCATAGCTGAAGAAATTGTGCAAAATCAATGTATAAACCTCGGGCAGCAGATCAGGGATAACAGCACAGCAGAGTAATGGGACAACAATTAAACTGGTAAAATAATACCAATTTCCCAGCTAACACACAGGAAATTAATGTAATTACAACCCTAAATCCCCCAAAAAAGTTAGAATGTTGCATAAAATACAAATAATAAACAGGATGTGAAAATCTGTAAATCTCATAAATCCATATTTAGCTGCAAAAATTACACATTTGATTATTTCAAGGAAAATGTAAGCACATTTTGAATTTGATGACAGACATAATCAACATGATATCATTAAAATAGTCAGAGAATCCAGATAAATATTTGAAAACAAGTAGTAATAATAATAATAATAATAATACTTATTATTATTATAATAATAATACAAACACAAAAACACACTGTGAATTTTCAATCAAGAAACGTTGACTTTGTTGCATCAATAGAAGACTGAAATGTTTGGCTACTCGTCAAAACTGAGAAAGGAAGTGAAAGCTGTGCAGTCAAAGTTACACAAAGTCAACTTTTACTCTCTTCACCAGCTGGGTCAATGACCACGAGGGGAAACGGTGGAAGCTGAATAACCACTGCGTGAAAAGAGGTGCATCTGGAAATCATTAGATTCATTAAACGTCGCCCAAATCTCCCTGACTGTGTTTTAGGGTGTATTTAGGTCAGCATAATAATAATGGTGTCAATGGAATATCTCTGATTTGTGGTGGTGGTGGCCTTGTAATGATGTTAACCGGATTTTATCACGTCATCTTCTATGCCAACATATCATTTTATATAACGTCTCCCAAACCTCCAAGAACTCTGTGTTTTTAGCAGAACAATGGTCTCCGTAGGGGAATGCTGATTGTTTTTGTAGTTCTTGTTTTTGCTGTTGTTGTTTTGTGCTTTAGTTCAGTGACAACAATGCCGGCGAAAGACACATAGTCTTTATATTTTATATTTATACATTTATATTTGAGCAGCCTGGCGACCTGGTGTTGCTGTGCTGGAGACATTTTGTGAAGCAGCCAACCCGACACAGAGACAAAATCTACACCAACTGCCAAATCTACACCAACTGCAAAACCTACACCAACTGCTAAATCTACACCAACTGCTAAATCTACACCAACTGCTGCTCGCGAAGCACCACTGTGTCGAAACTCGTGTCAGCCTAGAGGCAGCGTGTGCTGCATGACAGCGTGTGCATGTGGTCCGTCCCTGCAATCCCAATGCCACCCCTGAAGCAGACATTGACATGACTGAACATGTGTTGAATATGACTGAACATGCGTTGAATATGACTGAACATTTCAATAGCTGCATATCTGTTAAATCCAGGTCAATACTAGTAAGCTCCCTTAAATGCAAACGTAAATATCTTAAACGTACATATCCAGATGATCACAAAGTGATGGGGCACGAATGCTAACAATAATGGATGATACTAATATTAAGACAACATACCTAAGGTCAGTTTCTTTAGGGATGTTGCGTCAAACATCAGAAATCCACCCTTGGAAAAGAGCTCCTCGTGGGTGAGATTCTGGATGTCATCAGGTCGATCGATGCCAGCGAACACGACACCAGAAGACTTTTTCAACTCCAGAAGGTGAGGAATCTGACAGAAGATTTAAGACAGACACTGAGCTTCATACACAGAAAACCAGACTAGTGGAACCCTCTTAAGTGCTGTGACGAAAAAAAGCACCATTTCACTATGGCGGTACCATAACTTCACATTTTATCGTCAACATGATTCTACTAGAAGTCTGAGCATGGAGCTATATAGGGGAAAGCCAGGATGATTAAAACACTTAAAATTAAATAACAATTAAATAAACATAGTTTACAAAGAGATTATCCCAGACTGAAAGTTACTATTTTCTAACTAGCAACTTACATCTGTCCCCGTCAAATGCAGTTGCATTTTCAGCCGTGGAAAAATCCTTTCAGGAGTAATTTCAGCAACAGTGGAACGTTTGAGTAATGTTTGCTACTTACCATAACTTCCCACATTGTCAAACTTACTTACTTTCTTATGGTTTTAGTACTATGCAGTTACGACTTCAATGATGATCAAAACTTTGTAGGCTACATGTTGAATGCTTTAAATGTGTTATGACGTGTATATTAAGTAATTGCCATTATTACCTCACAGATATGCTCGGCGATGTCTTCATTCCTCACGATGATGAGCAGAGGTGAGGAGGGGCCGCGTGCGTCCAGTTCAAACTGGTGCGGCTCCACAGCCACGTGGCCGTCCGACTCCAGACGCTCCTAAAAACAACAAGTACGTGTTCGGAACAAGTTAATTTACTTACTAAGCTACTTAATTTGTCCTGAAGGAAATATTTTTTCCTGCATTTAACACATAAAGGGGTAGTGTACACACACACACACACACAAACTAGACGCAGTCGGCTCGCCTGGAGCACACACACACCCTTACTGTATTCAATACGCAAGGGGGGGGGGGGAATTGTACACAAACACACACACTAGGAACAGTGTGTCCACCAGGAGCACAAACACAAACGCACACACACGCACGCACGCACACACACACACACACACACACACACACACACACACACACACACACACACACACACACACACACACACACACACACACACACACACACACACACACACACACACACGGAGCAGTCAGTTCACCAGGTGCACACACACACAGAGAGCAGTGAGCAGCCCTTACAGGAGTGGTGGTGCCCAAATTCTTCCCTATAAAGAGCCAAAATGAATCTGGGTGGAGGGCAGCAGGCCACAAATAAGCATTTGTGTTATGTCACTTTACTTTGACCTTACCGTCACTTTACTTTGACCTTACGGTCACTTTACGCTGAATTGAAACGTATCATATTTGTGTCGGTACAGCCCTGCCTCAGACAGCTCTCCATGGCGACCCCAGCTACTCACTCGTGTCCTTCGCCTGCTTATCTATACTGACAGGAGCACCCGCCCTCCCCCCGCAGCTAACTTTCCCGTTGGGTCAGAAATTCCTAACGGCCAACAGACGTATTGGACTAAAAAGAAAAAAAGAAAAAAAAGAAACAGGGCCCCTGCCTGTGTTACAGAATCTGTAACACAACATATAACACACTGTGTGTGCAAATAAGGATCTGAGAAGAAGCATGACGAAAAAGGTCATGTACAAAGTATAAAGAAGAATCAGTATGGTATAGGCCACGCAAGGAAAAATATAAAAGTTAAAAAAGCTTTGAAAACTACCTTTGTTTCTCTGAAAAAGGGATCTTCAGATGTCGCCAGGATAAAGAATCTGTACTTAATCTCTCCGTCCTGTGTGACAACAGGGTTCTGATCCTCACGAAGACGATCAAAAAAGTCCACATTTGCCTTTTCAGAAAGGTCACTCTGGCAGGAAGTGTCCATGTTTGTACAGATTACATCAGTCGTAGTGTTTTTGCTATCATCCATAGTTCTTACAGAGTCGCAGGTCTCTTCAGCAACCTAAACAGCAAATAATGGCAAACAAGCAAACAACAATTAACAACTCGGACATAAATGCACAAGAAGATTGACAGGCCAAAGTTGTTGAAAAGTGACCTTGCTGTATGTCAGGTTCAATATATATGCTGACTCTTATGGCCTCCTTACACCAAACAACTTTGACAAGATTTGGGAAAGATTCTTGAAAGATTGTAGTCTTTTAACTAATGCCCCCCATTCAAGCTTTACTCAAAAGACTACAATCTTTCAAGAATCTTTCCCAAATCTTGTCAAAGTTGTTTGGTGTAAGGAGGCCAGTTGACTTAAAACTCTTTTTAGAACTACTAATTAACTACTAAGAATATACCCATTTAAATGATGGCTGTCCAAATGGCAAGATATTTTCAAGATTGTGACCCATAACATACTTAACGTCCACTTTTAACTTTTTGAATTGACTAAACTTAACCCAAACTCACTTTCAACTGAGGTTGTGTCCTTGCGCAGACAGGCTCAATCCGCAAATCCAGGGGACCTTCGCAGTACTCGCCTGACTGTCCAGCACCCGCATCACTGGCGGATTCCACTCCTGGGGTCTTTGGGGTACTGGTCAGGTCCAGAGCCTTGCAGCTTTTCAGAGAAAGGTCCAACACCTCACATGAAGGGCTCTCAGGCCAAGGCTGTGAACCAGACTCCTTCGAGCACTCATCTTCAAATGGTGGCATGCACGGTGGCAAGGCCTTCACGAACATGCCGGAGGTTCCTCTGGGGGTACTCGTGGCGCGGGCTTTTGAAAGTTCTGCGGTGGCGAGTTGTAAACGGCCGTCCCGGGGTGACTTTTCTCCTCCAACATCCTCCTCCTCAGGTAGAGAGAAGTCTGAGTCCAGGTGAAAGAAACGAGGAGCGGACTTGCTGTAGAACAGGCCGATCCACATGTGGAAGATGAGGTGAATCTCTTCGTCCGAGTCGGTGACGTTGAAATCCCAAGGGCTATTTTGTCACAAAAAAATTCACAACTGTCTGTATAGTATCCTTACATGAAGGGGGGAAGGGGGGCAGGGGGGCGAAATACATTAAATTATTCAGACTTGCATGGTAACTTGCAAGCTGTAGTACAAACGAAGGATGGACATTTCAACCACATCATTCATTCATCACTTGCACTAATTACCTTTGAACTGCAAGTGGCAACAGGATAGAACATGACCAGTGTTGTCTATATCTCAAACAGAGTTTAGTATGATTAATGAGGATGCTTTTCTCTGTTACACATCTTGATAGGAGCTGCTGTTGCTCTATGGAAACAGTTTCATTATTTTTCACCTGTGCTCATCTCAGTCAAACTCAACCTACCCATGTAGTGCTCTCAACACCGTCTCATCACGAGAGTTTTTTCTGAACTTGCTGTCCAGACTGAAGTCATACGTCTCCTTCCACTGCCTTGAAATTTCAATCGATTCGCCCTTTTGAACAATTTCCCTCTGCCTTCGGAAACCGGACGCGCAAGGCTTCTTGCAGGAGGACGGCCCTGCAGCCTCCTCTAGCCTTCCTCCTCTGACAGTCTTCCTCTGGCCCAAGGACTCGTTGACGGACTCGAGCTGGATCTGCACCAGCATGCCGTCCTCCGATCCTTGCAGTTCCTCTGGACATGCGATGTCGAGGAGATCCGAGGGGGCGGAAAGGTTCGAGGGTGCACCTAACAGAGGAACACCAGAGGAGTGAGAGTCTGTGAGGAGGAGAAGGGTCTTTGAGGAGGACAAAACGCCCCCTTAGAATTATAAAGTTCTATCTGACATTCTTTGTCAAAATTGAGTTATTGACAAATTCTTATTCTGTGATAACTTCATAGGTGTTTATGCTGTTTCTGAGGCAAAACCCAGAAATGCAGAGGAATTGTGGAATGTAGTTAAATCATCCTGGGCTGGAATACCAGTTCACAGGGGCCAGTAGTTGGTTGACTCCATGCAACACAGATGTGAAGCAATTCTCAGAAATAATGGTTATGCAACTAAATATTAGTGCAGTGATTTAAAGTAAAGCAAAATCTTGAGACATTGTTCAGTTGATACAGTAAATGTTTGAGTTTGAAAAGAAAAATGCAAACACTGCTATTTTTTTAACAGCCTAATACTCCTTTTTCTTCACTTTCTGTAAAGGTATAACAAACTTCATGATTTTTGGTCATGTTTTGATTTGAAATTGAATGTGCAGTGTTCTCAATGCATTGATATTATGTAATTAACAGTTATTCTAAGGATTTTGAGCTTTATTCACTTTTTTTAAAACACACTATTATTCTGAACACAACTGTACAGTTAAGACATTCCAACTAAAAACAAAGAAGTGAAACTATGTTTGTCGCATTACATGCAGTTAGGATAGAGTAAGACCACAAAAGCAGAATCACTCTTACACCAATCTGACCCAGATGTTAGGGGGAAAAAACGACTTACCTTGGTCTCTGAAGATGTCTTTGGCATTAATTTTCTGCCATTTCTTCAACAGCTTGTTATATTTCTTTGTACTTGTTGATGCCATTTCAGATGAAGGCACTACATCATTAGACAATGATTCTTTGCCCAGGTCACCACCTGCTATTGAGGCAGGGTTAGATTCCTCACTGCCCTCATCAGAGACGTTGACATCCATCTTGTTCTTAACTTCGCCACTACTTTTAAGTCTCTTGGAGTCAGGTTTAGAGCAACTGAGATCAAGTCCTTTTGGACACTCTGGATCTGAAGAGCTACTCCTTTTACCCGCCCTGAACACTGTTTTTAGCTCACTGATGGGAATTACTGTGTACGTCGCACTTTTCTTCCTCTTGGGTTTGTGAGGTCCTTTGCAATTGGACTCAGTGGTCCGGTCTGATTTCGTTTCCTGAGGGCCATCTGCACCTATCTTGGTGGATGCCTCCATGGTTGCAGAACTCAAAAGGGCAATATTTCCATCAGTTTCCTCAATCAGATTTTCTTGTTCTGTAACAGTTACTGAAGTCTGGTTGTTACTATCCAACTCTAACACGAAAGTGGGAATTATCTCCAACTCCCCTTTGTGTACAGCAGCATTGTTATCTGTTTGAGCAACCTGAAAGGCCGATACATTCACTGAACAATGGAGATGGTCACTTAACCGTCGGTTTCGTTTGAGACCTACCCCTCCATCTAGCGTCTGTAAAAGGGAATCTTTTGTGTCCTTTAGTGTAAGGCACTCTTTAGGTTTACCCTTACCAGTAAGTGGATCTCTTGGAGAGTCCGGTGACCCTGTATGGGACACTGATCCTGGTTCGGACCTTGTTCTGTTCAATCCCTTTCCACAGTCTGCCGATTTATGCCTCTTCCTTACTAACTCCACATCCTGAGGGAGCATTTCTGAACCATGGGGTACAAACACATTCCCACAATCTGTGATGACAGTCTTTAGGTCATGGTTCAAATTGTCTAGGTCTAATTTTCTTTTAAGGCGGTGGACTTGTTTGGACTCAATAATAATCTCCACAGAGGGTTCGTCCCCACCCTGCTTTGATATACAGTCTTGTGAAGCCAGCTTCCGATGTTCCTTCCTATTGCGTTTACGAGGGGTCTTTCCCTCCTTTCCTTTGCCAGAGGGAGATATCTCCGTGGAGGTTTCAGACATCTGGTTTGCGGTGCCCTTTACACACTGAGAATAATTATGCTCCCAACTTTCAAAGGGCACCACCTTTTTAATCAATGAAACAACCTCTTCCGCATGAGGCAAAACATCATTGTTCTGCTTTAACAAACTTGAACGGTCATTTTCTAAAGAGGGTAGTTCCTGTACCTCTCCCTTATGCTCAATCTTGTCAGTTTCTGTTGGAACAAGGGTGGTTGGACTAATACTAGGTGATGTTTGTTGTTTTGAGGCTATCTTTGGCATGATTCTTCGCAGCTGCTTAGGTCTTCTGCCGCGACGACGAGCCAGAGTCCTCCAGTCTGGTTTGACTGGAGCTTTATCTGTTTCAGGAAGTTTGTCATTACCAGTTTCATTCTGAACCAAAGGTTTTGGACTGACATTGGGTGCTCTGTTGTCAGTCATCCCCTCTGCAGCATCTGAACTGGGTGGCAATTTTGTACCATTCAAATCCCCGTCCACCCCTTGGTCATGGTCTGTTGAGACAACAACTGGAGTGATGGATGATGTACACTCTCCAGGGAAGGCGACCAGAGCAGGTCCAGGCTTCAGTAAACCTTCTTGTTCAGCAGACTGAAGTATCTCTGAAGACATCACTTCTGAGTTGCGATCACCTGCTGACTGGTCAGACTTAACTGTCAAAGACAGTGCTGGTTTTACTCTATCTTTGCTTACCTCAGTATTAGATAGACTCAATTCAGAGACTGCCTCCTCAGACCCATCCTTTTCCCTTAATGTCTCTGCAGGGGAATTGCCCCCTGCAAGAAGGTGGTCAGTACAAAGGCTGCCAACTTCTGATGCTAGTCTAGTTTTCACTACTTCTGTACTGGGGGAAACGCTGACAGCTTTGTCTTTTTCAGGGTTAGGGAAGATATCAGATGACAGAGAAGGCCCGTCTGAGACTGTCGATGAATCCTGCAAATAATTGTTCTCTGTTGATACCTCTGCAGTAGGGTCACCTGCTTCAGTTGGATTAGAAGGCACACTGGTAGCCTGCAATTCTAGAGGCTTATCTGCACATAGATCAAGTTGAGTTGAGGGTACTTTGTCTGTACTTGATTTAGAAACAGCCACTGGTGACATTTTCTCTGAAGAGTTCTCCTTCTCACTTACATCAGCTGCTATTTTTGCAGAGGGAGGACCCCCAACTAGGGTGTCAGTGGGGCCATTGACATCTGTTTCCAGAGGTTCCTTGGACTCTGCAATGACTGAAGTGGAAGGGCTGTCTTCTGTTTTAGATGAGCATAGGTTCTTAGATGCATCATGCTTAATACAATTAGAGGCTGGCTTTTCTTGCTCCTTACTCTCAGAAACCACATCCGCAGAGTCCAAAGACAACTCTGACTTGTGACACTCGACTGACACTACTGTGGACGAGCCAACCACAACAGGTAAAGTGGCAGTAAGGCCGTCGTCATCAGCCTCTGGAGGTTTCTCTGTGAATAAAACAAATGGACTTGATTTAGACAGGTCATCACTGGGCTTTTGGTCAGATGGTGGGTTGTCTTTACCACAATCTTTTATTGGCATCTCTGCAGGCGCATCAAGGCTGCCGACAGTGTCAGTTGCACTGGTGATTTTTGCCTCTACAACACTCGCTTTTCCTGTGCGAATTCCAGACTCATTGTCCTTCATTAGCCCTTTCGGAGTGGAGGAAGGCTTACCAGATAAGGATGCAACAGAGACACTGTCTACTACCTCTAGGACTTCCTGTCCTTCTAAGAGTGACTTGCTGTTAGTTTCTGCTAGACTTTGTTCACAGATATCTGTCCTCTGATCAGACTCCGAGTGAGGCTTTTTAGTGTCGCTCTGACAGGTCACTGCTGCAGAGTCATCAGTCCCTTCTTCTAGAGGTTTCTCTAACTTCTTACAGAGTGAACTGCTGGCACCTTCCTCTGCATTGGGCAAGTCCTTAGCCAAATCAGCAGACTGCCTACATTCTGATGCGGGTAATGAACTTGGTTGACCGTTATTCTCTGCCAACTTATCTGTGGCAGACTCAACAGACCCTACAAAGCTGTCTATGTCATCACCTTGGGGAGGTTTCTTCCCCTTAAGTGGAGTACCAGGAGCTTCTGAGTCAGAAATACTATTGTCCTCTCCTGTAGCAAGCTCAGACATAGGAGAGTCCTCTTGATAGTCGCCATAGTGATTCTCTGGTGATAGTCTATCAGAGGACTCAACCCCGTTAGGCACTGTGGACTGGGGACTGACTGTCTCTTGTTCTTGGGAAGATACTATTGTGTTTGTCTTCACAACATCTTCCAAAATAACAGTACACCTCGTCTTATTAGACAGACAGGCGCTTTCTTCAGTTGAATCATCTGCAGCAACATCAGAAGGTACGCCTATGGGTACGTTGTCCTCCGGTTCTAGATGGGTGTCTGTGCTGGTGGTGACCGGAGTGTCAGACACGTCTTCCGGTTCCGGGGATGAGATGTAGTAGTACACCTCGTCATCCGGGTCATCCCTGTTCTGCTGCTGGTGCATCAGCTCCGAGGCCCTTTTCACAGGGATCTCGAACGAACTGGGATCCTCGAAGTACATCGTCACCTTCAGCCTGGCCACGTCCGTCCACTTGGGCAGCGGGAAGAGCTGCTTGAAAACGCAGGGGACATCGTACTGGTCGGGGAACATGCTGGCTTCTCTCTGAGGGCTGTTCTGCATCCCTGGCTGGATTAGAGTCCCGTAGTTCTTCAGGTGCTGCTCGAACAGTGCCCGGATTTCCCTGCGCTGATCTGGAGCAGACTTTTCAACTTCGGTCTCTGCGTAGTTTAAGGCCGGGAGGACCCGGCTAACCCTTGATGACAGCGCTGATTTTTTCTGCATACTCTTGGTATCTGGAGGGATAGAAATAGATAACTCCTTATTTGATATCAAAGTCAAAGTCAAAGTCAGCTTTATTGTCAATTTCTTCACATGCTCCAGACATACAAAGAGATCTAAATTACGTTTCTCACTATCCCATGATATGAACTCTTCTTGAGTGGAAATGAGTGTACAGTTTTCATCACACAAATGCTCTTTACCGTTTCATTACATTGCAGATTACAGCATGCATACATATTGGTAGACCTGTTGCATGATTGCTCTGACTAGCTAAATCACACTTCAAATGGTTATATAGATTTAAAAAAACAGATATATTTTCTGATTTTTATGGAACGTTTAAGTAACACACCTTTCTGTATTGTGTGTGAATCCGGGAATATGAACAGACCATACAAAGCCTCAATTTCCTCAGAACTCGCATCTGTAGAGGGAAAAAAGAGAAAAAAGGGGGAAGTTGAAGAGACATGCAGCTTGTACTTACACAACTGATGCCAGAATCACAGAAACATTCACAAACATTGGCTGCATAACTATATGTTACAATATTCCTTATTGTCTGTTGGCTTCAGGCGTGGCATTTTTCTACATTTCACTTTTTCATTCACACTTTCTTCATTTCACAATTTTGAAACAACAAAATGTGCATACAAATGTAAATGACTGGTTGGATGAAAGAATGACAGTTACCTTCATAAGATAAGAAGTATGTTGAATGTAATATAACGAAGACTCCAGAATCACTCAACAGAAAAACAAGGGCCTATGGAAGGGGATAAACCACACACAAACAACAACAAAAGTTATTTACAACGAAAACACAAACAAGTGAGATCTTTAATTTAACGTAAGAGGGAAGAAATATCAATTACTGAACCCACCAATTCTTTCTCTTTCAGCTCGTCGATGAGGAGAGTAAGGGAGGACTCATCCTCATCCGTAGGGATCACCTCGTAAAGACTGCAGCATTTTCCTCCCACAAAAACTGCACAGGCAGCACAGACTTTGTTAGGCTATGCTCTTTTACTAGTGTTGACTACTACATGTTAATGTTCAACTGCAGACAAATGAAGCAATACCATTTACAGGGAAAATAATCCAGAAGCAAGCCAGTAACATCAGGTACATTTTTCATAATTATTCAAAATCCCTCTAATGTTCTGTAGTTTACGCTGTTTATATATTTATTATTTTGTTACAGGTAATATTTACCTCGTGGAAATCTGACTGGAAATGTTGACTTGCAAAAAAGTATGAGGCTCTTAAAAACTGGTGCAATTTTTTATGTGTTTTTATGTGTTTTATGTGTCCTTCAAATTTAGTTGACCCTGTTAATGACACAAGTTCAAATCTGACACTTACTGTCTCCAGAAAAACAGGTTTCAAACACTTCCTTTGGTAACAGCGCCTTCAGGTCTGGAATGCTGATCACACTCTTCACACTCAGCGTCTCTGGGCTGAGAACAAAAACAAACAAACAAACAAACATACAAAATAAATTGTTGAGTTGATTAGATAAGGACTTCACTCCACCATTTTGTTGAAAAATACTAAAACAAAAACTTATATTAGGACTGTAAAAGTGACTAACAATTTATGTTGTGATAACAAACAAACAAAACAAGTATTAAGGTTCTATGAGTAGAATAAGCACTTAAGTACATAACTTTGTGCGGTTTTGTTCAAAAAAGGTCAAACATAGATATATTCGGGCTGTACAAGGATTAAATGTACAACTGCATGTATCACAGTAAAAGTTCTTAAATCATGATTAATCTCAAAATTATTTAAATTTGAATTTTACATCTATTAAATATTTCTAAGTGTAACACCTTATTTAAGGTTACATTTTTTGGGCAATTTTGACAAAATCAAGGCTGACTTGAATTACTTCAAACCAAGAATATCAAAGAGTGAGCTAAGCATGTACTGTTAAACCTTCAAGTTCATGTCAGCTAAAATATATTTTCAGTGATGGGCTGACATTTACTGACCACCATAGAGATGCGGTTTTACAGAATATGCTGCATGAATAGTGTTTAGACAGAAGGCATGTGGAAAGTCTTGATTTCATCATTTTAAAACAATGGGCATACTTTAGAAATTTACATTTTGTGCAAAATATAATTTTGGGAAATAATATGATCTTCATGCTGAAGGCTGTACATGCACTCTGGAGAGGAAGGTGGAAATCTAGGCTTACTCTTGACACAAGGCTGTACATGCACTCTGGAGAAGAAGGTGGAAATCTAGGCTTACTCTTGACACAAGGCTGCCTCTACCAATACTGGCAATGTCAATAATGTTGATACGCTTTTGCGTTCAACTTGAGGTCAGACTCGATACAGTTTTTTGGAGCCATAAGTGATAAAACAGGGAATGACCGAACAAGCTACAAGTGCAATCTCTGGAACAGGAGCAGCCCAATAATAGGGCAGAGACCAAAAAACCCTACAAACACCTACAGTTTTGCTGGTATCAAAGCTCCACTGTGGGACTTCAATCCAATGTCGAACACAAAGGACTCAATCGACAGCTGGCCTGTCCAAGGTTTGTAGTCAAACGACACTGCAATTAAACATAAAGTACATCATTACACTCCACAAGGGTAAAGATGAGATGGTGTCTAATTAGAAAATTATTCCGAGTCATCTTAGCTTATCTTTAACTTGTAAATCGGTCTAAAAATAAATAACTGTTATAATGTGTACTGTACTAGTACACAGCACTGTGTCAAATCCATGACAATATGAAAACATTCTGATAACGTGAGGGAACTTACCAGTTCTCTCATCACTGAGGAGGGAAGATGAGTCAAAGGAAGAAAGAGATCGGTGAGTACCAATTCACAGAAAAACAACATTACAGGTCATGATTTAAGCAATACTATATGGTATTAAAATAAACTACTGCTGGAAGTTGTATACACAATTATATTGTATTATATTTCATTTGCTGCACCGTTAAATGAAAACGAGCAACTTAAACATCTGTGCGTTCCAGTGATACCTTCCTTTTTGATACAATATCATACCTTTCCTCTGTTATCTCTGGGCTGGCGGTCTCTGCTTGGCCATAAGAGAATTCCACAATCGCAAATGGGTACACATGCCGTGGGCACTTTTCTGCTTCCTCGCTTCGACTCAAAATCTCGTACATGTAATACTGAAACACACAAACCGCAGCATTGACAAAAGCAAGCAAAGAAAATGAGACGGACCAAGAGCACACGATAAATTAGGTGCTTCAGCTCTTGAATGTATACCTAAACTTTCTTTTCAAAATCTCAGAAGCATGACATTATAACACTGAAATGAATGCAGTGATTAACATGGTGGAACATTCTAATAATGCGAAACGGTGAGGAAAATCACATTTCAATGTCTATGCTTCTTGAGGCCTCAATCTTGTTACCTGTGTCCTTTCTAAAGCCAAGAATGAACTGGTGGCAGCTGTGACTGTTTTTATCTGCTCCGACTCGTGGCAGTCAAACCCCTGGGTCGGAGGCGTGAATTTTAGGGTGTAGTTCTCCGTTACCTCTTTCACTCGGCCCTGTTGATATGACAACAGAAAGATGTAAAATTGTACAACGATATCAGTGAAATATTTTATTAAAGTTGATGTACCATGAGAGGCTGCTGTATTGAATGCAATGCAGATCAATGCAAGACTACGGTGTGGCTGCGTTCAACTCTAAGCTTTCTTTTTACAAAATTCCTCCTTTTGGGGGGTAAGGAAGATAGAAATACAGCACAGCAGACAGGGTTCCAACTGTTTTTGTTAGATTTATTTATTTATTTTTTTACAACTATTTGCATATGTGGAACCTGCAAATTTGCTGCGGTTTTAATTTTTCTTTTTTCCCATGTTAAGGAGGCAAGTCTGCCAGTGCAGGCCAATGTGCAGAGTGGGGGAGGGTATGGGGATGATTATTCAACTGCACAGGCCATTGTGCAGAGGGGTGGGGGGTGCGGGGGTCTGGGGTCGATTATTCAACTGCACAGGCCAATGTGCAGAGGGGTGGGGGGTGCGGGGGTCTGGGGTCGATTATTCAACTGCACAGGCCAATGTGCAGAGAGGGGGAGGGTCTGGGGTTGATTATCCTGCCGAGGTCATTGACCTCTGAAGTTCGCCAACAAAAAAGAACCAAAACGGCCATCATTGCCCATATAAGGAGATCCACTTTACCTATGGCAAGTTGCATTGCAAGTTAGCTCTGGGGTAGCAAAAATCTAAGTGTGCCGCCTTCACGTACCGGAGATCACAGTATCCACTCGAAGGCAGAGGACAAAAGTGTGTTCAGGAAACGTCTGCATTTCAGACTTTTTCATCCCCGCGAGAGATTAACAGGTGCGATAATTCAAAATCCCCATGTTATTTTCCCATGTCTGGTAGTTTCAACATTAACACGACTTGATATCACTTGTTAGGATGATATTAATAATAATAATACATAAATAAATGTTTAACTGTGATGACTTTGAAGGTGAAGGAAGTGTGAGTAGAATTTCTATGTGAACCATCTATCATACGAGTTACAAGATTCAGTTCGATGGCTAACGTCACAAAGTTAAGTGCGAGTCTGCGCAGTATGATGGCAAGCCAACTGAAAAAACTAGAGATGCACCGATAGATCGGCTGGTGACCGAATCGGCCGATTTTCACGTGATCGGCAATGACCGGCGACCGGCCGGTCAGTCTGAGACATGCCGATTTTATGCCGGTCAAATGCACTCGTGCGCCGCAATTGTAACAACACCCAGCTGAGTTTGCAAAGTTTGAAGAAGCTAGCAACCAACACTCAGGGCTGTAGGGCTACAAAGAAAGCGCTAATAGGCTACTGAGTTTTTCTATAATGCAGCAAACGCTGTGCTTTGCCATTGGCCTACTGCGTGGAATTTACTAAGCTGTCACTTCATTAGGTTACGTAAACATCGCTCATCACCGCCCGTCACTGCCGCTAATTGCGTGCCCACAGCTGAACCACAAGCGCTGCTGAACGGAGATAACCGATTGCGACATTAAAAATAATCAAAGTTTAGCGATCATAGGCTACATAATAAGATGTCAACAAGCAGGGACATACAGTAGCCCTAGTAGTTCTACTCCACTTAAAAAACGTAGACTAGGGCTATGCCTTAAAATACCCTAGTCTAGCAGATTGAGAAGTGGATGTCGTGAAGTGAACAAACGATAGCCTATTAGAAAGGCAAACAAACGTTAAAGTTGCTTTTGACATAGTAGCCTACAATGAAGAAAATTGATGCTCTGAATACTGAATCAGCCATCTCTGAACGTTTATATAGCCTAATTGATGCATTTAACCGGAATTTGGATTTAATTTTTTCACCGCAAAACAGACGTGCACTGTTTTCATATATGGTGGAGCACCTAATCGCTATTAGCACTTCTCCCCTGTTGATTGCGTGATAGCCTAGGCTACTACCACTTTTCCCTCGCCCTCCCATAAATTCATCAATGCATATGAAAATATGACATGGTGGCATGTTCAAATGTAGGCCTATCATGAAAATTGTTCTTATATCTTTAGTTGGATATTGGATGTGAGAAGAATAAAATGGGTGTTCCATAACTTAACTTAATCCATAATTTGATACTGCAGCTGAAGTTAGACTTGAAGAAGAATCTGTCTGCTCACCGGTTCCATTTTTTTTAACAGCCATTTCATTATTGATAAGTTGATTACATGTCTATATTAACATGTTCTATCAAAGAAAAGATAGAAAATAACTATTTGTGTGTGTGCTGTAAAATGGTTAGAAGAAATGAAATCGGAATCGGCTAAAATCGGTATCGGCAGGTCAAACTCTATGAAAAATCGGAAATCGGTATCGGCCCAGAAAATTGCAATCGGTGCATCTCTAGAAAAAAACATTCAATTTGCGTCAGTGCCTGTCTGTTCGTCCATTTCTTTTACTGTCTATGATTGCAATGCAGGCAGGGGTAAGGATTTTTGTACCTTTTACAGCTATGTGTGACCTGCGAATTTGCTGATGTTTTAATTTGGTTTTCATTTATTTTTTGTTGAAAAATGAGGACGAGAAGCGAGTCTGCAAGGTAGGAGAGGGGGAGCGCCTTTGCACAGGTATCATCATCGTACAGCAGGGTCTGTCTACAGCAAAACATTCCTGAGATCGTGGAGGGGGGAAAAAATCAGTTGACAGTTGATCAGATTCGGAAGCAGAGTTTGTGGGGGAAAAAGGCAAGAAAACAATGTTTCCTTTGGAAAGGCTCAGGGAATTAACAAAAACGAGATTTACGTAAACATTGCAAAAAACAAGACGGTGGTCCAAAGGGTTACGTGTTAATCTGAGCCTTCACCCTACACCATTTTTTCCTTTTTCAGACAATTCAATGCAAAATGCGGGGTGACTTGAAGTAGTGATACATTGCAGTCCTGATGATGACTCCTGAAATAGCCTACCTCTCGTTGAATCATATTTTCAAAGCATTTTTACATTACATTAAGCAGACACAAAATTGTGAATCAACTATATTACAAGGGATTACATTGTCCCCAGAGCAACATGGGGTTAAGTGCCTTGCTCAAGGGCACAGCAATTGGAAGCCGGGAACTGAACCAACAACTTTCAGGCTACTGCACGCTAGCCCTAGCCTGACGAGCCAGACCCACATCAAGATGTAGGGTCTGGGAACTTACCATTGGCACTGCTCAATCCAAGGGGCGGGAAAAACGGTTGTCTTTAAAATGTCCTCTGCACGCAATAGGATAGTGCTACAACTCATAAGTCCCATGTATTTTCCCACCAGCGGAGCTAGTTGGCTAGTTGATCAAATTTTTCCTAATTTAAAAAAAGCTTATCGAGTCGCGATTCAAAGACCGCTGTTCACCAGCAGCAGCATTCATCTTCTTTGTTTTCAAGTAGCAGGAAATTCAAGCGGAACCGTCACCGACTCTATACACAATGTGATTGACCTGATAGAAGTTTAACCACTACACTAGCACCGCCTAAATCGCATTTATCAGTAATACAGGTAAAATGGGGGAACATGTAGAATTGCAGGTCAACCTAAGTGTGTGCCCTCCTAAATGTTCTGCTTGTGCTCCAAAAACATTCAGTAAGGCAGTGCTCCTGTTAAAAAATAAATAAATAAATAAATAAATAAAAAATAAAAAAAAAGAAACCACTGTCTGGAACCCTGTACAGATGTGTGTGTTTTTAGCACCTTCGGCATTGGTCAGTTGGTGATGACTCACGAGAAATCGTTTACCTTGGTGAGCTTGATGATGGCTATGTGACCTGATTTCCCACTGTACCATGGCTTGAAGTCCAAGCAGTCTGAGTATTTAGATACATACACACCTATAACAGAGAAAGGAAAGCGACAAAAAAAAAAAAAATGAATAAACACGGAGCATGAAGAATGGAAGACAGTTTTGTTAATATACACTCTGCAGACTGAGATGACGCTAGCGAGCACGAACGTCGAGGTCAAATGTGTTTATATAGCACATTATCATATGTAATCATCATTCAATGTGGTTTACACAAAAAGAACAAACCAATATCAGGGAAAGGCCAACTCAACACGGTAAAGAAATCAGAGGCACGACACTCTATATTAGCATCCATAAATACATCCCACCCTCCTGCAATACAGCCATTTAACTATATCGCAACTCTCTCTTTCAATGGCTTTGACCCAACTGAATTTGAGGAAATATGAACAGCGAGGGGACAAGGTAATTTGTAATTGTTCAAGGCAGCACAACCACTTGATCAGTGAAGATGTCGAGTCTTGAGGAAAATAAGTCCTGAGCTTTGACCTCCCACCACACCAGATTAAACACTACCTGTCACCGAAAACAAATAAACTCAACTCATTGTCAGGGCAACACCTCTGAGAACAAATTCCAAACCAGGAGACAACAATTGACGTTCACGTGTGACCAAATGCTCTATGTTTAACAAATACCATCAAAAAAAATCTACTTCAGGGCCATAATCTGGTCTGACCAGCTCTTCCACAGCTGCCTCTGCGATGACGATGACAAAAAATGCCTCATGTTCCCAGGCCAGGACATACAAAAACAATCTACATATTTACGCCATTAAACAAACAAACATCTACCATTAAACAAACAAAAGACCAACTACCAAACAAAACAAGCCAAGGATACTATACACAAAAGCCTACATTCAAGTGCTACAAAGGAAGTTTTACACTCTGGGTGTTTTTAAACAAACTGAGACCAATGACTCAGCAATTTTTGTTCTTGTGAAAAGTCAGACCCCTCTAAAGTGAACCGGGTGAACCGAGACCATCTTGCTAAATATTCACAGCACGGTTCGCTTTGATGTCCACAGTAAATTAATCTGTGCACTGTGCCACGTGACACTGTTTCAGACGGGATCTTTTTCAATGTTGCACTAAAAAAAAAATGCATGGTGTGACTGCGAGGTGTGGCAAGGGTAAACAGTAGTGCTCTGGAGCCGGTTGCACAAAACACCTTAAGTTTTTAAACTTATGTTAAACTTATGTACTTGTGTTAGGGTGTTGCACAGAATATCTTAAATGGTTTCCTTAGTTAGATTTACTGCATTGAAAGGGATTTCCCCACACGGAAATTTTATAGTTTCCACGGAATTTGGTGATGCTGTTAACAACCCACTGCACACATTAAAGCATAATGATCTTATAATTCATCTTACCTTAATAATATTCACTGAAATTATCCAGGTAGCAAGTAATATAGACAAATACCGATAATATAGAAATTATATATATGAACTGAGCAATACTAGCTGGCTAGTTAGAGATGATCCTGACTCATCAGTGCACCAAAACAAATTTTTTGTTAACATTTTGCCTAGCGAAACGAACCGAAGCTCATGGTAGGCTAACAGGAGATCCACATGAATTCTGTTAATGTTAGCGGAGAGATTTTATTTTCAATAGTCAAAAGTAGTCAAAGCCCATATTAATGCAAATTGTCACGCTTCTTTTATTTTTCCTTTTTATGTTTACTTGAATACTGTGCAATGTACCTGGGATTGAACTTGAAGCAAAAGTATAATTATTGCAAGCTGCACTACATTTTGTATTGGTTTTATCAAAATATATTGGTGAAATTTACACATTAAAAGTTCTGTGTTTTGACCGCAATTGTCTTTGCATTCTAATTCCTCACTTCATTAGAGTCATGAGTGGCTATTCTTTGTAAACAGCATCATTATCTGGGGTCATGCAAACCTGTATTACTACTAGTGTGGAATTATTCTACAATATTCACTCATCATGACAGTAAAATAGAACAAAATAGAACCATAGAACATAGAACAAAATAGAACATCCAATCTACTGCAGTAATTCCTCTCTCAACCAGTAGAAAATGCTGTGAACACCTGATTATGCATGAAAAAAATAATAAAAAATACTGTCATATACCGTGAAACCGTCAGAATTTTGGAAAATACCGTGATATACATTTGTGGTCATACCGCCCAGTACTACAAACGTGACACTAAAAATTCCATGCCATTCCAGTGTTACAGAGGAAAGTAAAGTGTTACTCTAATGCCTGCGGGAAAAAAAAAAAAAATCGGGCATAAATGTTTAGAAGGCTATGGGCCTGAGTAGAATAGACTTTGAGCTATCACTTGGATGAGATCATAAAGGACATTTGACATTTTCAACTTCTTTCTGGCCTAGGCAGATGTCCCTGCAAGACACAGCATATTTTACATATTTCTCTGATGTTAACATTGAAGACTGTAAACACTGTATGCAACTTTCGCACGAGGAGGAGACATCTCCACAGCAATAAACCACCCTACAGCACTATTACACCATCAGGTCACCAAAAAACATCTCCACAAGCACTCCACTCTACGCTGGCACACTTGGAAAGTCCTGACTCTGCTATTCATTGACTTAAACTTGGCCTTTAACACTGTGTTCTCCTTGAATTTTAGCCAGCTCGGTACTGACACATATCCATCCACAATTGACCTGCCTTAGGGCTCTTGTTCAATGGCTAACTTTGGGCTAATGGGTAACTTCACTGGTCCTGTCAAGACAATGTCCATATCAACAAGACAAAAAAAAAAAAAAAAAAAAACGCAGCACACAAATGAAATGACAGCAACAACCAAACAATCAACACCACCACTACTGAGTAAGTGAAAACACATTATCTGATTAATGTTTGACAACATCCTTCTAAGTCCAAACTAGAGGGACTCTGACCTGATGTAAAACAGCTTTACCCAGGAAACTAGTACAGCAAGGGAAAGTGGCGCTGAGCAAGGGGGAGTGAGCGAGAGCAAGTGTCACCACGTGACAACTTCCTTTAGGATCACTGACAGAAGCAGGATACAGGACACTGCTCCTGCGAGAGCAAGTGTCAAAGTATACTAACGTAATCAACTGAAGCAGGACATTTAACACAAATATTATCTCTTTCAAGAACACAACATGCATTTGCTGGCTACTATACAAATTAAATCCCTCTCTATTAATCATTTCATAGGTTTCAAACAACATAGTTCAAACTGCCTAGGCTAGTTCAGTCCGTAACCTCTGGAAACTTTGGTAGCAGCCTTTGCGTGCTTCTTCTGCAGTTCAGTGAAGTTATTATGAACAATTCATGCACAATACTACTACTAGTGGAGGGTGTACAAAATATTCAAATTATTTTCATTGGTCATTTTGATACTCAAAGCTAACTGTAGAGAGGAGAAGGTGGACATTCTATTTATAGTAAAAAGTCAAAATTGTCAGAAATACAAGATATGTTGTTCTCATCGGACAGCGACAAAATGTATTCTGTGAACACTAACCTTGTGTCTCTTTGTAGTGTTCTATAACAATCAAATTATCATTCCAAGCCATTTCATTTCACTATGTTTACGTCTATATTCATGTCTGCTTTGTTTAGTAGCTCACAGTTAAACGGTCAAAATAATCCCCCCCCCAAAAAAAAAAAAAAAATTAGGCTAGAAAAGTAAACAACATCTGAAATGCATTAATAGCAGGGATTAGAAACCGTTCAAAGAATGAAAATGAAAACCCTGATGACCTCAATACAAATCAAACCAGCTAATAGGCTAACTGAAATACAACCATGCCAATATCTAGGTATGATGAAGGGTACTGTATGTGATGATGTGGGGCTATTTTAATTCCAAAGATCAAGGGAACTTTATCATGATGCATAGTATCCTGGATCCATGAAATAACAGGTCTTTAAAAATAAAAATTAAAAAAATCAGCCAGCATCTATGGGAATTTATATATAAAATACCTATTTAAAGAAAAATATTTATTTATTTACAATACATTATCCATTCACAAAGAAAATTGGTGTCCTTAAAGGTTGAATTTCTCATTCTTTTAATTAAGGCATAAAGATCAATTTCCCAAAGACATTTTTTTTTATTCCTCTTTTTATTCAACTTTAACATGGGTTCACATACTTTTTCTTGCCACTGTATATCTTGATCATTGAATTAAGTAGATCCAGTCGGTGTTCTATAGGCCAAAGTGAGAGATTTAAATGTATACTTTATTTATAATTTATACCACTATATGGAGCCAGTGGAGAGTAACTAGGAGAGGAGTTACATGTGTCCTCTTTGGCTAATTGAAGACCAAGCGTGCTGCAGCCTTCTGAATCAGTTGTAACAATCTTACTAAACAAGCAGGTAGGCCAGCCAGTGTTTCCCATACATTGACTTATTTGTGGCGGCCCACCACAATATCAACCTTGACCACCACACAATGAGTTTCCAGGTTGTCTGGTAAGCATCATAACCATGCTGCGCTAATTTGTTAACTCATTGAGTGCCAAAAACGTAATATTACGTTTTTCCTTCCCATGTGTTGAGTGCCAAAAACGTAATATTACGTTTTTAGGTTTTTTTTTTTTAAAAAATACGAAACTAGACACTCTAACACACCTTATATGTGATTTTGGGAACTCTGTGATGAATGGAAATGAAATGACGATCGAAAACTCATGAAAAAGCACAATCTGGACATTTTATCTGGACATTTTATCATAACTCGGTTGCCGCTTTGGGTCGAATCAGTGACGCATGCACGTCAGGTCAAAACCAGGCCATTTTCGTGGGTCTATCACTAGGTGGCAGTCTCGCCAGATCTCGCTGATCACTTCCTGGAAAGTTTACAGGCAACACTTCATATTTCATGAAAGACGTGAAATCTCCATTTCTAGAAGAAAACAGCGATTTTGATGAAAACTAGCCACTGTTTAGCTTGGGATTTCTCAGGAACAGAGGCGTGTAGAAATACACGGTTTGCACCCACTGAGAGCTTAAAGTCTCACCTTTTAAACGAGCCATTGTATGTGTTCATAGCTATAACAGAGAATATGCTGTGGCTGTACAAAAATCATCAACAATGGTCTAGATTTCTGGCACTCTAGGACAAAGCTTCCGAAAACAGCTTGGCATTCAATGAGTTAAAAACTGTTGCATTCAAGTTAATTCTGCAAACCTACCACCACAAATATAATTCAATTCTGTGGGAAACACTGCCAGCTAATAGTGAATTACAATAGTCCAGCTTGGAGATAACCATGGCATGTACAAGAAGTCATGTGGAATATTGTGTCAGATAAGGTCTGATCTTCCTAATGTTGTAAAGGATAAACCAACATGATTTTGCATTTGAGGCTACATGCTCAGAGAAGTTAAGTCGGTCATTAATTACAACGCCCAAGATACGTGCTAGTTGATATCTAGTTGGGGTTTTTTGCAAGTGTAACAGTGGATGAAAAAGATGATAGTGCTAGTAGTTACTAAAATCATTTTCATCTCTGGATTCACACCATTTCCTCTCAGCAGTTGTAAGTTCCTTTTATACTGAGTGTATACTGTTTGTCAGCCATGGATGACGAGGTTTAGAACGAGTGGGCCTTGTGGAAAGAGGATATGTGGCATTAAGATGCCAGTGTTGATGAAGAGTCTCTGTAGCGTCAATAACCTCAAGTGACGAGAATTAACTCGGAAAAGGTAAAGCAGATGTTACTAATGTGTAATACAAAATGGTCGCTTGAGAGGCTTCTGGGGATATGCCTGAACAAAATTGTCGGAGAAGGAGCTGCTGGGTTATCCAGGAGACGCACAGATAACCTAATGAAGTAATGATCCGATACATGTAATGAATTGACCAAAATGTTGCCTGTAGTAGTTACGTAGCAGAATTCCATCAAGATCCTTACCAGCCTTGTGAGTAGGACTGTGTACATGTGTGATATTAAATGAGAAGAGTAAGGACAGGAAGTCAACTGAAGAGGAGTTATCCAAATGGATATTAAAATCGCCAAAGATTAATAATGGGCAAGTAGACATTGGAATAGTAGACAGTAGAATGTCCAACTCATTCACAGAGCTGCCAAGTTGTCCCAGAGGGCGATAAATAACCACCAAGTATAATTTGTAGGGCTTAGTTATCATGATGGCATGATATTTAAATGAGTTGTGGTTCTGAGTAGGTAGCAACTTACATAAGTAGTCAATAGATAAGTTACCCACTGTATAGCAAAGGCACGCTGGATATATAAATCACAAGAAAATAAAAACATTAGCCTAGTACAAAACAGAATACAGCAACATAACCATATCAACCATGCTGCTCTCATAATTGCTGGAAGTCATAACTGAATTTGAAAATCTATTTTGATTGATTGTCAACATCTCAGTTGTGTTCTTCCCAAGAACAGAGCAAATCAAGGAATCAAGGATTTAACACCCCCCTCCCAAAAAAAAAAAAACCTGGACTCAGATCAAACATCTCCTTATTGTTTATGTTCCTAATTATCCTAAATACTGTATGGAATTGTCTTGTATGAAACAGAAATTGATCATATTTGTTAAAAAACATAATTTGACAGAAAAGAGCAAGATACCTGCTTAACTTCTGGTGTGCGACAGCAAGAGGAAAAGAGGGAGGTCAGTCCCACAAAACAGATGGTATATGTACAATACATCTTTTCCAGAGGTATAAAAGCCTGGCTTCAGAAGACAAACTTGAACACCTCTGATATTTTCGATTTCATCTGACTGTCTGCCTGATGGCCACTGCTCAATAATTCATAGTTATATAATAATAAGAGGATGCGACAAATAATGACATTTTAACATTATCATCAGAGACACTTTTTCACACATCACATTTTAAGATAAATAAAACAAAAAAATGCAATAATTTACCCTTTGAGGGATCCCCAAGTGTTGAACACGTACTGTGTCCCGTAAGAAGTCCACTATCTCCAAGTTCAGTGGCCTGTGAAATTAATAACAAACACCACACGACCATTCACAATTCACTTTCTCTTAGTTAACATAACTAAACTTGACCATTTATATATTCAAACCTCAAACCGTGGCGTGCCATAAAGACAGATTTCGGTACCTTTTTTTCATCGTCAAACAACAGGAACCCGAAGGTCTCTTCCAGTTCTTTCTCTGTGTAACCACATTCTTTCTTCTCTGCTCGAAAGGCAGCATACTATTTGAAAACAAGCAAAAACAAACAGATAATATGTACAGTGCAATAAATGGCTTAGGCTTCTTATATTTCTTATTCTTCTAACCAACATTTCTCTGTTTAATTCAGCTTGAGCCATTTAATGTAGAAACGTCATTCAGACTTTGTGACATAAGTCTTTTAAATGACATGGCTTCTATGTAATTTCCATTTGTGTAAACTTTATACTTTTTGAAATATTAACAAAAAAACAAGCTTATTATATGCCCATAGACTTTACATGGGAGATTATGACATCATAAAGAGCCATTTGCACTGATTTGCAACTGTCCCAACTGCCATCTGCTCAACTAGCTTTCTCTCTATGTCTCTCTCCATTAAACAATAATACCATGCACCTTCCAAACAACTCTCATTCCTCCACTTCAAACTATTCATTCATCCATTAAACTATCTGTCTATCAACATCCATTAAACTATTTGTCTATTGACATTCACCAAACTACTGTACCTGTCTGACATCTACCGGTATTAAACCATGTCAACCAAGCAACCAACATGATTACCCTAACAGCCAGCATAGCAACCACCATATACATCTACTTCCAACCATTAATTCATCCATCAAACTATCTGCCCATCATTATCCATTAAACTATTTACCTATACACATCCATTAAACTGTCTATCAACATCCATTAAACCATGTCAACCTAGCAACAATCAACAAAGATGATTACCCTAGCAACCAGCATAGCAACTAAAGGTGGGCGATATGGACAGAAAAAAATATGTCCATCTCTATATGTTTTGTGATTTTAATGATAATAATAATTAATCGACATCCTTTAAAAATGCTGCTGCATGTAGGGGAGTTCTTTGCCTCTCGCCCTTGTCCATTAATTCCGTATAACAGGACACCTCAGGTGCCATTATCCCTTACATAACATCAGGACATGTTGTGTTGAGAATGCTTGTTACGTCGTTCATTATGACATAATACAAACAATTCTAGTTGCTTGGAGCTCGAAAACACTCACTCTTGTCTGAAGTGCCACATTCTTTATGAGGCGTGCAGAACTATACATAAACAACTTCCTAGAGTCGTCATACAGGTAAGAGTTGTGCAGAGGCGGGAGAATTCCATCATCGAATGCTGTGGAACCAGGAAGAACAAGCTCCATAAGACCTGGCGAAAGAGAGACGTTGTTCGTTTATTGACATAGTTTGTTATTCAAGTCCATAGGCGTCCCTGTGCACAAGCCTATCACCGCACAGTGATACCTATTAACATTGTTTAAAAAACAACATTAATAGTGATCAGTGTGCGGTGATTTCAATGTGTGTTTTTTTTTAATTATAGTTTGTTATCTCATTTCATGGTTTAAGTGACAAAATGTCAGGTTTGCAAAAGGTAAAATAGCATAGTGCATGTTAAGACACAGGCTGTCACCCTGGTATCAGGTTGTTGATTATTTGAGTTCAACAGCCAAGCACATTATGTCTTTCACTTGTGCCTCTGAGGTGATGTTTGGAATGGCTGATATAGGATATTGCCCTTAAGCAACTTAATAGATTATAATGAATTCATATATGAATTAATTAATAGAGCCAGCACCGTGTAAACAAACTTGTCATTTATTTGTTTATTTATGCATCTATGCATCTTATTCAAAACAAAAATACAGCTTGAGTACTATGAGAAGTAACTGGCTGATGTTGACAAATTAGTGGAATGTGCCTTTAAATTACATTATGATTATTGTTGTTGTTATTATTATAACATTACTATTATTAATAATATTATTATTATTATCACTACTACAGATAGTATTAGTTAATCAAACATGAGAATTACTTCCCCTGCTAGAAATTTGATCAGTGATGACAATGGAAAATGCTATTGACAATAAACAACTGACAAAAGTTGGTTTGGTTAGAAACTCCATTCTTTCCTGCAGTTATTTTCTCCTAGACCTAATGCATAGTTTAGGATTTTGGGCATTTGGTCTTCATCATTGTAAACGATTCCTCTGGATACCTAATCTGGGTAGACGGTATAAGGCCTTGTGGTTGAGTGAGTGAGTGAGTATGAGTGAGTGCGAAAGATAAAGTGAGGGAGAAACTCTAATACGGGATCCAGTGTTACATTGCACTCAATAGTGTAGTCAGGAGGACGACAGACATAGGCCTACACTTTAGAAAATATATAGCGGCAAAAACTGGTAAGATAAATGTTTTTGCTGCAAACGAGACACAAAAGCAGTGCAAAATGTGGACAGTGTGGGAGCTTGTTTACAAATAATGAGTTGACGTGTTACGTCCTTGGCAATCCATGTAGGCTAACTGATTTAAGTCGAATATATCCGTCTAGCATAGTTGGCTGCTTATGATTACTTACTCGTAGATCTGTGATGAATATAACGGCAAACCTAAGTTAGCCGGTTAAGTAGCTGCATGCGTCACATTTTAAGGGTTAGTCGATCCTGCTGCGATAGTAAGTGGGGGGATTGTCTACATGGCTAGTTCAATAGAATTTTAACTAAGCCTACACTACTATCATGATGGAAAAATTACGATGAACCGCTAAATGGACTAATCGCTACATGTTCGGATCGAACAAATAAACGAACATGGAGGAGCACATGATCACCTTCTTTTGCTCTGTCGTCTCGTTCCATAGCTTCGTCCGACCCCATTTTCTTTACAGTCAGCAGCCATCAGAGAATACTCTCATCTTCAACTACGAACAAAAAAGTAGTCCAAATTTTAAACACGAGACGAAAAGTACCAAGTTAGAAGACTGATACGCTAGCTAACTTAATAATTTCCATTTGCAGCACATTGTGTAATGTTAGCTGAACACAACGACGCATTTCGGTCTTGGAAAACTACAGCCACACTGTGCTACAACCAGGAAGCCCGACATTCCGAAGACCACGCCATTAAAATCCGTGGTTGTTTTTGTAGTAACATTAGCGCTACTACCATCCTGAAATAATATCTGTACCTTGTGATATTTAAATAGTGGCGTTCCCCGCCAGATTTTTTCAATCGAAACCAGAGATAGCAAAATAGAAACAGAAACTTAGGAAGTAGCTTGAGTCAAAGTCTGCCATTTTGTGACTTCCTCCCCACGATCTACTCGCTAGTGGTCGCTACCATCTAGTAGTCTACTAATACGCCACTGCTCTGTTTGGCATTGTCTTCCAATGACACATCTCACAAACGTGTAGTGGCCTAGTCAAATTTAATGCATCATTCTAATTTACAAACCATCGCATTTCTCCTTACTAAATTCAAATGTTTAATATGATCATATTTTATATTAATATGATCATATCTTGAATTTCCCCATGGGGATCAATAAAGTATCTATCTTTCTTCTATCTATCTATTCCTGCTGCTTCGAAATGCATTGAAGTCAGAACCTGCAGAGCTGAAGCTAAATTAAGCAGTAGAGCAGCTGACATGTCATGTTCTAAAATAGTGCAACTAGGGCTAAGGTCTGCCATGTGAATTATACTGAACAATTTTGCAATTGGAGACATAACATCATAAAGGCAAAAAGCAGAAATATCTAACAATCAAACTACTGTCAGTTGCATCAAATCTGATTCACTCTTTTGCACCCTTCAGGATCAATGAATGTTCTGTGGCACTGAGCTGACTAGGCCTATCAAAAGTCATCTGACATGTTAGCCTTATTAACAGCCTGTTTACCTAGTTTACTATAAAGAACGTAAATAAAAATCACTCAGAAATGTCACTTGTGTGTTGCATATTTGCATCAGGCTAATATTGCTTTAGGGTGAATATCGCTGAGTGGTTCCTTCGGTGTCCTTGACATGGATATGTACCATGTCAACCATGTCAACATTTGCATATCCTCCTGGGAACCAAGAAAAACAAAGTGTCCAACAATTTCTTTTTTGTTGTGATTTCCTTTCTATTTAGGGTTAAAAAAAACATCTTACAATTTTAATTTTTTTTAAATTTATTTTTATTTTAAATTTTATAGCATGTCCCCTGTGGTGGACAAAAGGACCGTTATGAAAAGGTAGCCATGAAAATAGACAAAAATGGACAAATTATGCTTTTAGTGGTATTAAATTAAGGGTAAACTTAACCAAATATAAGGGGAAATGTTATTTATCCTTCTAGACTATTTGCCTATTTGGACAGTTGTATTTCTTTTTTCTGGATTGTTCATTTCATTTTCATGTTTTTCTTTCATCTGCGATAATTCATTTTTTAGTCTTACTCTTCCTCGCTATCTTCTTGAGGCACAGGTTCATAGTCCTCATCTCTGTTTCACTCACTCATCACCTGAGAGCTCCAAATCTGACCCCCCCTCATTCATCCTATACAAATGATCTCCTAAATTTCCCAAAAATCAATATTTTGGTCCTGGTGTCCATTATAATGGACATTCATAAAGTCACTATTATTTCAAAATGTAAATAACTTCTTCTCTCAAAATTAATGATTCCTGACATTTTCATTAACAAGACCATATATTGCCATCATAATGAATGCTTAATAAGAAGACACTATTTGACTTATCTCTCCTCCTTCCATAAAATGTGCTTGTTTTGATGTCAACCATTTTTGAGAACAAGAAAGAGGAGGTTCCCAGCAACCCAGCCAATCACATTAGAAAGCCCAGGATGTCCTCTTTAAAAGACCACAGGAATTGATAGAATAGCTCAAAGGGTTAAAGGGGTATGCATCTAGAACTTATGTCCACTACAGAGGACATGTCTATGGATTCGGTCTCAGGAGGATATGAAAGTTTATTATTTGTCTATGTATGTGTAACCTGCGCGATTCAGTCCTGCACATGCCCGATCTCGAACCCGCAAACAGCAGCACCTCGGATCGGGAGGCGAGCGCGATAACAATTGAACCAATAGCCCAGGCTACTGGCTCGCATGCCAGCAGCACTCTTGAGGCGTCGGGGAGTGAGGTTTACCAACGTTCCACAAGCACAGCTAAGCTAGCTGGCATCCGTTACATATGTTATATTCAGATTCAAATGTTATATTGCTATTAAAGACGTTCTGCATTTTTCTTTTTTTTTTCTGTTTTAGAGGATTCATGCGATTTTGCCATGTCCCAAGCACTATTAAAGGGGACATATTATGCAAATTTGCTGGCTGCACAGAACAACACAAATCCTTGCACTTTCTCCCAGCCAAAGAGAACAGAAGAACCGAGTGGCTCCATTTCATTTTCGATGGCCATGTTCCAGCAACAGTCGGCAAAAATCTTGTGTGTGGAACCACTTCAAGGCAGACTGCTTTGAAAACCTAGGACAGTACACTGAGGGATTAGCCATCAAAACTTCGTTTGACAGAGGGATCTGTACCTACTGTCCGTGGCAAGTCACAAGATGAGAGACATGTAAGTACTTTCAAATAATGACTTTTGTGTTCCTATCACAGTTAAGCATGAACTAACGTTAGGTTGTTCGTGTTTTGTCATTTAGCACAAGCTAACGCAAACATTACGGCTAACGTTAGCCCTGCATCTGCTTGGAGTGAGCATTTTCTCCATTCCAAATTGCAAATGCAGCACACAGCCGATCGAGTCATATTTGACAATCCCAGTCAATAATATCTGAAAGTAATGATAGTTAAAATGTTGTCTAGACACTAGACCTCCATTAAATATTGTCATGTTATCCACAATTGAGGCGACCAACAGCTAAACGCCCTTAGTATAAGCTAATGTTAGCTTGTAGCCTCACTTTATAACGTTATCCAGTGTTTGCACATTTCCCCTATTTAATTTAAGCTGCAAGGGTTTGTCACAATTTGTAGTCGTTTTGTCCTTACTGATGAGGAGTTAGATATGGTCATGTTATCTACAATGAAGGTGGCCAGTAAGCTCTTAGTCTAGGCTAATGTTTGCTGTTGTAAATAAAGCGAGATATAGTACTGACAGTGCAAGAAATTGTAGCCTCAGTTTTTAGCTCAAAGGAAACGTGCATATTATGTGCATGCCATTATTTTCATGTTTGGTTTTCTCTTTACTGCACAAGACTCTACCTGGCTGCTCTGCATTACAATGAGGATGCTGCACGAGACCAGGCCACCTTATCCTCTGGGGACCCTCTCTACAGGATGCATTTCCCAAAGTACAGGAAGGGAGAGTGCAGGGTGAAACCCATCAAAACCGAGACAACATTCCGTAAGTTACATAATTTTTTATTTATCAACAATAAAAGATCTGTTCATTTTGCATGCTATTGCACTATGGTGTCTTTACAATGAACAAAACAATAAATACATGTACAATGAAATGCTTTACAAACTATGTACATAGTTACGAAGTGTGAAATATTGCACAGGGTATGTGGAAGACTTGATGGGCTTCATCATGTGTGAGGTCTTTGTGGACCAAGAAGCATACAGGGAGGAACTCCTGAAAATAAGCATTCCTCCGGACCTGTCCTCAGAGTTTGAGCACCCAGAGAAGGAGGAGGTGATCGCCAACTATCAGAGGCGGACAGAGTACACAGCTTTATTACTTGAGTAAAAGTACAGATACCCTTTGCTCAATTTTACTCAAGTACAAGTAAAAGTACAACAGTCAGATGCCTACTTAAGTAAAAGTACTGAAGTACTTGTTTTTAAAAGTACTTGAGTATCAAGAGTACAAGAGTAGCCTACATTTTCGAAATATTACATTACTACTGCCACAGTGCTTACATTTATGTACAGAAACGTCCTACATGGAGTTATGAAAAATGTTAATGTTAATACCTTGGAGAATGTAAAAGGAATTGAAAGTAAAATCAAGTCATTTTCATCTTTTTACCATGTTGCCAGGGATGGGCAGTATTTCTAATACATGTATTTAAAATATGAAAAAATATATATTTCAAATACGAAATACTATTTTGTAATTGAAACACTTGAAGCGAAAACTATCATTAACTTGTTCAGAAAGTTGAAATAGTCTGGCGAGGTGGGGCCACAGGTTGGCACATTCCCGGGATGGACCTGCTGCGTCTTCATCCATTGTTTCGTCCATGGTTTCGTCTCTTATCTAAATCTGACCATGGAGTTGACTTTGGCGGAAAGCTGAAGGTGATTGCTGATAGGTTGTCCCAATCAGTGGCGCCTGCACAATCCAATCACGTTTGAGAGGGAAACAACAAATTGATTTTTCTTTTTTCCTGTGTACTCACAGTTATGGATAGAAATGTAGTGGAGTAAAGAGTACAATATTTGCCTGTCAAATGTACTTGAGTAAAGTCATGAGTACTCCCCAAAAATGATACTCAAGTAAAGTACAGATCCCTCAAAATTGTACTCAAGTACTGTACTCAAGTAAATGTACTCCGTTACTGTCCGGCTCTGCCAACTATGTGTCTCGCTTCAATCCAGGGGAGGCAGTTTGAAGCCCACGTATTGTCCTTGGCTGTCAGGAAACTCCGACGAACACGCAGGACCACACATGACGGGATGACGACCCTTATTCTGCATCCAAGGAATCCCCAACACCAAATGACAAAGCTCCTGTAGGCAAGCTATCTGTAACGACTAAAGAAAAAAAAACATTGCAGTAGTTAGCAGGTTACATAATCTGTCAGTTCTGTCAAAAGTGCACAAAGTACAATTGTCATATTGCATATGTCATGTTTTATTTCTGTTTTGTGTAATAAATATATTGTAATGTCTTAAATGTGTCATGAGTGTATGTTTGATACCTGCTGAATTTGCAGACAATAGCCATACATAAAAAGAAAGAAACAACAATTGGGGCATGTTTTGGTGTGTAAGGCCATTAGTGACCTATGAACATTAGTGAACATTGCTGATAAAAACGGTAGCCTGTCACTTCTCATAAACACTGGGAAAAACTAATAAGTAGCTTAATAAATAACACATACTGCTCTATTCCCCCGTAGCCGTAAGGCCCCATGGTCAGCTCTGTATATGTTCAGTGCGTTCTGAAGAGAATAAACATTCAGGCACACCGGGTATAAACCTGTCTGCTGCAGACGTTGTGTGATCTATAATGGTAATGTAAGGTGAGTGCTATGCTAGCACAGTCCCTAGCATTATTCGTAAATGAGTGAGTAATATGGCAGCATACTCGCTAGCTCATTTGTAAATAAGTTAGTAACACGGTAACATATTTGCAGGCCTTTCTGTAGCTTAGAAAAGTTACCTGTGTAATCTCCTGGCAGCATATACTCTGCCTCAAGTTGGCATTGCCCAACAATTTCCACAAGCACACCTATATAATAATTAAAATAATAATAATAAAAGCTAATCAAGTGCTGTGAATCTAGTGAAGTTTCAAATACAAGCAAATGTTAAATATTGTAAAAAGACTGACTTTGTCACGAAAAATTACATTACGTTTACTTCATAACAGGCTGAACAGGGTAAAGGCTAATAGCCAAGACTAATTTGGCACGTAGGAGAGATAGCAAATACATTGATTTAAAAAGTTAACAAACCATTTAGAAACTGCTTGCAGCATTCGTGAAGGTGTTTCTGCAGGTGGCTCCTCTTCATCTTGATCTGGGTCCGACTCTGGGTTGAAAATGTTGGGCTAGAGTGTGCCTCTGTATTCCGTCATTTTCACCCAAACAGTGGAGGTTTTCACGTGAAGAAAACGAACAGCGTAAACATCTGACAGGTGGGCGTGGCCAGCAGTAGCTTATTTGCATAAAAGTGACCTTAAACGGCTCATTCTGAAAGGGACTGAAGCTGGCAAGAATAGAGGCTGCAGATATCTCTTTATGTGAGATTGATTTTGTGCAAAAAACTTTATGAACATGTTTTGTATAGCCCATAGACCTATTCTAACTTGTTTAAAAAGAGGTATAATATGTCTCCTTTAAAGTTCAAAGTGAGTGTAAATAGGTGAAAATGTAGTAAAATCCTAGCCTAAATAATCTTAATTTTGCTTTCAACTCCACCACTGCCATTGTGGTTCTTATATTGCCAGATGATATAATATAATACAAATGCTTCCTAATGACATGAATGCAAAAAAAAGTCCTGAGACGCAAATTATTTTTTTCTTGATATAAAGGCTGACATAAGACATCATGCATAGGACAAATATTATCACATCTACTTTCCCAGATATGGGTAGCCCAGACTGTCCTGAAAAAGGAAGATATAGCATGAGATGCCCATTACAATGACCAATATAACTTAATGACCGATAGGACTAACTTAGATTAACTAGCTGAACAACACAGGTTGTTAGACAGGTTGCTACAGGCTAAGCATTTCATGGAGTGCTGAAATGTACACTATGTTTGACCTTTTCTAAAAAGGTCAGCAAATACTCAGCAAATATGCTTTGTGGTGAACTTATTGCAGTATCATCATTAATCTGTGTGTGCATGGTTAAAACTCTGAACCACAAAATAGTTTAGGCTACACATATTTCCATCCATATATTTTATAATAATTTTATATAATATTATGTAATTATTAAATCTAGCCTCTGAATTTCTATTCAAAGTGCACCAGATTGATGCATTTCAACGTAAAAATATACAACATTTTCTTACGGGGGAGCATGCCCCCGGACCCCCCTGGGGGGGGCTTGTGCCCCAGCTCTAGATCTAATGACGCCCCTGATCCATAACAATGAAACGGACCCTGGAAGATGTTTTGAGGGGCAGTAGAGATTGAAGATGTAAATCCACCAGTGTACAGAATCAGTCTGTCAGGCTGGAGTGAAGAGCACAGTCGCAGATGCAGTTCAGGTTTTTAATAATTTTAGTAACTTAGAAAGTGGTCAATAGACAAAGTAAACTCAGCAGTTATCAAGTAGAACCACAAACACTGGATCAATTTCAACAGAGAACAAAAGGCAAACTCAAAGTTCATCAAACAACAGTTTGTTCAGGGTAATCCAATTCAAGGTCAAAGCACAGTCCACGGTCAAAGCACAGAAAGCAGTCAGCGAGGCAAAGGTTTCCAGACAGGGCAAGACAATAGGGAAGTTCAGAGACAAGTTGGGTTCAATACCGTGAAACAAAGAGAGTCCAAGCAAACAGTCCAAAACGCGATCCGTGATCCGAAATCCAAAGTCCAAAGTCCAAAGGCAAACAGGGTCAAGCACAAATAGTTTGTCTTGAATAAGGTTCCCCAAGAGTAGCTTCCGTTGCATGCGAACATGAATGAGCACTGACAAACAATTCAGGGTTCCTTTTAAGCATGGCTGCTCACTTCCTCCATGGCTTGGCTGAGCGGCCTTGCGCCGACTCCTTAGTGCCCTCTGCTGTTCTGGAGGGCACGCTGTGTGTTGAGTCGTGACAGAACCCCCCCCCCCCTCGAGGGCCGGCACCCGACGGTCCAGGAAGGTTTGGGTGCGTGTCAAAGAACTCCTGGATTAAGGATTTGTCAAAAACGTCCCTCCGCGAGACCCAGGACCGCTCCTCTGGTCCATAGCCCTCCCAGTCTACCAGGAACTCCAATCCTCGACCCCGCCGCCGAACATCCAGAAGCCTTTTGACTGTGTAGGTCAGAGTGCCACCAATCCTTCGAGGGGGGGGGGGGCGGGCTCCGGGATTCTGGAGACAGAGGGGAAGAGACAGCTTTGCGAAGCAGAGAGACATGAAAAACAGGACTGACCCTCATCGATCGAGGAATGGACAACATGTAAGACACCGGGTTGATTCTGCGTGCCACTCTTGAATGGTCCCACATACCTGGGCGAGAGCTTTCTGGATTCTGCAGGCATTGGCAATCCTTTAGTCGACACCCAAACTCTGTCACCAGGGTTGTAGAACACTGCCACCCTTCTTCTTCTATCCGCCTGGCGCTTGTGTTGGTTTGTGGCCCTGACGAGGTTCCGACAGGCCCTTTTCCAGAGTCGTCGAAGGCGCTGGACTGAGGCATTCGCTGAAGGCACCGGACCCTCTGTCGGCGAAGCAGGAAACAAAACTGGAGGGTATCCTGTAAGAACTTCGAAAGGAGACAATCCTAAGGATGAAGATTCTAACTGATTGTGGGCTAACTCTGCCCACATCCGGTAACTGGCCCACGTGGTAGGATTAGAAGAACAATATGACCGGAGATATTTCTCCATTTCTTGGTTTATACGTTCAGTCTGGCCATTACTTTGGGGGTGATACCCTGAGGTGAGGCGAACAGTTACCCCCATAAGTTGCCAAAAGGCCCTCCAGAACCTTGAGATGAACTGTGGTCCCCGGTCAGACAGGATTTCCTCAGGTGTGCCCTGGTAGCGAACCACCTCTCTCACTAGAATGTCCGCTGTCTGCCGCGCAGTTGACAGTTTCTGTAGGGGCACAAAACGAGATGTTTTCGAAAAACGATCAACAACAACAAGCACTACTGTAAAACCATTGGAGAGGGGCAATCCAGTAACAAAGTCAAGAGAGACATGTGACCAGGGGCAACGGGGTATAGGCAAGGGGAGCAAGAGACCTTGGGGCCGCTGGTTGTCAACTTTGTGGGCGGCACAGACTGAACAGGCAGAGACATAGCTCGCAACATCATCTCTCATAGACGGCCACCAGAAAGTACGACTAATCAGTTCCATGGTTCGGTGGCATCCGGGATGGCCAACCAGGCGGGAAGCATGACCCCACTCCAACACCAGTGGCCGTTGTGCGGTCGGAACGAAAGTCTTGGAGGACGGTGTGTCAGGTGGTGGCTGCTCTAGACGGTGGCCATCTTGCACTTGTTCCATTAGTACCCAACGAACTGGGGCAATGACACAGTTGTCAGGGACAATCGGTTCTGGTTTCTCTAGAAGGCTATCTGGGGCAAACTGGCGAGAAAGGGCATCGGGCTTGATGTTCTTGGACCCAGGTCGGAAAGAGAGTGTGAAGTTGAAGCGTGTAAAGAAGAGGGCCCACCGGGCTTGACGAGGATTGAGTCTGCGGGCCTCACGGATGTACTCCAGGTTTTTGTGATCTGTCCAAACCATAAACGGGTGTTGGGCCCCTTCCAGCCAGTGGCGCCACTCTTCTAGGGCCAGTTTGACCGCCAGCAATTCACGATTCCCTACATCATAGCGACTTTCAGCTGGGGTGAGCCGCCGGGAAAAAAAAGCGCAAGGATGGACCTTTTGGTCAAGGGAGGACCTCTGGGAGAGGACCGCTCCTACACCCACCTCAGAGGCATCCACCTCGACTATGAAAGGCAGTTCCGTGTCTGGGTGCATTAGTACTGGAGCTGTGGTGAACCTTTATTTTAGCTCTAAAAAAGCTTGCTGTGCAGCGGGTGTCCATCGTAGGGAAGTGGGTTTACCCCGAAGAAGGCCAGTAAGAGGAGCTGCCACCGTGCTATAATTACGGATAAAGCGACGATAAAAGTTTGAAAACCCCAGAAATCTTTGCAGCTGCTTCACCGTTGTGGGAGGAGGCCACTCCAGGACTGCTGTCACTTTAGACTGATCCATTATCAAACCCTGGGGGGAGACAACAAAGCCAAGAAAGGTGGTGCTAGAAGTGTGGAACTCACTTTTTTCCAGCTTGACGAAGAGTCTGTTTTGGAGTAGTCTCTGGAGCACTTGCCGGACGTGTTGAATGTGAGTATCTAGATCAGGGGAAAATATTAAAATGTCGTCTAAATAAACAAACACAAAGTGATCCAAAAAATCTCTCAACACATCATTAACCAAGGCTTGGAATACGGCAGGACAATTAGAAAGACCAAAAGGCATTACCAAGTACTCATAATGGCCTCGAGGGGTAATGAACGCCGTCTTCCACTCGTCGCCTTCTCGAATTCTGACGAGATGGTAGGCATTCCGGAGGTCCAACTTTGTGAAGACTGTCGCTCCACTGAGACGCTCAAAGGCTGTGTTCAACAGTGGCAAGGGGTACTTATTCTTCACCGTTATTTTATTTAGCCCTCGGTAATCAATACATGGACGAAGCCCACCATCTTTTTTGCCCACGAAAAAAAAACCAGCTGCTGCAGGAGAAGTGGATGGTCGGATAAGTCCATTTTGGAGAGACTCCTGTATGTACGCATCCATGGCTTGTGTTTCAGGAATGGACAAGGAGTAAAGCCTACCTCGTGGGGGCACTGTGCCAGGCAGGAGATCAATTGCCATATCATAGCTGCGATGTGGAGGGAGCGAGGCTGCATTTTCCTTACTAAACACCGCACTGAAGTCACGATACATGACAGGCACCCCAGAAGCATCAGCCAGTGGAGTAGGGATAGCTGCAACAGCAACGCTAGAGAGTGAGGGCAGTTCCGGTGGCCGATGAGCTGTACAGGCAGGTCCCCACTGAGTGAGAGTGCTGGTAGCCCAATCAAATGAGGGTTGATGAGTTATGAGCCAGGGGTATCCTAGGACAAGAGGATCTTGAGGAGTGTCTATTAAAAAGAAAACACAGCTCTCCAAGTGTGTTCAGTGTAAGCATTTGCAGGGGCTGAGTATAGAACTCTAGTTGTCCAGACCCTAGGGGGCGTCCATCTAAGGCCTGTACTGTTTTTGGAGTCTCACAACGAGTGATCGGAATCTGTAATTGCCGTGCTAGAGTTTGGTCTATCAAATTAACTGCTGCACCTGAATCCACCAAGGCTTGTAGACTTACTTGAGATCCCTTGCTGGAGGCCCAGGACAGACACACAGGCAGGGTGCAGCGAGACGTGGGAGCAGAGGAGACGACTCCGCTCACCAGGAGGCCCCCGACTCCTGGTGGGCGCGATCTTTTCCCTGGAGGTTTGGACAGATAGTGCGCACGTGACCCTGAGCTCCACAATACATGCAAAGGCCCTGTTGAATCCGGCGACGTCGCTCCTCTTGGCTTAAACGGGAACGGCCCAGCTGCATTGGCTCTTCACCGTTATGGTCTACTGGGGAACTGGGCCGAGGTGGTGTTGGTAACGGTAGTGGAGACATTTGGGCCCGGTTTGGCAGAAGAGTGCGGAACTCTCTTCGTTCTCTGCGCCTTTCTCGCATGCGTCTATCCAAAGCTGTGGCCAGAGTGACAATGTCATCCAAATCTTCACCCCAGTCTCGGTTCACCATTTCATCCTTCAGGGACTCCCTTAACCCCTGGTAAAAAGCAGTCACCAGCGCCTCATTCTCCCACCCAGTCTCAGCTGCCAGGGTTCGGAACTCGATGGCGTATTCTGTGACTGACCGTAAGCCTTGGGAGAGTGTGAACAGACGAGACGCGGCCAGTCGTTGAGTGAGGCCGTCTTCGAAGACTCGATGAATGGCATCCATAAATCTTTCACTGGATGAGCAGTCTGGATGTCGATGGGTCCATAAGGCAGTAGCCCAATCCAAGGCCTTTCCAATTAGCCGTGTGATGATGTACGCAACTTTAGATCGTTCAGTGGGGAAGTTTGCTGGTTGCAATTCAAAGATCAAAGAACACTGAGTCAAAAAGCCTTTGCAGGTAGCTGGCTCACCAGAGAAAGGTGGAGGAGGAGACAGGTTGACGGTGGAGGAGGTAGGGGAAGGAGAGCCCTTAGGATCAGGCAAAGTCCTCACTCGATGACCAATCTGGTTAAGTGCTTCCTCCATCTTCTGGAGACCATCTTGCTGGTTGTGTACAGTTACCCCAAGTCTCTGAACAAAAGCTTGAAGATCCTCTACATCCGCTGTGCTACTTAGATCTGGCTCATTCATGATGTCAGGCTGGAGTGAAGAGCACAGTCGCAGATGCAGTTCAGGTTTTTAATAATTTTAGTAACTTAGAAAGTGGTCAATAGACAAAGTAAACTCAGCAGTTATCAAGTAGAACCACAAACACTGGATCAATTTCAACAGAGAACAAAAGGCAAACTCAAAGTTCATCAAACAACAGTTTGTTCAGGGTAATCCAATTCAAGGTCAAAGCACAGTCCACGGTCAAAGCACAGAAAGCAGTCAGCGAGGCAAAGGTTTCCAGACAGGGCAAGACAATAGGGAAGTTCAGAGACAAGTGGGGTTCAATACTGTGAAACAAAGAGAGTCCAAGCAAACAGTCCAAAACGCGATCCGTGATCCGAAATCCAAAGTCCAAAGGCAAACAGGGTCAAGCGCAAATAGTTTGTCTTGAATAAGGTTCCCCAAGAGTAGCTTCCGTTGCATGCGAACATGAATGAGCACTGACAAACAATTCAGGGTTCCTTTTAAGCATGGCTGCTCACTTCCTCCCTGGCTTGGCTGAGCCGGCCTTGCGTCGACTCCTTAGTGCCCTCTGCTCTTCTGGAGGGCACGCTGTGTGTTGAGTCGTGACACAGTCATTTTGAAGTATGGAACTATGCATTTAGTAGAAAAAGCCTAGAAAGGCACAACATTAACATAAAAAATAACAATAAAGTAAGTCAACTGTAAAGTATTTCTCTTTGTTTGAATAACGGCTCCTACACACAGTTGCGTGTGTTGCAGTGCTGGAGACGCATGCCATTCACTTTACATGGGCTTACGTCATTTGTTGCCGAACTGAATTGCGGGTCCGTTGCGTCGCGTTTCTCCCGTAGCTAGCGTTGAGAAGTTCAGCTGTTGCTGCACCGACTGACAGCACCGGCCAATCAAGCCAATCGACAGATGGCACCAACCAATCAAATTACGGTTATACTTCAAGTCATTTGCATAGCTACCATCGGGAACACCCACTGGCATGCGTTGACGGAACGCAACTGTGTGTAGGAGCCATTAATACTGGAAAAAGAGCCCATTTGGTGAAAAAACACATTGTCATTTTACGGCACGATTTTGAATGATGACCATTCACTGTAAATAAGGCCCCCCCCCTCCCTACAAAAGCCAATTTAACCACTGCTGACAAATATTGATTTAATGTTGATTTTCTCTTGACCAATATGTTTGTTCTGACTGAAAATGACACTGCTACATGGCAAAAGGTTGTAAGACAATGTGGTAGAAACATGGAATCGAAAAAATTATCTTTTTTTACATTTTTATGAAAAATGGTGTGGCCACAATTATTCATACCCTTTTAAAATAATCACTGGAAACACCTTTATTTGCAATCAAAGCTCTCAAAATGGTTCTTAGTCGCCAACAAACATACACTGCAAAAAGAGATGTGTTAAAAATGACACATCATGTGTAGAATTTTAACACATGTGGTGAGTGTGTTCAGGGACTACACATGTTGTGTCAAATTTTACACAATAGATGTGTGAGCCATTTTAACATAGAAATTGTGTCAGGTAATTTTACACAGAAAATGTGTTATTTTACACAATCGATGTGTGAGCCATTTCAACAAGAGATAATATCAGAAGCATGAATACATATTAAAAGATACAATCACAGTTATGACTAATGGATGACATGTAACAACATATAACAGTCATGAATACATTTGATAAGAAACATGTTTAGATCCCTGAGATAATAATAAAAAAACACCACATCAGAAGGGTTGTTGTTTAGAGTAACTATAGTTCATCTGTATGAAAACCACTTGCATAACAATCAAACACACAGTTGAAAATACACCATCAAAAATAAGTCTAAATGTGCATACTATACTGCATAGGTAACATTTTGGTGTAATTATTCTTCTGTAAGTCACCACTTGCAGCTACATTAAAGGACAGGTTCGGTATTTTACACTTAAAGCCCTGTTTTCAGATAGTTTATGGTTAAATAGAACGTTTAAGATTGAAATTTGGACACATGCTGCTGTCCTGAGAATTTTCGGTTTCTGTGGTAGTGCCCCCCCTCCTCCAGAACGCTGCATAGGTGCACTGGAACAATCCTTCCTAAAACGCATTAAACTTTCGTTTACAAAGACGTGAAACTCACCGAGTGGTCAGGGGTGTTCACTGATATGCTCACACAAAAATCGCTGCAAAAGATTCTTTCCAACAGGTTTTATCGTAGTTTTTGTCCAACTCCATTGACTTGTATTGGATGTGCTGTGAGGTACGGTATTACTCCGCTGCCGGAAACGGATATGGGGTTGTTTGTATTCTTTCTGTAGTCTTATGCAGTCGCGGTATCGTAGGCTACTACGCTATCCAAATTATTGTCACGTCCAACCATGGCTAATGCTAAAATGTCTTGGAACTTGCACGATGTGAATGATTGCCTACTTGAATCATTACGTTTTCGTCATGAAAGTTCCACAGCCAAATAAATAGTAAACGTACAAAATCATGTAGCCAAATTATTCATGTAGGCTAGGGTGAGTGTTAGGCTTATGATGTGAACATGACAGGTTATGGACATAACAAATAAGTTCTTACCCCAAGTTCTTCCAACCCTTCGTCCCAGGAGGTAATGTGGGAACCGCTGTATTTCTCAGGCGAAAGAGCTTTTTGGGCGATCCAGCGAAGTTCAGTAAAATGCAGACCGCAGAGACACGGTGATCAGCTTTCTGCAGATTCTCAACAGGTGTGCTCACATCCAACCCCAGAAATTCCAGCCACAACTTTAGCCTTTCTGGATCGTTGAAAGGAAGTCTGTGACAACTTTTTTTGCTATGAATTTTCCCGCAATTCGGAACTGCACAAAATCGCCTTTTAGCTGTCTGTTGCAAAATACTTCAAGACAGCGATCTTCTGCTTCTTCTGTGTATTCAATGAAATGCCAGTGGTTTGCTTGTAATTGGCAAGACGGTGTAAGGTGCATTATCGCCACCAACTGGGCTGGAGTGTCTATTATTCAAGCTCTCAATGGAAGAATGTACGGGTGTGAGGCGTTTGGAAAAATAGCTCCACAGTTTTACAACGCATGGTAAACACCTGTTGGAAAGCATCTTTTGCAGCGATTTTTGTGTGAGCATATCAGCGAACACCCCTGACCACTCGGTGAGTGTCACGTCTTTGTAAACGAAAGTTTAATGCATTTTAGGAAGGATTGTTCCAGTGCACCTATGCAGCGTTCTGGAGGAGGGGGGGCGCTACCACAGAAACCGAAAATTCTCAGGACAGCAGCATGTGTCCAAATTTCAATCTTAAACGTTCTATTTAATCATAAACTATCTGAAAACAGGGCTTTAAGTGTAAAATACCGAACCTGTCTTTTAACAATAATTGTAACACGGGCGACAAGACAAGAAAACTTTCTCTTGTTTCCTTAAAAAATATCAAATTCAATAGTCATAGGCATGGTCAAAAAACAGTTAGTCTAGACTATTTACACAATTTATGAATTATAATGAAATCATTACAACTATTTAAACTGGTTTCTTTTTTAACAAAAATATTTAATAATGACCTAGTTACAGTGGATGACCGGTGCAAACGACCTTCAATTAAAGGTGTGGTTCAGGATTTTGGACATAGGACCTCATTTCCTTGACCTTGAATGTCCCCTTGGGTATCAAGTATCTGTCTATCTATCTATTTCCAAGTTAGCAAGTGTGATATTTATCAGTGGAGACCGTTTTTAACACGTTTCATCCAGTCCTTATAGTTGCAGAGTTTGCAGGTGCTAGGCTAGCGCAAGTCATCAGTATGTGTTAGCCTGCCACTAAAAACAATCTTACCCTCTCCAAAGTACACCCGAGGCAAATAAATTATAACGCCAGACAATCGATGTAAATGTCTGTGTTGATAGAATAGTGTTAGAAATAAAACTACCCTTGCATCGCATTGCAATAGTTATACTTTGTTCCCTGAAGTTGGTAGTAGGCAAATAAGCAACGGCAGCGGTGGACTGATATTACCTAGGCTACTACTAGCAGGGTTCCTACACATTTTCCATTTCAAAATTCCATACTTTTTCCATACTCAAATTTCCAAACTTCTCGGTAGATTTTTCTGACCATATTCTCGACATTGCGGCCACATCTGGTTTGGGATAACTCGGTGAAAACAAAGGTATGGACAACTGAAGTGAATTAAAAAATGACATTTAATATTCGTCCATTTAGCTGGGTCATTTTTAGTTGTATCTTAGTTGTATCTTGACGATGGGGACTGACAGTTAAGCTACACAACAGTAGGAATGGTTCATTATGACCTGAGTGAATTGATTAGTACTGCAAATGCAATAGTCTGGAAACACATATTTCTCCATACCCTTGTTTCTTTTTTCCATACTTATCCAGACCTGGAAATTACTAAAATCAAATTCCATACTTTTCCAGGTTTTCCATACTGCGTAGGAACCCTGTACTAGGTATCCCGATTGGAGTGCGCTTCTCTGATTACTTTTCGGCGCAGTACTACTAACCGGAGCAAGTATAATTCCACCGCTGCTAAGAAACTAGTCCCTCAAAATGTAATGCAATAATGCAATCATTGAAATGCAGGGATAGAATAATGTTAGAAATAAAACTATCAACACGAACATTTACATCAACAGTCTGGTGTTATAATTTATTTGCCTCGGGTGTACTGTGGAGTGGGACAGTTTTTAGTGGCAAGCTAACACATACTAATGACTTGCGCTAGCCTAGCACCTGCAAACTCTAGAAGGACTGGATGAAACGTGTTAAAAACGGTCTCCACTGATAAATATCACACTTGCTAACTTGGAAATGAGGTCCTATGTCCAAAATCCTGAACCCTTTAATGACAACAGGTGAATTTGCAGCGCAATTTCTAAATGCTGTGCATATGTTGTCAAATTGATGAAGATGTTTTCTTAAAGGAGAATTCCGGTGTGATATTGACCTGTGATATTGATATTGATCGAGCGATAGTGATATTGATCGATCGATTGATAGATATTGATAGTGATATTGATCGAGCGACGAGTAAGAATGAACAGGTATGATAAGGGATCAGATTCCAAAAATAATTCAGTGGAAATGCTGCTGCTACTGGAAGAAACTGGAATGCATGCATTTCCACTAAATTATTTTTGGAATCTGATCCCTTATCATACCTGTTCATTCTTACTCGTCGCTCGACTTATTGTGACTAAATTCAAGATGGCTGCAAACGCTAAACTTTGTGAAGATACTGTCTGTATAAATTGTCTTGTAAGTAAACTACCAGTGCTTTTTCAAAGTTCTCAATGTCTCGTTTTAAATGTCAGGGCCCTCAGAAGTCTACCAATGAAGTGTGGAGATACATTGAGCCTCGTAAATGGTGTAAAACAGTGATTTATTTGCATGGCTAGCCCGATGCCGAAGCACCACCATTGAAAAAGCTGTTGGTAGCATCGGCTAATTAGCGCCAGATTTTGGAGTGCAGGGGACAAGTCGAGGTGGGCTATGAGACATACGTTCACACTCGGTATCATGTTTCAACACACTTTAGGTCAATATCACACCGGAATTCTCCTTTAAGTTGTGTGTGTTTTATCTACATGAGTTGTCATAAATTGCAGGGCGTTTGCACCCGTCGGCCACCGTACCTGGTCCCTCATTGGCTCTTACAGACATAATTTCGCAACATACCGGTACAAAATCAATAAGGAATATTATTGCTGATTTCACACTGCAGCGACTCCCAGGCATTGGTGGCAGAAGATGTGTCAGAACAATCAGCATGGTATAGCACTTTTCATCTGAAAATTAAACAAAAACAGATTTAAGGTACAACAAATGTTTCCAAGTAGGATTAAATTGTTTCCATCAAACCCCAGAGAGGGTTAGTAGTAGTACAGTAGTAGTAATGCCTGAAAACATCAGAAATTGCAGTCGGAAGAATGTATACATTTATGTACAGCAAAGGTAGGTCTACATACATTGTTTCCTGACCGTTGATGCTGTATATTGTCAGTTTGTAAAATGTAGGTAAAGTAGGAAGTAACATTAGGAATCCCTGATCAATGTAATTGGTTGGGCTGGACCAATAATTTCAAAGTTAACCCAAAGTCTACCCCCGTCATGATGTTAGCATTGGACATGTTTCCCAATCATGAGTCCTCAGACTACATTCACAAAGTAAATGAGTCTGTTTTAACCAGGCTATGTATGAGGTGCTTATCCATAATCAACCAACATGGATTACACTGAGAAAGGACTAATTAATATTATTGGTAAGTAGGAAATAAGGCAAGGGCTCCTATATTCTGAACTTAACCTTTGAGATATTGCATGCCATATCATTACACACATTCACACACACCACCACATACCATCTGTCTGGTCTTCCATCCCCTCTGTAAGTGACGCAACACCACCTTTTTCCAAGGCAGCAACTGCTCTCAGCTTTGGAATGATGCTCGCTTCCCATTTCCTGATGAATTGGTCTGTCTTTCCAGCTATGAAAGTAGAGGGAAAGATTACTTTTAACATAAAAATACTATTATGTTCAGTATAGAGCCCAGATGCCCATTTAATTCAACTGAATGTAAGGCAACTAATAACACCTTGAAAGACAAACATGTGTTGATAACATGGTTACAACATGGTATTTTATTTATGTATTGGACTTTCAAAATTAACTGTAATTTCATTTATGGTTACTTGGTACATGGAACAATACACACATGAGCAATGCATTTACAGTTAAAAAATAAAATACCTGTATTTGACAGGCCTCTCCAGCATTTGTTTGGGGTAGTGCTTCTGCACTTGATATGAAGATTTGAAATCTGTCAAAGTTCTTGATTTCTACATTTCTGTCAACATCAACAAATTCTTGGAAATCACTATTATGTTTTCGAACTCTGTCAAATGCAAAACCTGGTTGCTCTGACATGGTTTTATGTATGAGATGTTTAGCACTGTGAACAGTGTACATTTTCCTTGAGCACTTTTTTTTTTATTTTTAAACAGAGTAGCTAGAACTTTGACAGGTTCAGATTCAAGAGCAAGGTCCTGGGAACAAATAGAAAGGGTGATCAATTATATTTTTCTATTATATTTACCCTTATGTATAGTGTGAGGAGTGTGTGAATGAATATCAATGTCATTATGTCACACGGTTGCCATTTTCAATATTTTCTGCATGAAAATGAGGCTCACTTTTCAACATCCACCACAGTGAACATTAAAGGCACGCTCCGTCAGGATTTCGGTTTATTTAATTCACACTCCACACGCCAAACCAGTTGGGGGCAGCATGTAGGAAAACAATGATTTGTCACAATGATTTGGTAGAAACGACGAAACGCACGTTGCCCACGCCAGAGCCCACGCCAGAGCCCACGCCCTCCTCTCCTCCTCAGCCCCTCCCTCCCCCGTCTCCGTCTTCGCTGCTGTTTTCACTACTGTCTATGGTCTCCGCCTAGGAAAAAAACTCCTAAATCCGGAAAATGTCTTCTTCAAGCGGTTCACCCTTACCCGACCCTGTAAACATCACTACATATAACAGTTTTTATTAACGTTTTGCTTTTCACACTGGTATTGTTGGTAATGAGAAATTTGAGAAATAAATACAAATTTGCTAGCGGCATTTGGCAAGCTAGTCTTAGCAAAGGCTAGGCCTAGCCTGCTTGTAGTAGTGATTGTATGGATGGATAAAACTGAAAATAGTAATAAGGTATTTTTTTCGGGTGCTGTTAGACTGACGACGAAGATTACATCCCCCCTGCGTCGAGGTCCAGGCAAAGAAGAAAAGGGTGTCTAGTGTCAGTCCCAGACGTGGAAAGAACAGTACAGGGACGGCTCGAGCTGTCAGAGCAGCCAGAGAGCGCGCCGACCAGCAGAGACGTTTGGAGAACAGTCACCGTGAGAGGCTGGCAGCAACACAGGTGTTCTTGCTACGTAGCCAGTACTACGCAGTACGCAGCCACTCTGTCGGGAGATATGCCACGATAATGACCGCCTCACAGAACGTTATCCCTTACGCAATCATCCTCTACAACTAACAATAGAACTGCAACTTTCCATTCTTAGGTCACAGTGGCTACATTTCATGTGACATAAAGAATACCTGCATTATGACTAAAATGGTATGTTCATCTTTTCCTTTGCACCTTTCAGAACATAATACAGCATCTGAACGTGTCTCACCACCAGCCTCCTGGAAAGGCAGCCAGGGGTGGTGTTTGATGCCCTTGCCATGCACCAAAATAGACAGGGTCCCCCGCCATCAGCTGGACTGCCAGGAGTTACTTGGTGTAGTTGTGGAAATTGCAGAGATATGCCCACAGACAGAGAGAGACGGTGTTGTGGGCAGATACCTGCCAATTGCATCAGCAACCTTCCCCATTTCCAGCAATACTGCCTGGACGAAGGCTACCTCCGTATTCATAGGCAGTAGAGAGAGGATGTTACTGTTCTTGGACGGGCCAGAGAGCCAGGGGCAGACCACAGGGAATACAGATACGCTGCCTACAGACACTATGTCTATTGGCAGCATGGGTCCCTTGGGGCAGGAAACCGTCTAGTCATTCCCAGGGAATACAGATACGCTGCCTACAGACACTATGTCTATTGGCAGCATGGGTCCCTTGGGGCAGGAAACCGTCTAGTCATTCCCAGTTGCACAGGTGAATACACAGGTTTTCAGCCTGGCTTTTAGCTGTGTGTACAAAACAACACAGTAAAACCTAAATGCCCGTAAACATATGCATTTGCATACTTAACATTTTTAATAATACTCTCCCATAATTTTTTTTTGTGATTAACATTTTTTATTAGAAAAGAATGAGACGTTACATTTACAGTCACATTTAACTTGAACATACACACCACAAACTACAGTACGACACTCAATACATAGCTCTGAGAGACAAAAGTGATATAGTGAAGGAGATTAAAGATATCAGTCACATTGTCAACATTAGCTAAGAAGTATAAAGCATTCCCCATAAAAAATAAATCAATTAAAAAGTCAATAAATAAATAATAATAATAAGAAGAAGAATAACAATAATAATAATAACAATAATAACAATAGTAATAATAGTAATGACAATAGATCCTACACTCAGGTCAGAATATTCTGTTTCACAAGGAGATCTTGTATGGCCCTGCCAAGAGTAGTCTACGTTTGGCTCAATGTATTCACATCACACCACATGATTTCTAGTATTAGGGCCACACATAATTATTTGAAACATGAAAAAAAATATTTTTGCTATGATGAGGAGTGTGTCACGATACCAAAATTATGACTTCGATATGATACCTGCCATATCTCGATACCTGCCATATCTCGATGCTCGATACTGAAACAATACCACGGGAAATCCTAACATATCTGGAAAAGAAAGGACTCAGACCTCCTCCAAGTGTATTGAGTCATTTGTGTTGAACTTTTGTAGTGTGCAGGTCAATTCTGGGTTCTAAACTTCCTACATAATTATTTTTTTTTATAGTCAGTAAAATAGTAATTTGTGTGTGATTAAGTCCTTTGTTTAGATTAGATACCTTATTGTCATTGTACACAGAATACAATGAGACACAGAATGCACCTTCGCGTGAAGTGGAAAATCGATTCCTGAGCTATCGATGCCAACTAATTCAGCACCTTCACTTGGGACAGCTCCTTTGTAACGTCGAATGTAAGAGGCGGCGTGTTAAGAAGCACTTCGGGGGAACACACATAGGAACATAAACAACTTTGGTAAGATATATCTTTCGAGTCTTCTTAGCGCGCTAAGAGTGCACGTTATCGGGGAACCGGCCCCTGATTGATTGCAAGTTATGGTAATGTTATACTAGCGTGAACATTGGGTTTTCATAACGTTAGCGCACTATATGATCAGTCGTTATGTCTCGTCAAAATTCACTGAAGAAGTAAGGTTTGCTTTATCCCAGAAAACCGTACTCGTTTCAGTTAGGCTAGACTAAAACTGAAGAGATGAACTTGGCACTAATCATGTAGTGGTGTTTTCTATAGCCTATTTGTTAACCTGTCGTTTTTTGAATGTTGGGATAGGCCTAAAATGTTGGGATAGGCCTATGTCTGCGAGGTGCTTAGCTAAGTTCTATGCGTAGCCTGCTGCTTTTGAATGACTTTGAAACATATGTGTACCTGATGGATTGCCTTCACTATCCGTGATATATAGAACTTGGCTATGCACCTCGCAGACATAGGCCTATCCTAACATTTTTGAAGATCAGTTCACAGAGATGCCTGCTTGACATGCCCACTTGCCTAGATGCAAGGAGCATACAGAGTGGGAGCAGTCCACACAGACAGAACGTTATTATTTTAATAAAGTATCAATTCTAAAAATGTCGGAAATCGTATTGTTTTTTGCGTGAAGACATCGTGATACCTTTCTAGTATCAATACACCGTGCAACACTAGATGAGATTAAACTCAACATGTCGACTCTAACGTCAACATGTCGACATTCAACTCGAAATTTCGAGAATAAAGTTTAAACGTTGTGTCGACTTTAATCTCGGCGTGTCAACATGCCAACATTAAACTCAAAATACAGTTTATAAATACAGTTTAAGCTATGTACACTTCCCATAAGTTCAATATTTGACAATCATGAATGGTAGTCCTAGGCTACTTCCAATACACTAAACGATTTTTTGCAATTGTAACAGTATTTTACTGCATTAAGGGCATTAACATACTGTAATGATTAAATGCAGTACAGTACTGCCAACCGCCAAGCATTGTGGGAAAATATCAGCTCTTTTTTACAGTAGTTGATTACTGTATATCAATTTACAGTGATACATTTGGCGGGGACAGAGCCAATTGGAAAAGTTTTTTTTCCAAAGGGGGGGGTGGATGACTGAGACGACGAGTCGACGGTTGACGAGAGGCAACCATACGGAGACAACGAACAAGGAGAGAGAACTTACAGAGCACTTAGCTGCAACAGAAAAAATACATTTGCACGAATAGTCCATCTACTCTTCAGCAACAAGCACACCAACAATTCACAAGGGGAGTCTTTTGTGGACACTTGTTGTGTCTAATCCCATGGCCAAATCTGAACTGAATTTTATTTAGCCAACTCGGTAGCACTACTGGTGTCCCTTTTTGGCGCGATAGCTAGCTTGTTAGCTTGCGGTAGCTAGCTTGCTTGCTTGTAGTTTGGCTATCAGTTTATCTTTGTTATTAAAAGGGAGTGGGCGAGGGAGGGGTGGCAGATTAAGCTTTTCTGTATTTTCCCGGGGACAGGGACAACCAAAGACTGGGACTGTCTGGTCACCTTAGTGCTTTGTGTTTGTGGGATTATGTGGTGTAGGCTACCTCTCACTATGGAAAGGAGGATGGTGCTAGGCTAGTCAAAATCCCCCAAAAGGGTCACACTTCACATTCATAAGGCATGCTAATGACATTGTAGCTGTTTTTTTCTTTAATCGTGGAGACATCTTTTTCATGCATTTTATGAAGTAGAATTTTTTTTTCACCATTGATATTCTACTAGCTGCTAGTGCTATGAAGCTTAGGCTACATGATTGATATGCCTTGGTTTATGCGATAGATTTAGATTTTTTGAATTATTCGTGTTTGACAGAGCATTCAAGTTCATTTCATGGTAGTGTTTGTAATTTACCTAGTTTTAATCTGTAGCCTGTTTTTTTACAGGTGTTCCTGGACAGTTTTGAAACCAAGATGTCTGAACGCCTCAAATAATCAGCAGTATGTAAATATTCTTAATCCAGGACCTTGCCCCATTACTCTTAAAGCATACCCGTACCCTTATTTGGGTATGCAGGCAATTCGGTTTCTAGCATGACCTCTCTGCCATTGCAAATTGCATCTCTAGTTGCTTTTATGACTCTATTGCTAAGCTTGCCTAGGCTTCTCTACTCTACATGTATTAATTGCACCTAAATTCAATCTAAAATGGGCTGCCTTTATTTGCCTCTCATATTCCTTAAGACTGCTTGGCCTGTTATTTCATCCACTCAACTCATATGGCTACTGTGAAAATTACATAAGGAAACCTTGATTCTGAATTGACACATCACATTTATTTCTGGCTTTGCAATTTGCCTAGGCTATCTAGTTGATTAATGCACCTGACTTCTGATGGCTCAGTTATCCTAGGCAACGGCATTACCTCTGCAATTGCAAATTGCATCTATTCATGGGTTTCACCAGGTCCCTTTCCACAGGTGCATAAAAAAGCACCATGATTATGAATGTAGACTGCATGGTGCTTGATTAATACACCTGTGGAAAGGGATCTGATGAAACCCATGAATAGTTTATTGTAATATTATGTTGAAAATTGGTGGTAAGCATTGGTTTGATTATATTGGCCCTTTATGTCTGCAGATTCATTCTCAGGATTAATCCTGAAGTGTCAGGCCAAATCAGCCGCCAGATAGGGAAGAAGGTTCAAAGGAAGACGGTCGCCCTCAACCCCGTCGTGGCGTCTTTTATTAGAGAGTTGGTGTATTTTGAGTGGCTGAATTACTGGTAATTATCAGTAGGCTAATTCTGCCATATTATGGACTCTGTAACACATCACAGGCCTTAAAGGTGCCATGTGTAAGAATTGAGGTAAGCATATCCAAAAAATGAGCTACAAGCATCAAAACAATGAGAAGAAATAAGGGCAATGATGTCATTAAAAAAATGACAAGGTATAGTGCTGCAGAGATATCAACCTGAATTAGCATGCTAAATTACTAGCCACAGCCCGACAGGTGTCATAATACCAGTTTGCGGGCAACATAATCGCCAGCCAAACTGCAATACACGCGTCTCGGTTGTTACTGTAGGGTGGACCAACTCACTTACTGGAAATATACTGCCCCATCTGGAATGTGGAGTATGAAACTATTTTTTGGCGGACATGGATTGGATTCTGTAATAGCCTACGCACAAGAACTTTAACCGAATGAAACCGAAAGGTTAGTCGCGTCTTTAAGAGTGCGCCTCACACACACCAGCTCCGTTGAACATCAATGTTCAATACATATTTTTCGTGTTTAAGAGCTAAAACAAGTCGATTAGAGAGTCACATTTAAAATGTCGGGTAGTCTAAATTATAGCCTATAGCGCGTGCATCTCAGAGGAAGAGATTGTGGAGAGAGAGAAGATTTAACCTAGGTGATTTAACCTAGGTGATGATTACTCATGTACTCACACGAACGGCCATAAACTAAACTTTCCAATAATATGCATATCGAGGGTAGGCTATTGCAAATAGTATTGGGTATTGGATAGTCGCCGACCCTCATTAGATGTGGATATTTGGAGGTTAGGATAGCCTTAAAGAAACAAGGTTATCGCAGTTGCTGTGAGACATACGGCCCTTCTCCAGTCTCTCTCAAAATCAAAACACACCCAATTCACGCTTGGACTTTTCGATTATGTTTCTAAATGTTGGGACTGATGGACACTGAACTCTGGGGGTTATTTGAACGTTCGTTGTGAAGTGGTTTACTGTAAGAGGAGCGTTGGATATCCCGCCTGTCTTTGCACAATTATAGGGCCATGATAATGCATGCGCTAGCCTAGAGTCGAGAGAAAGAAGACTAAATAAATATGCATACATGTTATGTGCAATTCTTTGCGCAATTGGCCAGTGATTGACGGCCATTAATGAATTAATATAGGTGGCCTGCGCGCACAGAGTTTGTTTGATGCATGGAGTTTCCGACCGTTTTCCCCTGAGAGCTTAGAGAATAAAATGAGGAGAGCTACCTGTGTTTTACATATAATGTGTAACATTTATTCACATGGCCAGTTCAAAATCACCTAAGGTTTTGACTGAAATGTGTGCCGATATAAATTATTGGGAAAAACATTGTTTGGAGTGGATGGCGGGTGGATTGTTGATGCAGGTGCAGATGACATGACTCATCCATGCATAGGATAGGATACAGGAACTGAGATAAATTGAAAATGAGGATTGGTAATGTCGGAATAGCGGTACTAAAAAAAGTCGGAGTAGGGGCATGTCTAAATAGAGGCATGTCGTAATAACGGTATGTCGTAATAGAGGGTTGTTGTAATAACGTGATGTCGTAATAAAGAGTGAACCCCGGACATTACACATGGCACCTTTAAAGGAACATCACATTTTAGGGAAAATAATTATTTGTCATCTATCCCTTGGTTAGCTAAGATGATGCATGCAGTAGTATGCGTACTACTGTAAATCAAAATACAGTAATAGAGCACTACTGTAAATTATGATACAGTAGTGTGCAAAGTTACTGTAAATGCTAATACAGTAATAGGATAACTACTGTAAATCATTCTACAGTAATGCTACTGTAAATTACAGTTGCAGTAAATTACTGCCATCCAGCTGCCAGTAAGTTACTGTAAACAGCAGTCTTTCTGCTCCCAGCACCTTGAGGCTGATTGCTCTTGGCACACACACACATGGTACATGAATGCACATGAAATAATACTCAAATGGCCTCCTCAATCACCAGATATCAGTCCAATAGGGCATCTGCTAAGATGATGTAGCCTGTTGGTGTTATCGAGGATTCCGTTCGAGGCCAGTGGTCGGATGCTTACCGTCAATGGCAAGGTAATCATCGACTTTGATACTGCTTTTGACGGCGTTATTTAGCTGATTCTACTCGTTCAACATCCAGTCCCAAACGGAAGCAGAGAATACTTTGGAGTCACTCAGGGGTTTGTCCATTATGAAGATAATTCAGAACACGATCATTCCAGGATAACTCCAGGTTGTACTTTATGTTTTGGCTGAAATTAGTCCTTGATGTATACCACCCCACCCCCTGGTCCGCCCATGCCAATGAATGCACCATGAATGTTCCTAGTTGGGGCTGATTGGACAGATAAAATAAAAAAAAAACACAAAGTCTCATTTCAACAAATCCGGCCCACTAATATGAGTTAGAGTACAGGGACTCTAGCTTTGAGAACTGCTTCAAAAGTATGTACTTTGTATCTGTCCGGTCATCGAAGATGTTCTGTATCAGTCCCAAATTGCCTTGTCACCAACAGTTGTGGCAATGCAGAACTGTTCAAAGATTGCCTTTTGAAACTGAATGCAGTGAGACAAGTTGGCAATTGTTGGTCCGCTTGTGTTTCATTTTCAGTGTGATTGTCTTGTTGTCAACATTCTTTGCTTTTTTAGATGTCACATAGGCCCTTTCAAGAGTAATGTGTCTGTATTTGTTGTAGAACAAACTGTGGTTTTCCGACAAACTTTTTTTTAATTTCTTTAATTGTCAAATGGAAAAGCTGAAATTCTATCCAAAGCTCCATATCTCCTGACATCATCAGCCAAATGACTTAAGTTATGCACATTGTACACCAATTCATCAGCTCCATAAAAGTGTTCAAATTCATTCAGAAAGTAGATAATAAGAGCATCAGCAAAGTCACAGTAGTATTTCCAGAAAGCAGGGGAGAGCATGAGATACATGGCAATGGAGAGATTCATGAAATTAGTGTAGTGGGAAGACAAAGGGATGTCTTGCAAGACAACTGGGCCTGTATAGAGTAAGAATTGGCGATACTCAGTGGCTTTCCACCTGTCAAAATATGATAAACTTCTTGGCTTTCGTTGAAACTCGTGTGGGATGTATTGCCTTAGCTGCACCAACACTCTAAAAAACATTGGGTTAAAAACAACCCAATTTCAACCCAACCACTGGGTAAATAGTGGTCGAGCCCAGCACTGAGTTATATTAGCCCCGAAAATTGGGTTGATAGTCTAACCCAAACATTGGGTTATTGTAACAAAACTGTTAGGTTAAAGGAACACGCCACCCAATGTCAGTAGTAATATATGTTCTTACCTTAACTTTCACGAGTTGAGTCATACCTCTCCCGTGTCGGTACGTGCACTCAAACGCTCTGGTGCGCGGCTGGACTGTGTTAGCATGTTGCTATGCTAGCGGGCTTTGACGGTAGTAATCAAAAACGTCCACGTTTTCCCGACTTAAATACAGTTGCACGAGTAGTTGATAGAAATGCTACGGCCACGCAACATGAAACGTGCCGATTTTCCAAGCGAATAAACCGGAGAACTACAATGTGTGGCGCAATAGCACTTGGGAGTACTTCGACCTAGCGTAGTAGTATTGTTAACACCTAATTGTAGATCCTATCCACCACAGAGTTTAGAATCCATGCTGGATCGACTCTCAGCCTCTCCCTCCCCTCTGAGCGAGAGAGAGGCACACACACTAGAGATGCGCTGATGGGCTATTATTTCAACCATAACTGCATAGCAAAACTTATCATCCATCAGCCATCCATCAGCACCAACGTCTTTTGACCAATTTTCAAAACCGCACCCGCCCACCGCTGGTTGTTTTAATGTAGGCTATATGGGTGATGCAGCGCTGCTGACGTGAGGCTAGAAAGCCCTTGCCTGTTCTAGAAAGACTGATCTAATGCAGCAAATATATTAAAAGGCTTAAGTCGTACATTGGCTATGTTGTAGCCTATCCCCAGAATATCAGCAGCAAACTCAGTCTCTGTCTCGCACAACAGTCTCCAAATAAAACGCACATCGGCCTGTTGCCTATTCTGCCAGCTTGTGACAATATATATCGTCCAAAATGCTTGATTGCATTGCATTCTCCACATTTTTAGCTAAATTTGAATGTACCACATCAGCATTTTTGTTCAGTGAATCTGCTGGTGGACTAAGCTGCTGGACTGGACGGTTGGAAGAATAACGATGTTTTTTTGAACTCTCAAATAACTGTGCAGCTGTGTTAAAGTCACCCAGTGCTGGGTAGTGTACTCCACGTCAGGTGGGAGAGAGGAGGGGCATTGTCCCAAACTATCAACCCAACAAGCTGGGTTACAGAAAATAATCCAACATGAGTAAAAACAACCCCACAAAATGACCTGACAGCCTCAACCCAGCGTTTGGGTTGAGAAAATAACCCAGTATTTTATAGAGTGAACCTTGCAGAGATAGCCATCACAGCCTGAGATCCTAGCCTACAAGAAAAATGTCCTTTCACCCAAAATCGGATCCATTTCCGAGTCACACCGAGGCAAACAAGGTGCATGTAATCCACCGTTAAGCCGTGTAAAGGGGGAGTTGCCTCTGTGGTGGTCCTCATCCACTTTTCCTAAAAACTGGTCATCGGTGCGGAGCTGTCTTTTCAGGGAAAGTCATGTGGTTGTTAAGACTCCCTCTTGAGAGCATCGCACACACCCAAAATACCCACCCATTGTGCCCTTTGGTGTTCTTTATAAAGGACCTCACAGGAGTGTCACAGATAAAACAGTCTATCTTCAAATCGAAGGTCTTCCCAGCCACCTCGAAGCTACTCTGAAGCCTTGCTACCTCCTCCACAAAGTCAGACATATACTGATCCAAATCCAGAGGCTTGGTCCTGCCACAAAAAAAAATCCAATGACAAAAGGTTCCTTCTCAAATGACACTTTGCCTAAAATTGGCCACAACTGCAAAGCTGAACTCTTTTTACTATGGCAAACCATCCACATTTGGAGGCCAATCGTGTCACTAACATTGTGGATGACAGATGTTGGAATTGTCTGAAGTGTGTGAGAATGCCAACATACTCTTCTCCTTTTATGTTTTCTCTCCTCTTATGTATTTTTATGGACTTATGCAGTCCATAAAAATATCACCGTTGTCATTCAGAGACAGGTCAGGAAAAGGTCAACCTGGCAGTGTTGACAACTCCTCAGTGATTGCTCAAGGCTGTCCTTAAAGTCGCTAAATGGCGTAATCACTTGATTTGCCTGATTTCCTGGATATCATTGCCTGACCTTTGGTCATCTTTGCCATTGTAAGTGTGACCTTATTTCAAAGGCAGTAATGGTATTTGGAAGACCTTTGATCACTGTTAAAACCAGCTAGACGTTTTACAGCCTCCACAACATGGGGGAAATTGGATGGATGAATGAAGTCCTTCATTGTCTCCATTTGTGATTTCTCTCTGCCTGCTAACTAATCTTCCAAGTTCCCTCATCTTTTGGCGAATCAATCAGCTTCAGATCCTCGAAGGACTGGAAACGGTCAACCTGGTACACAGTGTAGTAGTTCACTGCTGCAGGTCAGTAACCACACCTGACCAGGTCGTCCAGTTCAGCCATCCAGCTTTTGCATTTTCGCTGGCAGGGTCCTCATCGGTGCTGTCGGGGACCACCTGGGAGGAAACCCCACCCTCCATGGCGGAGACAGAGCTGGAGCACATCTTGTGTTTTCTGCAATCTGAAGCATCATAAAACAAGTTATCTTGTGAGACTTATCATAAGGAGCAGGCAAATTCTTTGCTAATTGAATGTAAATCATGAATATAAAACGGAAAATGTACTCACCGGGTTGTTCACCGTTGTTATCGGTGTGTGAAAACAGAAAAAAAACTTCTAATAAACTCTGTTTTACCTACAAAAATGCAAAAAGACACCCCAAGAACAACAAAACCAACTAATGATGCATGATGAAACATTAAAACAGTCAAACTTGGAGAAAAACCCAAAATTGAGCAATGCTGAGCACTTATCTCTTGCTGTAGCCATGATGTCTTGAATGGACTCTCCCTGACTCAACATGTACTTATATAGGAGTTAAAATGGCCGATCAGGTCATGTGACTCCCAATGCAATCAAATGTCCCAAATGTTTCCAAAATGTTAGCCTCGTGAGACCATCCTGATCTCGCGAGCTTCAGGTTTTCACTCGCAGATCAGTCAACTGGCAACTTTCCGATAGAGAAAATTTGGAGCAGTTCACCAAACGAACGGCCAATCAGCGTTGGTTTTGAGGCGGGTTTGGTGTGACGCAACGAACAACATGACGGCATCCACGGATCAGATGAGCATAGCTATCGCGCAAGTTTTATTCAAATTAGAAAGTATTCCCGGGTAAGCTGTGAAGCTATGAGTCTCAGCCATGCAGCTGGGAGGAATGAACGACACAGACATCCTCTACGGCCGATTCCAGTTCATAATGGAGTAATATAGGTGTAGGGCCTACTGTGAAAACTTGATGGGAATTGTCGTTGATTAGGTTCATGTCACATACAAATGGTAAGTTAAAAATGTTAACGTTAGTTACGTTACCTAACTTAATTGTATGTTAAACGAAGGCATTAGAAGAACACCTTGTTCATCTAATTGGTTGATTTGGCCCGTTGATAACCAACATACCTGTGGTGATAGACAGATGGTTTATCCAATCAGCTAACCAGTATTTCCACCCCTTCCCAAAAGTTCTCCAACAGAACGTTCCACCAAGCCATGTACTCCCAGTCTGTTAGTTGGCTTGTTTGTGATACCTGCTGGCTCCACTCCAACAGCAGCATCCACGGTGACCACCTGCTCCTCCTCCACGGTGGTGGTCACCTGCTCCACATTCTCCACCTGCTCCACATCCTCCATGGTGGTGGCCACCTGCTCCACATCCTCCATGTCCTCCATGGTGGTGGTCACCTGCTCCACATTCTCCACCTGCTCCACATCCTCCATGGTGGTGGCCACCTGCTTCACATCCTCCATGGTGGTGGCCACCTGCTCCACGGTGCTCACCTGCTCATCCACAGTGGCTGCAGAATCGTTGACAGGGTACAGGGTGATGATGGTGTCACCCACGTCTGTGGACGTTTGGGACCAACCTGTAAAAGTTTGATTTGAGAAAATAGCAGAGCTACAGAAGCATGCGTGTGTACATGTGTATGCACACAATATTTTTGCCCATTTACTTAGACTGCAGCCTAGATTCAATAAAAAAAATAAATTATGTGCATTTTGACCATTCTTTTTCAGGGCATCACAGTGCTGTAGATGCAGTAGTCAGGAAACAGTAATATTTGTATTCTTTTTATCCTTCTTTTTTCCCATATCTGGTAAATACTCAAATCAAATTCCATAGTTTTCCATACTGCGTAGGAACCCTGTCTTTGAAATGGCAAACCAACTTTATTCGCTTTGGAATGCATAAATAAACAAATAGCTATCAACTGATATTTAAAAGTACCGTATCTGTTCTAATAGCGTAGGGAAAAACATATACTGTACATCTCACCTGAACATACAAATTCAAATAGCCCAGCTATTTGCCCAAGGTGTTAAGTGGCCATGACGTTCAGCTGGCACCTTGGGGTGAGGACTTTAAATGACCTCGGCCCTTGCTCAATAGTAAGAGAGACTTGTAGCCGAGGGCATGTAGCTTCTCTAGCTGCTATAACATAGCTATTTAGGACACATAAATTCTATATACATAAATTCATGACAAGATAGCGACCAAAATTTACTATTTTGGCTTTTTGAGTTTTTAGGTGGACCCTTCAAACTGTGCAAGTTTTATCAAAATCGGTGACGTAGCATGTATCACCCCTGCCTGCTCCTCTCACGGACACACTCTTAACTCAAAACAGCTGGTAGGCCTAGTGTTAGGACTATGTCATTTTAATATGTAAAAGTGTCAAATGCAGCCATATTTAAATTATGCTTACTGCACGTTTATTATACCCTGGAAATCCAGAGTTCTCGCAAGAGCACAGTGGAATTGTCTCTGCGAGACACTCTGGCAAAGAGCAATGATGCACGTTACTTTTTCCCCTTGCATTCTGGGAACCAGGTAAACTGATAAAGACAGCACTGCAATGTTGGAGGACAGTACACATTGGTCGTAGTGTTATCCGATTGCGTGCAGTGAGATTTTTAAAGGGACACCAGGCAACATTTTCGTGTTAATTACTCATCTTCGTAAATCGGTATATGGTTAAATGACTCATTACAGGGCGAATGAAGACTCTCTCGCCAGCCCCTACTGCCTGTAGGAAGAATATCCCGCTTGCAAGTTCAGGGTATCCTAGCCGCCGACCGTAGCAGGATCAATTACATCCTGCAGAGGCAGGCTAACTAAACGCTAGCAATTGTTGCAAACGTGTGTATAATGGCAGAGCTGGTGAAAAAGCAGAGAAAACCCTTGATGGAAGATGCAAAGAAAAGGAAAAGAGCTTCAGACCGAGCAAAGGGGGTGTTTCATAGAGAAAAAGCATCAGGCTTGCCTGGTGTCCCTTTAAATGCATGCTTGTTGCCGCCATCCTTAAAAATATTCTTCTTTGCAATAACGGCCACAAAAAAAAAAAATAAAATGGGTCGGTAGGTAGGTCAATATTTTGATCATGGTGATTACGTACACACCTAATTTCACTCCACGACTCCGCGGACCAGCAGTCTCCACGTTGCGGACCCATATTTTGAGAAATGCTGAATAGACCACAACCAATTTCAATACTTTGACACGTTCACCGTTAGACTAGGGGGGAGAAGGGATGGAAAAAGATCTGGGCACAGTTCTTCCAGAACTTCGTGCCAAGTAAAAGCGTTATCAGTTTGTGTGAATGAAACGAAGCGTATAAGCCATAGTGTGACATGCGTAAAATCAATGGTGTAGTGATGACGCCACAGGGTTTTATTTAAGTGAGTCTACATTTACATATAGGCAGAGGCGGACAGAGTACACAGCTTTATTACTTGAGTAAAAGTACAGATACCCTTTGCTCAATTTTACTCAAGTACAAGTAAAAGTACAACAGTCAGATGCCTACTTAAGTAAAAGTACTGAAGTACTTGTTTTTAAAAGTACTTGAGTATCAAGAGTACAAGAGTAGCCTACATTTTCGAAATATTGCATTACTACTGCCACAGTGCTTACATTTATGTACAGAAACGTCCTACATGGAGTTATGAAAAATGTTAATACCTTGGAGAATGTAAAAGGAATTGAAAGTAAAATCAAGTCATTTTCATCTTTTTACCATGTTGCCAGGGAAATACATATTTCAAATACAAAATACTATTTTGTAATTGAAACACTTGAAGCGAAAACTATCATTAACTTGTTCAGAAAGTTGAAATAGTCTGGCGAGGTGGGGCCACAGGTTGACACATTCCCGGGATGGACCTGCTGTGTCTTCATCCATTGTTTCGTCCATGGTTTCGTGTCTTATTTAAATCTGACCATGGAATTGACTTTGGCGGAAAGCTGAAGGTGATTGCTGATAGGCTGTCCCAATCAGTGGCGCCTGCACAATCCAATCACGTTTGAGAGGGAAACAACAAATTGATTTTTCTTTTTTCCTGTGTACTCACAGTTATGGATAGAAATGTAGTGGAGTAAAGAGTACAATATTTGCCTGTCAAATGTACTTGAGTAAAGTCATGAGTACTCCCCAAAAATGATACTCAAGTAAAGTACAGATCCCTCAAAATTGTACTCAAGTACTGTACTCAAGTAAATGTACTCCGTTACTGTCCGGCTCTGCATATAGGCGATTTATATTCACAATACTTAGGCCTACTAAAATAAATATTATTTTATTGCATTTGTATTGGTTGTTTAGAGTAAAAAAAAACAATCGGTCGGTATTAACGCAAGTTTACAACCGGCAAGTCGGTCGGACTAAAAGGGGAAAAAAAAAAATATTTGGGTCGGTTCTAAATTGACAGGGTCGGTCGGGTTACGGCAAACGAAAATATTTTTAAGGAGGATGGCCTTACATTGCTCTTTGCCAGACCCTTAATCTTTCTAGATTATCGGGGTCTGGATTTTCCAGGCTACATTTATTATAATATAATATGATAATATTCAATATTTATTATTGCAGGTCTACCCATATGCATGTAATGGCAATGTCGGTTAATCCCGATATCCCTTCATTTATGTATTCATTTACGTTCATAAATCTTCTGCGGGGGGGGGGGGTGCCGTCTTTCGGAAATATGCCACCTTTTTCAGCCCTTCTGAGTTTGCAGGTATGAAGAGAGAGGTAGAAGGCCTGATATGCAAGGAAACGGCAAGGAGTACCCTACGCGGAAGCATTTTCAGTTGGAATTGTGCGATCATTGGTCAAAGGTAAAAGGTTCCCTCCCTCGTTTGTCAACAAGATTGTAGGGATTTATGTGCGCCAATAAACTAGTAGATAGACCAAAAACGACCTTTACATTATGGAATTATCGCAAACTCCTTCACAAAATTAATTAGAAGGAGGGGCTAAGACCGGAGGAAGGGAGGATAGACAAAAAGACAGAAAAAAAAGAGAAAACCCCCATGTTGGTCACAGTCAGAATTTCAACCTCCTTGCTGCATGGTAACACCCCAAAATCCAGCTTCAGCGTCTCAAGGAACTATTTTTTTGGCACATTTCAAATGTTCATATCTCGGCACAGGGAGTTCCCACTAAATTTCTCAGAAATGTTGGGTCAGTGGCCTAGAACAAGGTTGCGTGATCAAATTCCCTCTAATCCATTCAGGGGATTTTGGCAAAATCCCACTCAATAGGGGTGTCAGTCCCATAGCCCACTACACAATCTGTAATAGATAGATAGAGATAGATAGATAGATAGATAGATAGATAGAGATAGATAGATAGATAGATAGATAGATAGATACTTTATTGATCCCCGGGGGAAATTCAAGGTCTCAGCAGCATACATACAACACAAACACATTCTCTAACAGCAGAAAGAGTAATTAAAGTATATAATATAAAAACACAACTAAGCAATATAATAAGGACAGTACAAGATAAAGAATATGCTAAATATACTAAAATACAAATTATACTAACTGACACTTAATACAATATATAAAAAATATACTAAAATACAATTTACAAAAATACAAATTATACTAACACTTAATCTAAATCAATTCTAAAAACAGTATCCACATAGTGGTGATTAATCAATCAGAGGCGCTTGCAATGGCAATGACTGAGGCAGGGACTGATCCTGTGATTTCCTGTACATAGTAAGGTATGGTAAGGTGCTACATGGTGACACGGTGGTAGTGCAATGGTGATAGTGGTCATGGTGATAGTGCAAATGAGTAAGACCAACAGTGCAACAATGCAGAAGTAAGTAAAGTCTATATATCTATATATTGAACTATTAAGAAAAAGTATAAGTGTGTCCACAGTTCGGCTGTGGCATGGAGGGGGGGGGGGGGTTATGCATATGTGCAAATGTGCTAATATAGCACGCAAACAGTGAGGCATAAAGACAGTGGTACAAGTGGCTAGTGGACAGACAGTGCCAAACATGGAGGGGGTGAAGAGGCAGACAGACTATGCCGAGAAGTCTATCTCTCCTCTTCCCTTAAGTGAGGCATTGAACAGTTCAATGGCCCTGGGGACAAATTACTTCCTCAGTCTGTCCGTTGTGCAAGGCAGTGAGCGAAGTCTCCAGCTGATCAGGCTTTTCTGCTTAACAATAGTGGTGTGGAGTGGGTGACACTCATTGTCCAAGATGTTGATCAGTTTGTTCAGGGTCCTTTTGTCAGATAGTGAAGTGATGTACTCCAGTTCACTTCCCACTACAGAGCCAGCTTTCCTTACCAGCCTGTCAATTCGCCCCGCGTCCTTCTTCCTTGTGCTTCCTCCCCAACACACTACATGCATAGAAGAGGACGCTGGCAACAACAGACTGGTAAAACATCCTGAGGAGCTAACTGCACACATTGAAGGACCGCAGCCTCCTCAGGAAGTACAGCCTACTCTGCCCTTTCTTGTAGAGTGCATCAGTGTTGGCTGACCAGTCCAGTTTATTGTCCAGGTGGAGACCCAGATACTTGTAGGTGCTAACCATCTCCACATTGACCCCATCAATGTGGACTGGTAGCAGAGTGGGCTTAGACCTGCGGAAATCCACCACCATCTCCTTGGTCTTTGAAGTATTAAGTTGAAGATGATTGAGTTTGCACCATTGCACAAAGTCCTCCACCAGGCTCCTGTACTCCTCCTCCTGCCCGTTCCTGATACACCCCACAATTGCAGTATCATCAGAAAACTTCTGCATGTGGCATGACTCGGTGTTGTAGCAGAAGTCAGATGTGTACAGGGTGAACAGGACTGGAGAGAGCACAGTTCCCTGTGGTGCTCCGGTGCTGCAGATCACAGTGTCAGAGAGACAGTTCTTCAGTCTGACGAACTGTGGTCGCTCGGTCAGGTAATCTGTAATCCAGGTTACCAGGTGAGCGTCCACACCCATCTGCAAGAGCTTGTCTCCCAATCTGAGGGGCTGGATGGTGTTAAAAGCACTTGAGAAATCAAAGAATATGATTCTCACAGCACTTTTCCCCTTATCTAGGTGGGAATGTGTCTTGTGTAGAAGATAAGTGATGGCATCGTCCACACCCACTTTCTCCTGGTATGCAAACTGTAACGGGTCTAGTGCATGGCGTACCTGGGGTCTGAGCATGCCTAAGACCAATCTCTCCATTGTCTTCATCACATGTGATGTAAGAGCGACAGGTCTGTAGTCATTAAGCTCACTAGGGTGTGGCTTCTTAGGGACAGGGGTAAGACATGATGTCTTCCACAGTGTTGGAACTTGTCCAAGGCGTAGGCTCAAGTTGAAGATGTGCTTCAGTGGCTCCCCCAGTTCAGCAGCACAGGCCTTGAGTAGCCTTGGACACAGTCTGTCAGGCCCCGCTGCTTTATTGCTGCGCAATTTCTTGAGTTGGCCTGTGACTTGATCTTTTGTAATGGTGAGGGGTGAGAGGGGAGGGGGAGGAGTGCATCTGGGATCTGTGTGTCTGATGGCTGTTGACTGAGGTCGTTGTCACCTCATTGTTTGTGATCGCCATGTGGGGGAGGGGTGCAAAATCCAGTGATGGTGGGGGTACGATAGCCTGTGATGATGGAGGTGAGTGTTGCACTGGTATTGAGGGGGGGGTGGGGGATGGTGGACAGACCACCGCCATTGGAGCTGGAGCAGGGCAGTCAAACCTGTTGTAGAAGTGGTTCAACTGGTTCGCCCTGTCCAGGTCCCCCTCCACAGAGCTGCTGTTCTTCTTCAGGCCAGTGATAACCTTCATGCAGTCCCATGTCTATAGTTGGAAAGAATGTACTGCTTTTTTAATACAGGTGTCAAGAGACCTGTTCTTTGGATATGTCATTCAGGGGTGTCCGGCGGTCACGTGCATCTTTGTCCTAAGCCTCTGGCGCTTAGCGTTATCACGCGGGAAGAGGGACACCTGTCACAAATTTGACTTGGAAGTTTTTCAAAAAATTAGCAAGGGTAAATCAATGGGAATTTGTGGCATTTGTCAGAGTGTACAAGGGTTTGTACCTCCTGAAAACATGGCTCAAATGAGTCGATATTTGAACAGACGATTCATCTACGGACATAGATCAAGTACGACAAACGCCGGCTCCCCCAGACCCTTCCTTGGTTAACTTCTTCCGGGATGGTCCGAGCGACACCAGCGTCACTCTACGTTGTTTGACATAGTTGGAGTTCATACCGATCGGCCAAAGATAAGTGTGTCTTGGGCTCAAAAAGCACTGGCAACTTCAACTGGCTGCCTTCGGGGTACACTCTTGGCATATGGAATCGGGGTACAAGTCTGACATTTTCTTCAATTTAGAAGGCTGTGTGGCAGTAGCGCAGTACAGAGGCACCAAATTTGGCATAGACGTACAATCTAGGACGCAAATTAAGAATGCCAAACACTGGCTTCCCCAGACCCCTCCTTGGCTATCTTATTCAACTGGCTGCCATCAATATTTTTGATCTATTCAGTGGTATAGTGCAACAATTTTATTTAACCTGTCAATGTTCACATGCTGATAAAGAACGATAGGATTTCCAGCACTCACTTCCAGCACTCACTCAAGCATGTCAAGGTAGAGCTACCCAGAAGGAACTGCCCTGGCAGCAGGTGGTGTAAAGGCATATGACGAGCTGTATCACATCTTGCACTGTACCAGCAAAGAGCGACTGTATGAAGTGTTTGAAGCCTGAGCCACAAGCTCTTAAGGCTGTTCCAGTCACCGTGCCCGTCCCTGTTCCCAGTCCCATGGTTATTGTTCCAGTCACTGTCCCTGTTACAATCCTAGTCACCATCCCAGTTACTGTCCCAGTCACTGTCTTCGTTTCTGTCCCTTCCCCTGCGTCTGAGTCTGTCGTCCTGCCCGAGTCTGTCCAGTCATTGTCTGCCAGTTCCTACCTGCCCAATCCAGTCCCACCTTCCAGACCCCTCCACCCACCTTAGTCTGGTCCAGTCCTCTGTCATTCTGTTAATTAGTCTTTGTATCTCTACCCTCCTGTTCTTCTATCCTTTGTCGGTTCGTCTCTCTGTTTACCCTGTGTGAGTCCTGTACTGTAAGTAACTTTGTCAATGTGTAAGTTTATAGTTTGTTACCATAAAGTGTGTTTTTCTGAAGATTCTGCCTGCAACGAGTCTTGCGCTTGGGTCCTGTCCTGTCGTAAATTAAAAGGCTTGTCGTGAGACATCCCAGAAAAACAATAATTGCTGAAAGGCCAGATGCCCAGAGTTTGTGTGACAGCCCCTTGGACTTGATGAGTTAGACAGGTGGAAGTCCACAGAGTTTCAGCAATTTCTCCTCTACAAAAGAACCCATCAACCCACCAGCATCTTTCCACGTGACAGTGAAGCCATGTTTTACAGTAATGTCCTTTCTTCTCAGAGGTTTTATAGCATTTTGATTTCATGCCACTTGCAGTAAGTTCTGCTAACTGTTAGCAACAATGAATGCTGACACAACTGCAGTATCACAGTGGAACCAAGGCAGGTTGCAGTATAGGGCAAGTGATACAAAGGCAGACTGCAGTACGGGCAAGTGAAATCAAGGTAGACTGCAGTAAGGGCAGTGCTGCACTTTTCCTTGGTTTCACTCTACTTTTCTAGATTGTAGCCATATGAAATTTGAACACTGTGTTGACTCATCTGCCGTCCACTGAGGATTGAATGAAAATTGTGGCCACCATGAGAAAGGACTACGATTACATTTTGATTAAAGAAGGTAGGATCTGTGTAATTTAAGTTTTGTTTTATTTTTTTTCCTTTGATGTGTGGGTGATTCTTCAATTGGGGGAACTTTTATGTCCCCAGGTTATAAATTCATGTTAAAAATACTATATTATAAAATAAATAGTTTAGTTATTTCAAATAATATTTATTGCACCACCAAAAAATGTTATACACTAAAATCAGTATGATTTCCATTTTTAAAAATGTTTTCATCACTAATATTTGGCTACTCAGGCCTTGTCCCCAACCCAGACTTTAAAACTTATCTGCTCTGAAAATGTGCTAAAATCTTATCAGTTCGTTAAAAAATCACAATTCATGTTTAAACAGTAACTTAAAAAGGCACTTGATGCATAATTTGGGTTCATATATGTACAATTTGTGAACATTTTTAACAATTTAGTATTGTCCCCAACAATACTGTCATTACCGCAACAGTCTATGATTACAACAAGAATATTTCTGAGGGTAAGATTTTTTTATGCCGTAACCATGGAAATGAAGACTAGCAGGGGAGCACATGTCAGCCATGAAAGAACAGTGACATTTGATGTCTGAAAAAGTAAGTAATTTAATGATGAATTCCTTCTGATCATGGAGTAGACTTATTCAGCGTCATTACCATAAATGCTGTAGCAGCAATATTTTGATAAATATATATATATATTTTCACATGATTTATATGTATTTAAGGTTATTTTGTACTAGCTGTTGAGTGATGTTAGCAAATCCATGACCTTTTTTCCTGAAAAAAAACAAAAAATTTCATTACCGCAACACGTCATTACCAACACACAACTTGTTGTGATGGTAATGACAAGTGATTGTGGTAATGACATGTTCTGTGTCACTATCTATATCATATTATGTGTTTATAAATTAAGTTAAAGAAGCATAATAGTGTGATTTTACAATTAAACTTAAGTGAGATGCCTTACTTCATAAAACTATTTTTTCTCATTTTTTAACCAGAATGGCTCCCAAGAAATCCACTGAAAGGTCTAGAGATTATAGAAAAAAATTAAAGGAAGATCCTGTGAAATATCAGCAGTACATTGACAGAGAAAAGGAAAGATACAAAAGAAGAAAATAAACAGGAAAGCTTAAAGTAATCTCACAACTTTCAAAACGGGACCAAAGACACAAACGGAAACAATGGAAAGTTAACCAAAAGAATAAAAGAGCCAATGACAAAATTCGACAGGAAGTACAATACTATGTAGCTTCAAACACCCCCCCCCCTCCGCCCCCCCCCCCCCCCCCCAAGATCTCCAGTGCAACAAGGTGCAAAGTGAAAATGCAAATCGTGAAACTCCTTGCAGAAGAGGTCGTAAGAAACATAAGGCAAATAGAGCAAAAGTCTATCGTGATCTTTTTGCTATCCAAAAGAAGTTACAAATGGCACAGAAAAAAATTGAAAAATACAAAAAGAGATGCACTAGGCTTTCTGGACAGCTTTCACAACTAGAATCCCCAAAGCAAAAAACAAACAAAGAAATGAAACTGCAGCCTAAGGCTCTAAGGAAGACACTGCTCTTCCACAATGTGGTACTCTCTGAACTCAAAAACAAATACAAACAAGCTGGAGTGAAAAACAAACAGATTGTTGCCAGGATTCTAGCTGGAAAGGTACTGAAGAAGTACCATTTTTTAAAGGAAGCACAACGTCAGGTTGGATTCTCTTACAAAATAATGCTCAGCAACAGAAACAGGCCAGCAGGTTTCCAATTCCACAGGAGAGAATACAAAAACAAAGTGAATACAGATACAAAGGAACAACTAAAGAAATTCCTGGAGCGAGATGACAATAGTCAACCATCCACAGGAAAAAGAGAGACAATTACCAGAAAAAAAATCAAAATGCAGAAGCGTTTCTTTAATGACAGCTTGTATAACCTCTTTCTGAAGTTTAAGAGGGAATATCCAAACTGCCAAACTTTCATTTGCCAAACTTTCATATGCAGAATTCTGCAAAAATCGTCCATTCTGGGTTGTCGCACCATCTGCAAAAGACAGAGAAACTTGCTTGTGTAAGACACATGCAAATACTCAGCTAATGGCTGACAAATTGTTCCACCATAAGGTTATAGCATCAAACAAAATTGACAGGCTCATGGAGTCATTGTGTTGTGACAAGTCAACAAAGAGATGCATGTACAGAGAGTGTGACATCTGTCAGGAGAAGCAGCTGGAAACAAGAGAGTTTGACAGTTCTCTGCAGACCCACTGGTTCAGTTGGAGGCATAAAGTAGAAGAACGTGAAAGAAAAACCAAAGACGGGCTAAAAGAAAAAAATCAATGTCCATCTCACAAGTGAAAGAAAAAACTTATGGAACACTTAAAATTCTCCTAGATGATTTCACCAGTGCCTTAAAAGATAAATTTGGACGACACATCTTCAACATTCAGCACCAGCACTCCACACTACATAATCTCAAGGAGAATATACATGAGGATGAAATTATTATTCAGATAGATTTTGCTGAAAATTACCTAGGCAAATATGCATCAGGGGCCGTATTCACAAAGAATTTTAAGGCTAAAAGTAGCTCCTAACTGGCGAATTTATGAGCAACTCCTAAAAATAATGGGCGTGTCACTCCTAACTTTAGGACTCCTAATTTTTTTCACTAAAAGTAATTCACAAAGTATTTTAGACCTAAAAGTAGCACCTTAGTCTGGGACAGCTTAAAAGAAGTCAAGAGGACTCCTAACTCACTAAGACCTATTCACAAACCCTTTTTGTGGCATTTCACGTCGCGATGTTTTGAACTGCGTATGCGGCTACAGGAGCTTCATCGCGAGGGAACAATTTTGCATTGTAGGCAAAAAAGGGACGCAATAATGCCACCTACAACAACCAAAACTACTCATTGTCAACATGTAAATTAAATGTAACGTTTCATTGTGAATAAAATTAAAATGTTGTCCTCTTTGCAAACGTAGGCATATGGTGACAGATTAATTTAATAATGTTGCAAAGATAGCCTAGCCTACTGCATCAATCCATAGGCCTATGTTTCATTAGGCTACTAGGCTATTTGTTTTGCCTTACTCTTTATCCATTTAGCCTAGGCCTTTTTATTCAGTTATTCATCATCTTCCGTCCTTCGCACTACTTGTGTAGCGCACACATTCTCAGGCCTGTCAACTGTCACTCATCATCGTAAGGGAGGTGTTTGGAATCATTCCCGCATTACAATCATCAGCCAATCAAGGTGGTCACTTCAGTCAAGCTCCTGCATGAGTAATGACGTTATCCATAGCAACGAAGACTCTTAGTTTAGGAGTTGTCATTTTTCCTTACTAAGAGTAGATCTGAAAGGCTTTGTGAATAACTTTTAAGAGAAAACTCCTAGCTAAAATCTTTTAGTGCGATTTAGGAGTACTCTTAGTGGTAAGATAAAAGGCTTTGTGAATATGGCCCCAGAAGTGCAAGCTGCTCATTTTGGTGACTCACACAAACAAATCACCCTACACCCAGGCCTACACAACCAAAGAAGTTTTGTCCCTGTGTTCGATTTTGTCTTCAATGAGGCATGATCCATCAGGGATCTGGGCACATCTCTCACCAGTTTTATCTTACCTCAAGGAGCAAGTGCCATCAGCTACCACCAGGAGCGTGCGGTCCATATGGGCAGGTGGGGCAGCGAACTACCTGAAGCAGCCTCCACAAAAAATAGTTCCTCAGTAAATCATTGCTCCAAGTCTACTTTTAATAATATGATTGTCACATTAATTATCTATAGTTTCTGTAGGCTTTCAAACTATTTTTGGTCTATTGACATCAACTTTTGGATGATGGTGGCGATTCTTGTTGAGTTTAATGTGTCATGCAATGTTGGGGCAGGTCACCTCGACGATCGCATTCCTCAATATATTCATCGCATAACCCTGGCGGCTTGAATAAGGATTGCAATCCGCGCTAAAAGACGCATGTATGGTCGTAAAGTAGTCTGCCCCATGGTCATATTCTAGAACTGCTCAAATTATTCCGCCAGTAGGCCTATCGTTTCATTTCAAGATGCAGAAATGGTGAGTCGTGTAGCACCTGTTAACCGTGTTGAGTTTCTGTAAAAAAAAAACAAAAAAAACAATGAGAGGTTGAAATTAGAAGATACGTTAGCTAACCCTGGGGTCTTCCTTGGTTTAGTAACTAGCTTCTAGTGGATTTAATAGCATCTTTTGACAGCGCAAAAACGAGAAGGCAACGGTGTTCAAAGGTATGACATATACATGGATTTCTATGCAACGTCACGAACATATGCGTACGCAACCAGGGGGCATAAAGCAGAGCTACTAACAAGAAAGACGAACGTTATTTCAGTATTTGCGAACCTTATTTTAGTATTTACAGACCTTTTAACTCAAAATGCCAAGGAGTTGTTGTGTGGTTAATTGTGCTAACAGAACCAGTGATGGGTGCAAGATGTTTAATAGGGGAAGCATGATTTTGCCAAAAACCGGAGGAGGTTATGGCTTCAAGCCATAAAAAGGGCAGATTGGGGTCCGGTTGGTCCAAAAGGAGGCGAGAGTGTCTGCAGTGCACATTTCATAAGTGGTAAGTGTTTTGTTTTAGAGCTATAATTATCTAGTTTGAGTTAGCACTGCATGCTCGTCCATGTTCATGTTCATTCATCAATTATCAACAAAGGACGTTTCTTTGGTTCAGTAAATCTGGTAGTAGCAGGCTAGCAGCTAGCGCTAGCTAACTGATATCACTTTTGTGAGTGCTAATGTTGTTATAGCATGCTGGTCATCATTACTTCGGAGATATCCCCTTTCAACTTAACTAGCTACAGGTTGTATTTTAATACTGTCTTCGCTTCGTTCATGGGGCATGCACAGAGTGATTTTTTTAAATGACCCAACGTAGTGTTGGGAACATTAAGCAACTTAATGTTAGACCTAGCTTTAGCAGCTACTGCTTTAGGTAGCTTGTTTAGTCGGTGTAGCAGTGTTGTTTATTCCATTATCCTGCTGTTAGCTGAATAATAAAAGTCTCGTGTTATCATTTCCCCTTTTTTTCAAGGATCAAAAGTTGACTTGTTGTAGGTTGTACAACAGGCATAGGAAAGGCTTGCATTGCAAGATAAGTTTGGTTTGGTCTCTCTCTCTCATATTTTGGTGGGTAGGAAGATGTGCTTGGTCTCTGCCTCTGTTTGGTGGTTTGGTTTCACTCTGTCTCTCTATCATTATGAGTAAATGTCAATATAAAACATTAAGAAAGTAATTATTGCTAATCAGTTATGTTTTTTTTTTCTATCAGGGGAACCATCCTTTGACTGTGATAGTCCAGACTTTGTTCCCTCCATATTTCCTCATAGCAGGGAAGCATTTAACTTTCTTAATGTTTTATATTGACATTTACTACAGGTTGTATTGTAATACTTTTTTTTTTTATTATACCTTTATTTAACCAGGGAAGAAAATCACATTGAGATAGGTATCTCATTTACAAGTGAGCCCTGGCCAAGGTAGCAGCACACAGTGAACATAATAGAGACAGACAAAGTAAAAATCAGTACATAAACAACAGTCACAACACGCACATACACTAACACGCTCACACACACACACACACACACCCACACACACAACAATACGACAATGAAACAAAATTAAAAGTTAGGAACAGGTGCAGACAGTTTGGAATGTTTGGTTGAGATATGACTTAAATTCATTGATTGAAATAAATACTGTAAGTTTCAACGATCTTTGAATGTCATTCCAAGCAGTTGATGCACTATAAATAAAAGCAGTTTTTCCAAACTCGGTCTTCATTGAAGGAACTTTTAAAAGAATATATCTACTTGTACGCAGATTATACCCTTGACTATTGACAGTTAAAAGACTAGTCATATACAGAGGAAGCTGGCCAACTATGGCCTTGTACACAAATGTAAGCCAATGCTTGTACCTTCTTAAGTAAAGTGAGGGCCAACCTACCCTTTCGTACAGTGCACAGTGATGAGTGAAGTAATGTGTACGAGTTATGAATCTTAGAGCAGAGTGATAAACAGAATCTAATGAATGTAAAAGAGCCTTAGTGGTGTTTCTGTAAAAAACATCTCCATAATCTAAGACAGGTAGGAAGGTAGCTTCCACCAACTTTCTCTTGGCTGACTGTGAAAAACAGGCAGTATTCCGAAAATAAAACCCCAGCTTTAGCCTTAACTTAGATAGTAATTGTCTAACATGTAACTTGAATGATAAGTCCTCCTCCAACACAAAGCCTAGGTATTTGTAGAAGGAGACCAGTTCTATAGCTTTGCCCTGCAAAGTGTAAAGAGGTGGTAGAGAAGATTTACATTTATGTTTCCTAGAAAAGACCATGTATTTTGTTTTCTTATCATTCAGAACTAGTTTTAAAGAGAGCAGATTGCGCTGAATACTGTCTTGGTGGTGGGTAGGAAGATGTGCTTGGTCTCTGCCTCTGTTTGGTGGTTTGGTTTTACTCTGTCTCTGTCGTTATGAGTAAATGTTAATATTAAGAAAGTAATTATTGCTAATCAGTCATGTTTTTTTTCTATCAGGGGAGCCATCCTTTGACTGTGATAGTCCAGACTTTGTTCCCTCCATATTCCCTCATAGCAGCATCACCACAGACAGTACTGCAAAGGTGGCAAGGTCTGTGTCAGTTTTTTTTGTTTAACCATTCAGTTATTTTGAATGTTTTGACCTCATTTGGTTGGCAGTTTAATCTATAGTTTCTGTGTCCTGTCTGTATATATTGTTTGCTCACGAAAAACCTGTAGTGGTTTGCTAATATTTTTATGTTGATTTTTACGTTGATATGCCTTCCCCTGCTGTTTGTCATAGGTATGAACGACAGAGAAGACGGGAAGAGTCAAGGGCTCCTGATGAGAGACCTAGTGTCATGCCTGATCTGGAATCATCTGCAGGTATGCCAAACTCCTAATTTGATTAATTCATAAACTGTCACTGTTAGTTTGTTGCACAATGTGTTTACCTTTCCTTAATAAAATCCCTTTCAACTTGTATGTTATTGTGTGTTTGTATGTATGTCTGTCTCTCTCTCTCCCTCTCTCTCTCTCTCTCTCTCTGTCCTTCTTTAGATAAGCTTGACCCTGAGAATACACTGGAAAGGCAATACAGAGAGCTGCAGGAGGACTACTCCTCAGTGAAAAAAGAGCTGGAGGCCGTACGAGAGGAAAACCGGCAGCTGAAAGAGAAACTGAGGAACTCGAAATTCAGGTTTGATTCCATTTCAGACCCTGCACTTTGTTTCTTCACCGGTCTCCGAACAGCACAGGTCTTTTTATGGCTTTTGAGCATTCTAAAAAGAAGCGCTATTTCACTGAGGGGTGGACTAACATGGGAGAACCACCTCCTGTTAGTGCTGATGAAAATCAGGCTTGGCCTCTCCAATAAGGACATAGCATACAGATTCGGCCTTCCCTTCTCCACTGTTTCAAAAATTTTAAGGGAGTGGGTACCCCTGCTGTCCTCTGTCCTAAAACCTCTAGTAATTTGGCCCAGTACACTCTAAAAAACATTGGGTTAAAAACAACCCAATTTCAACCCATCCACTGGGTAAATAGTGGTCGAGCCCAGCACTGAGTTATATTAGCCCCGAAAATTGGGTTGTTCGGTCAACCCAATGAGTTGGGATGATAGTCTAACCCAAACATTGGGTTATCGTAACAAAACTTTTAGGTTAAACCTACATAATTGTTGGGTAGGCTATCTTATACAACCCAGGATTTATATTATTTTCACTGTCATTTCTGGGTTATGCTGACCTAATTTATGGGTTATTCTAAGTATCTTATTTTTCTCCTTAATCCAATCACTATTAATTGATAATAATTCAAATAAATGTTTGCAAATCAATAATGTTACAATATAATGTTTTAAAATCCATCCAATGGGCAACAATAGCCATGCAATGAAATAAAACAGTTCGACATTTATTTATTTGGCAGTTTATTTTTTGAACAGATAGCTAGAAAAAGCTTGTGATACTTCCATGAAGGCAGGCAGATTCCACCGTCCGTTTTGGGGATTACCCCTGTTAATCAAAGAAAAAAAAAAGAGTGCATTAATCACTGTTATTTACAGAACTTTATATCAAGATTTTCATGAACCATTATCATTGAATGATGTTGACAAACATTAAAAATCCACCAGTAGACAAAATATTAGCGCAACACACTCGGAAACCATGACCAATGGAAACCATGACCAATAACTTGTAGCTTCTAGTTCTGTCTGATACTACAACCAAAAACACCCAGTAACGTTACATGGCTATAATATGAAGCTACCCTGAATGAATTAATAAGATGTTGTTTGCCATTATTATTACCGCACGTGTGGCTTGTGAAGAGACTAACATTACTTCAACTGTGTTGGCTAATATTAGCTGACAAACGTTAGCTGCAACCAGTCTAGGCTACAACCACCACGAAGAGCATTGATGCTAGCTATATGGTCTGCTAATGTTAACCAGCTTGGTATGCTCATTTTAGTTCGTTGTAAAAGTTCGTTTTGTTTCTGTCAGCAGTTCATACCCAGTGAACAAAGAACTATGTTTTTATGAGTCTGTCTTTGTGTATATTTAACATGAACAGTAATTGTAAGATCATGTTAGCTAACGTTAGTTAGCATGAATGACACAATTGTTAACCTGTTTGAGGCTGAACGAAATTGGCAGGCAGAATATCCATTCATATCATGAAGGGTAGCTTCTACATCTCTGGGTGGACTTTTAAAATCCGTCTGGATAAAACATTTTTAAAAAAGTTAAAGATACATACCTTACGAAATTGCCTGATTTCCATTGCATGCTGACAGCTGGTGGACTGGACGGTTGGAAGAATAACGATGTTTTTTCGAACTCTCAAATAACTATGCAGCTGTGTTAAAGTCACCCAGGTGCTGGGTAGTGTAGTCCACGTCAGGTGGGAGAGAGGAGGGGCACTTTCCTAAACTATCAACCCAACAAGCTGGGTTACAGAAAATAACCCAACATGAGTAAAAACAACCCCACAAAATGCCCTGACAGCCTCAACCCAGCGTTTGGGTTGGGAAAATAACCCAGTTTTTTTTAGAGTGTAAGGAAGCAGTGAGAGCAAACTTGCCTAAATCATTTAAACCCAAATTCAAAAACTGTAGATGCATAATTGACTGTACCGAAATTTTCATAGAGAGAACATACAATTTGAAAGCCAGAGCTGAAACTTGGTCCAATTACAAACACCAGAACACAATAAAATATTTAATTGGCATAACACCGGCAGGCTCCATATCCTTTCTGTCTGATGGGTGGGGTGATCGGGCCTCAGACAAAATAATAACCTTAGATTCAAACTTTCTGAACAAACTTGACCATGGGGATGTTGTACTTGCAGATAGAGCAGGGGTCTCCAACCTTTTTGGGGTCGAGGGCTACCCGAGGGTGAAAAATTAGTCGGAGGGCTACTTATTCGAATAAATAAATAAATAAATAAAATAAACGTATTCATTTCACTATAAAACTATGACTATTTGTGTTAATCACTAATAATCAATGAAGACAGACATTTAAACATGAACAATGAATTATTAATAGTCTCAACAATCTTACTCAATAATATGAATAACTTTTATTTTTCAATAATTCCAAAATGTACATAAAATTGAAGATCAGTAAAGAAATCCAATATATATTCTTTTTTTTCTAGTAATCTCATATAGGGATAATTAAAGCTGTTATATTACAATATACAAATTCCACATCAATAGCTGTAACATAAAAATAGAAAAATAAAATAATAAAAAAAGTGTTTTTCTGGAAATGTCAGAGGCACAATAACAAAAGGTGATAAATATGCCCTTTTAACACACAACACATCTATGACATTTAAAGCTGTTATATGCAATGCTAGTGGGAAGCCTGGCATTGCAGGGAGCCCACCAGTGCACTGTAGTTAGGGGTGTAGCTTGACACAGCAACTCTTATAGAATCCTCAAGGTGAGTATCAGTTAAACGAGTTCTGTGTTTGTTTTTAATGAAGCTCATATTAGAGAAGGCTGACTCACACAGATAGGTTGAACCAAATAAGCAAGCAGCTTTTAAAGCTGCTGTATGCACACCTTTGTATTTCTCTGAGTCCACAAGACACCAAAAGTGAGGGGAACCCTGGTGGGCTTTGAGAGTAATGTCATTTTGCAACGTGAGGATTTCCATTTCTAGCTCACCTGCATTTAAGTTAAATGTTTCACCTAACTGCTCTGAAATGCATGAGATATCAACTTGCAAAAAGGGATTGGAAATGAATGTCACACATGGCTGCAGTTTGTCAAAGTCCTGAAATCTCTCCTCAAACTCATGCCCAAGCCTAGATATGAGCTGGGTGTACTTTTCTGTAGCCCTGTCCAATGCCCCAGATGCAGGAGTAGTTACATTTAGAATTGACTGCACAGATGGAAAGTGAAGGAACTTCTTACTTTGCAAATGCACAGAGAAAATGTTCAACTTGGCTCTGAATGCACTCACAGCACTGATCATGTCAGTGACATTCTTGTCTTTGCCTTGTAACTCACAGTTCAAATGATTAAGTTTCCCTGTGATGTCCGTTAGAAAGGCAAGGTCGAGCTTCCATTCAGTGTCTTGGAGCAAAGTAGTGTCCTGACCTCTAGAATCCATGAACTGTTTTATTTCACCCAGAAGTGACAGAAAACGCTGCAAAACTCTACCCCTGCTGAGCCAGCGAATCTCTGTGTGCAGCAAGAGGTCACCGTATTCAGCTGACAGCTCCTCCAAGAGAAGTTTGAATGACCTGTGTTGTGTGGCTTTGGAGCGGATGCTATTCACAATCTTTACGACCGGAGTCATGACGTGGTCAAAACCCATCACTTTCGCACATATTGCCTGTTGATGGATGATGCAGTGGTAATTTAGAAACCGTGGAAAATCTGGATCTCGTCTGCAGCGCGCAATGAACCCTGAATGACGGCCGGTCATCGCGGGGGCTCCATCTGTCGTCACCGATACCAACTTTTCCAACGGGATATTCTTTTCGGTGAAATACCGCTTCATGGCTTCATAGATGTCAACAGCCTTTGTTGTTGTCTTCAGGGGTAGCAAAGTCAGCATTTCTTCTTTTATGGTGAAATCGCTGAACACCATTCGAACAAAGACCATCAGCTGCGCCGTGCTACTGTTGTCCACAGACTCATCACACTGGATGCTAAACCATTTGCATGTACCCAGTTCACGGTTAAGCTGTTGCGTTAAGTCTGTGGACATCGCTGACACTCTCCTGGCAATGGTATTGGCACTTAGCTGGACATCCGAGATAGCAGCAATGATTTCTTTTCCGTTCTTGTGATCTTTGAACAAGGTGTCTGCTACCACGGACATTACTCCACACACAACCTCACCATCCGAAAACGCCTTCTTGTTTACAGCCAGGTACTGTGCTGCCCTAAATGAGGCTTCAGTTGCAGCTACCGACTGTTTCACGGGCTTTATGAAAAATGATTGCTGCTTGCCCAAAGCTGCATTGAGCTCACGCGCCTTTTCTGCCCTCAGTGTGCTGCCTGGTGGGTAGCTAGCATTGAACGTTCTGTGTAATGTAGAAAAATGTCTTTCCACATTGTGTCTCTTAGCCAAAGCTACGGCAGCTCCACAAATCATACATACGCTCTTGTCTTTTACTTTAGTAAAGAAGAACTCTTCCTCCCATTCTTCCTGGAAGTGGTATGATTTCTTTTTCTTGATTTCAGACATCGCGAAATACACATACAGAATTCTTTCTTGTTTACATTCTTCTTCTAATTAATGTCAAGGGGAGTCTGCGCAGTGGCGGTATAGGCTAACTTTTGGCGGTATAATTATATATTTTTTAAATAACTTTACTAAATTCATTTTCAAATGTTGTAGGAAATCTTAAAAGTTGTTTTCTTCTATAGCTAAACTCGTATTAAAACATGAAAACATTAAAAAATATTATTTAAAAAAAATGTACCATATGTGATTTAGAACTCTGTGTCAACCAATGGCTATTTTTAGAACATCCACCGCGGGCGCCTCATAGGCTCCCGGCGGGCTACCTGGTGCCCGCGGGCACCGTGTTGGAGACCACTGAGATAGAGGGTTCTTAATCAGAGAAGAGTTGGCGAGTGTGGGGGCAACTTTAAAAATCCCTAGCTTCACTAAGGGTAAGTCACAGTTGTCTGGTTTGTGCGTTGACACGTCCCGACAGTTATCAAGAGTTCGTATACACGTAGAACGTGTCATTGGTCAGCTAAAGAATTTTCATATATTGAACAGCGTCATACCTATAAGCCAGGTTGATATGCTGGATGACACCTGAAGAGGTCTGTGGTCCCCCGGAAATAGAGTCTCAGATAGTGCAGGTAGAGATTGAGATTGGACCTCAGTCCCTTTAATTCTTTTATGCATTATATCCCCCCCACACACACACACACAAACAAAAACTTTTCCTGACCCCTAGTTTAAGGACCACTGCTTGATGTTGTGACAACTTGAACATAGTGTACAATGGAATGATTGTAAAAACAAGAGAATGTTAAAAACGTATAACTGTATGTGTGATGATGTGTAATGATATTTGTAATATGATGTAATGTAACAAACAAAATGAAATGAGTACAGCATACACCTAGGCTAATATTTATATGTCTTTACATCCGCATATCCAATTTTTTGTCTTTCTGAAAATGTTCACACATTTGTAGTGGAACTGTTGGCAACAGTCTTTGCATGTGATTATTTTGCCAAAGCCGGGTCTTTTGCAACGAGGACAGTTGATCTCTGCAGCCAACTGGGGGTCTTGGCAGCGGCAGACCAGCTCTGGAAGGAGGTGGTCCATGAAGAGCACTTCGGCCTTTGGAAGGGTTTCTTCAAGGAAGCGCTCATCCCTCCATATCCGGCGGGTGATGCTAAAGTTCTTTGTCCACACCATGAAATCGCACATATTCAATTGGCAAACATGCATTTGCAGTTGAACCTGTGAGTAGTATGAGTGGTTATGGCGCAGCTCATAATGTTCATCTAGGCAGAAGGTAGCATCAGCCTCAGACCCCTGTAGTCCCTCTCTGTATTTGTATGGACATTTGATCTCTAGTAAACCTGTTCCACAGCAGTCACAGGAGAATACACCATCAGGAGAAGCAGCCAGATATGGCTTGTCTGCTTTCACAGTTCTGTCAGGTCCATTAAGTCAAGAACAACACAGGCAATACAAATTCTTTAGGCAATTTTATTGAATATATTACCAATTAAATTTGGCGGTATGGCTCTGTTCAGAGGGGTCCCTAGACTTTTCATGAGCACCATGAAAGAGCAGTGAGCCTGGGGACAGCAGCAGCATTAGGGGGCGCTCACACAGTTTAACACTGAGCGAGCTAACTATTCCCCCATATGAACAGAGCAGGCTACTATGACATAAAGCCTATGCCATGTTATACACGACAGGGTGGAGCAGGGGAGGGGGTGGGTTGCATAAATGCGAGCAGCAAGCAGTTAGGAATAACTAAAGCAGCTTTAAATAAGGCGCCCTGTTTGGATGTAGCCATTTAGAAGCGAGGGGAGTGCGAAGGGAGTTGACAGCTGATCAGCTGACGCCCATAGCGGTTAGCAACGCCTTGACTACTTGGCCTGCCAGAACTGACGCTGACGCTCAATTTCTGTCAGGTCCATTAAGTCAAGAACAACACAGGCATTACAAATTCTTTAGGCAATTTTATTGAATATATTACCAATTAAATTTGGCGGTATGGCTCTGTTCAGAGGGGTCCCCAGACCTTTTTCGGACAGCAGCAGCATTAGGGGGCGCTCACACAGTTTAACACTGAGCGAGCTAACTATTCCCCCCAAACAGACCGTACCTGGCAATCCTCTTGTGACCAATCAACACAAGATGATGGAATTTAAGTAGCCTTTAAGCACAGGGAAGCAGAGCACATAGGTCAGGAAACAGAGCAGGGAGCAGAGCACATAGGGCAAGAAGCAGATCAGGGAGCAGAGCTCATAGCTTTCTGAGCGTCAAGAATGGCGCGAACGTCAGGACGAAGGTAACGTTCGTATGCAGTAGACGTCCATCGGCCCATGGCTTTTAGGGTTGAAACAGGAGCAGATGCCGCCGCAGTAGTTGCGGCCCCTATGCGCAGGGAATGGGCTGTATAGCGGTCTGGAGGCAGTCCGCAGAATTGGCAGAGGAGGCGTAGATGAGATGCAAACCAGGCTCTGGACATTGGTTTCCCCTCCTGAGTGACAAACAGCGGCTCCTGCGGACCAGCACGAGGACGGCTCCTCAAGTAGGTCAGCATGGATGATAGAGGACAAAAGACAGTATTAGACTCTGATATATAAACAACTACACCGTCACTATTTCTATCTGATTTGGAGTGTTTGAGAAACAAGGTGAAATGGTGATCATTAATCGAAACATCAGAAATGGTGAGATCGTGATTTGGGTCAAAGAAACACGTGCGTGAAGAGATTTCACCACCCCGTAGGAACCCAAAGAAAACTGTGAGAATGACTGTCTCTAACATTTGATCTGTGTAAGGCCCAAAACACCCTTCCCTCAAACGTGATATAATTGTATTAACTAAAGGTAATGTGAAAGGGAGACGTTTATCGTTGCCTCGAGGTGACTCCTTTTTGAGGCCGTTCAGCAGGAGGCGTATGGATGGGTTTTCCAGAATGCTGGTAACGGATGGATCCAGGCAGCGTAGATGGAATTGGATGCCAGCAACAGTACTTTTGATGGAGGAAGGCTGCATTTTTCGAGACTCAAAGCAATGGACTATAAATGCACTAACACAGGATATATTCACAGGCAGAGCGGGTACAGATAAAGTAGCACAAAATGTGGTGAAATAAGACCAAGCTGAGTCGTACGCTTTTAATGTAGATTTAGACAGACCTCCACGCATGTACTGCGCAGCAGCGCGCACATGAGATTGCAGCGGATCATTTAATCTAAAATGGTTTGGCTGAACGGGGGGCATTCCAGGCTTGACTGGGCTGCTTCTGGACACAGGCGATGAAATTTCTGTAAATTAAATCAAGAGAGAGAATCGGCCACTTGATTATTTAGACCAGGGATATGAGCTGCGCGAAAGGTATAATTGCCCAAAATTGACAGCCATGTAAGACGTCTCATGAATCTATTAATGATTGGAATAGATGAGCGCATCTTGTTAATGATGTTAACAGTTGCCTCGTTGTCGCAGAAAAACAGAATTTGTTTCCTAGCCCAATGTTTACCCCAGAGAATGCAAGCTACAACAATAGGATACAGCTCTAGTAGGGCTGTTGAGGATTCATTGGCAGGCAAGTTGACTAATTCTTTCGGCCAAGCGCTTGCAAACCATTCGTTATTGAAGACCCCCCCAAACCCTACGGAGGGCGCAGCATCCGTATACAGATGGAGCGCTGGAGATGATTCCAGAAAATCATTATGAAAGAAAGAAATGCCATTCCAATTATCCAAGAGCAAAGACCAAAATTTTAGCTCTGATCTACATCCTGCGTCTAAAGAAACAACGTCATTGAGATCTTTAACCGATTTGGATAAGTCAAGAAGCCTGGATATGAATGACCTGCCTTGAGGAATAACTCTCATCGCGAAATTAAGATGGCCTAGAAGAGAGAGCAGTTCCCTTTTGGAGAATGACTTTGAATTTTGAGCTGCATGCATAACCTGTCTTATGCGGGATAATTTCTCGAGGGGAAGCGAGGCTTGCATTAGGTCGGAATTCAGGGTGATGCCCAGAAACTCTAGAACCTTAACGGGACCTAGGGTCTTCTCCTCTGAGAGAAGAACACCCAAATCCGAAAAAGTTCGCTTGAGTGCCGAGATGGAAAAATCTGACTTGGCTGATGGGAAGTCTACCAGAAGAAAATCATCTAAAAGATGAAGTACGAACTGTAATTTTTCGTTATTGAGGAGAATCCAGCACAAGGCTTCGGATAAGGTATCGAACATTTTTGGACTACTACGACAGCCAAAAGTGAGTCTAACTGAGAAATAGGTTTTGCCTCTCCATTTAACGCCAAACAGATGCCACTGAGAAGGATGCAATGGCATCACTTTAAAAGCGTCTGAAATATCCGCCTTAGCAAGCCAAGCTCCTCGTCCTGCCTTTTTGATGAACTTAATAGCATCGTCAATCGGTGCTATAGAATAGGGAGAAAGGGGCTAAAGGAATGAGGCTACTGATGCTATCAGCTGAATTGTTATGGGGAGCCGAAAGGTCAATGATCAATCGTTTTTTTCCTGAATATTTCCGAGTGGCGATCCCTATGGGGTTTATCCTACAAACTGGGAAAGGAGATTACTCATACGGTCCGATCATAAAACCTTTTTTGACTTCCTTCTCCAACAAGGCATCCACTATCTCAGGCTCCTTTGACGCAGACAACAGGTTTTTAGAGCTGAATGACACGGCAGGGAAATGCAACAGACCAGGGGCCTCATGTACAAAGACTTGCGTGGATTTCATACTAAAACATTTCGTACGCGCAAACCTGAAAAGTAGCGTACGCACAAAAAAATCCTGATGTATGAAACTGTGCGTACGCAGCATTCCACGCAGCTTTTCTTTGTACATCCCAATTAACGTGAAATTAAGCGTACATGCACGAGCATTACACTCCACCCTCTCTCCTCCCTCAATCACACTCATTTTAATATGCTAACTAGAAGGCCATTCGAGAGCGCAGACCTCCGCGAAGACAAAATGGTCTATCCCGCAATATTAATAACAATGAAAACTCATCTGTGGATCCATTCATACTCAAATCTGTTGCAATTTGCAAAGTTTAATAATTGAAATCATCAAATGAATAAAAAAGTTTATTTTCAGCGAATGCGAGGTAGAAGTGCTTATCTGACGAAATGGCAAGAATCGTATGTCTTTATCATCTGTAATTAATTAATAACAAAACGAAAACAGTAGTGGCAGAGCGTGGCAGTGGCTAGGCTGAGACTGGCAGAATTATTGGTCAGTCTGCAAGTAGGTGACAGGGTTCGCATAACTGGGTTGAATGCATTTGGACCATGACAACATAACTGCATTTATTAAAAAATCATTAAATAAATCGTGTCCAAGTAGCCTACCACGCATCGTGCACCCGAATGGAATAAACTCAGTTGATCCAGGCCACCTCGCCACAACATTACGATTTCTGGATCCCTATATTTGCACACAAGTGTGACAATAATGCGAATGCTTACGTCGGAGGCTTACGTTACGGCCGTCGTTACAAGGAAAGTCAAAGTAGCCATGCAGTCAATCAGGGAAATATCTTATATTCGCACTTATTAGTCAGCCTATCTATTCACATGCATGATCCTGTCCCATATGTATTTCTTTTCAAATAAAAACTATCGGAGATATGAAGGGAAAACACTCGGCAAATGTTAAGGCATGGGCAAATGTGTGAAGCCGAACCCATTTATCACAGGTTTTGTGGAAAGCTCTTCAGAATCTGAAATGAAGCCAGTCATCAACAATCGCGTAACCAAATATCGGGGCTGTGTAGGCTGTTTCACATTCCCTTTTAATTCTTATCTTCTAATAAGTCTAAAGTTGTCATCATAGATAGGTTGTTGCATAACTTAGTAGAATTTGCGCATGTTGCATGTCCAAATTTAGAAACATAGGCCTATTTTCGAAGTGTTATCATTTTTAATAACCCACGTTTCACAATATAGCCTACTGTGCAAATAAAGGCCTAGACTCGCGATCAACTAATGTTGTTGCGCTGCATTGCCTCTAAGTGTCGCCAACTGACGATACACATTGGAAATGTGCGTACGCCAGACATGAAGTTTGCGTGGAGGACCGCACATTCTCACGTTCAAGTCAGTCTTCGTACATCCGGACGTGAGCGTGAGAAATGGCGTACGCAGCATTTTTGTACGTACGCAAGCTTTGTACATGAGGCCCCAGCAAAGAAACCTTGAACAAGACCAGTCAATAAATAATCCACGAAACAGCGGTTAGGATGCTTTCTCAATGCCCGACCCAGCTTATGGACGTTGACAGGCGTTGATGGTTTTATTTCTTTCGCTCTTTCATGAAGCGAGTTCTCCTCGGACACACCGACTTGGGGTGGGCATCCCCGCAGTAGCTACAGACGTGAAGATATTTACAGTTATACATCCTGCAAACATTCTCATTAAAATTGAAACAGAGAGGAGTGCTATTCACCTGGGAGCCAGGATTGCGGCTCGGGCCAGGATGGGAAGGGCGAGAGGCAGTTTTTGGACACAGAGAAGAGGAGTGCGCAAGAGAGCCACAGATAGAGCAAGACAGGACTTGGTGGCCTGTGAAGTGCCTACTTATCAGCGCGAGGTCGACCGCGGACCAGTCCAGTCTTTGATTGTAGCGCTGGATGAACATTGCGGCCTTTGCAGAGAATGATTTGTGGTACTCATAAAACAATGTTCCCCCATAGGAGAGAGCTAGGTCGGAAATAATAGCAAGATTATTATCAAGTTCGGCTCTACGAGCTGGATAGACTTCGCAAATTACGTCCCTGTATACCCCAAAGGCTACGCAGAACTCGGGAAAGGTCAGAGTCTTAATCAGTCTAGGGTCCCCATCCATTAACGCGACTGATATGTCCCCACAGTCTACGACACGCCGCTCGCACAATTCAGAGCCCAGCAGAATTTTCACGAGATTAATATCGTTACCTGCTAATATTTGGCTCCTCAAGTGATGAGGGATGGCAGAAGACGGTGGGAAGAAGGACGAGCCAGTGGTTAGGGGTACAGCGGTGGCCAGGGACCTTCTGGGAATTAACTCTGGAGTGACGTCATCACGCTGATGCTGGTGCTGGAGGTGACGCAGTTCAGGTGCGGTGGAGACTCCTGATGCGGAAATGTCGGTGAAGACGAAGGTCTGATGGAGTCGCTTTCCAGCGTGGAAATCCTGGCCGTCATGTCAAGGAGTGAAGCTTGGATATTAGATAGCGCTGCTATCACTGGGTCATTGGCTGAAGGTGCGCTTGGACCCGGACGAACTTGGCCACCGGCCCGTTTGTGTGCAGTACCGGCTGGCTCGATATGTTTCCTTTTTTGAGTTTGCTTTCTTCCGGATGTTTGGGGCGGAGGAAGCCCAAGCAGGATGTCGGCAGCCGGTGGGATGTCCTGGGAGTCGCAGAAGAGGACAAATAGATCCTCATGAGAGGCGCCGATCGGAGGCTGGATGTTGGCCTGAAACAAGGTCTCCAGGATCCTGGACACCGGCCAGTCGCCGAGGCTAATGGCACTCGGGGTTCTATTCGCCAACCGGGAGCTTCAACGGACGGTGTTGTTGTCATCCTCGCCCTGGCCTGGTTGAATCTGTGATGGCGGGGTGTCGTTGATGACTTCGAGTAAGGTTAGATCCTCGTCGACAGTGGTGGAAGTCATGGCCGTCAGAAAGGTGAGTAAGACCACACAGTTTCTAGATAATGACAGTAGCATGAGCTTGGTATGCATTAACGAGTTGTGTTGCATAAATGCGAGCAGCAAGCAGTTAGGAATAACTAAAGCAGCTTTAAATAAGGCGCCCTGTTTGGATGTAGCCATTTAGAAGCGAGGGGAGTGCGAAGGGAGTTGACAGCTGATCAGCTGACGCCCATAGCGGTTAGCAACGTCTTGACTACTTGGCCTGCCAGAACTGACGCTGACGCTCAATTTAGCCCCACTGCTTTTACATTGAAATTTGTATGTGTCTTCCTCATTTCCGTTTCGTAACACTGACGTGCAGTATCTTCCATTTGCCTTCCCCACATGACAGCTGGTACAGTGAGCTCCTGGGCATCATACTGCATTATATGTTTGACCACACTTTCAACTGAAGACTGCTTACAACCCTGCTAACAACCCTGTTAAAAGTACTTCCAGTTATACGTCCTACTCTGTGTATGTTCCATGTTGTGCACTTTGCCTGATCTTTAGTCACATCCTGTAGATGTTCCAGTTTAGTAAGTGTGCATCTTCCTCTCATTTTCTCAAAGCTGACTTCACACTTAACTTTTAGGTCAGCTGGTGACAGGTCCCTTGCAGATGGATCATACATAGCTGTCAGAGGTTCAGGGAGTTCATATTCAGTTTCAGAGGCTGTGTCTGTGTCAGAGTCCATGTCTATGTTGATGGCTGTAAACAAAGCAGCATCTGGGCATATTGTTTTCAGAGCCTGAAGATCATCAGATGTAATTGCTGTGTGTAGGAAACAGATTTGTATATTTTTTAATAGACAGTATATTTGTATATTTTTAATAGAACTTTTTCAGTGAACTTATTACTACGGTTTGTATGTATTGTATTATTAAAATGCAACACCATCATTGTATTCATAATTCGAAGAGTTTGGTTACAAAACGCATTTTTCATATTAGGGTGCATCAAAAAACACAATTCTTGAATTTTGATATGGCTGGGTGCTAAAAGTGTTCCAATATATGTAGAAACAACACATGCAAAATATTTTTCCAGTACATTATGATTTAGGGGTGCCACCGCACATCTGTTTTTGTTGGATAAAGTGGTTAACAGTGCTCAATGGTCGCTATGGAGATCTGAGGTAAACAATACTACAGCTCAAGAAAACTGAGGTGATCTTTCTGTCTGAGGTGATCTTGATCTGTGTTGGATGTGTTATTACATATTACTATCATATCTGTAGTTGTTTCCCCGCCCCCTCTGCAAAGCTAATTGCGTGCCCACAGCTGAACCACAAGCGCAGTTGAATAGTTAACCAATTGTGACATTAAAAAGAATCAAACTTTAGCGATCATACATGATAATAAGATGTCAACGAGCAGCGACATACAGAGTAGGCCTAGTAGTTCTACTAATCTACTTAAAAATACTTGAACTATTTATTGCACAATGAAAAACTGATGCTCTGAATACTTATTCAGCTGTCTCTAAAAGTTTCTCTAATTGACGCATTCAACCGCGATTTTGATTACACCTGCTTTTAACAGGCGCAAGTGTTTCACCGCAAAACAGACATGCGATGTTTTCATACATATGGCGGAATACCTAATCAATGCTATTAGCACTTGTCGTCTCCTGTGTTTGCGCGATACTCCCACTTACCCCTGACCCTCCTATGAATGCATATGCATGACACGGAAAAGCGCAAATAGCCATTTGCAGCTCCCACGACAGGCAGTCTACGCTTTTTATTCAGTGCGGCCTGTTTGTACATACCTCGCCATGGTTTTATGTGCACTTTGCGAATTAAATATGCCTGACGTGGGCACAAAAACATACATCTGGCCCTGTCTCTCCTTTTTTCATCCGCTTTCTCTGGGTGTGTCTTTCTTCTCTCCTTTGTATCCCTTATTCTCTCTCTCTCTCTATTTATCTCTTTGGCTGTGGAGAACATGTGTGTGTGTGTATGTCTGTGTGTGTGTGTTTGTGTGTGTGTCTTTGTGTGTGTGTCTGTGTGTGTGTGTGTCTGTGTGTGTGTGTGTGTCTGTATGTCTGTGTGTGTGTGTGTGTGTGCGTCTATGTGTGTGTGTGTGTGTCTTTGTGTGTGTGTGTGTGTCTGTGTGTGTGTGTGTATGTCTCTCTCTGTGTGTGTGTCTGTGTGTGTGTGTGTGTCTGTGTATTTGTGTGTATGTCTCTCTCTGTGTGTGTGTCTGTCTGTATGTGTGTGTGTGTGTGTGTCTGTGTCTTTGTGTGTGTGTGTGTGTGTGTGTGTCTGTGTGTGTGTGTTTGTGTGTGTGTCTTTGTGTGTGTGTGTGTTTGTGTGTGTGTCTGTGTCTTTGTGTGTACTGTATGTCTCTCTCTCTCTGTGGGCCAGATGTACGTACATTTGCGAACGTAGCGTTATCAGCGTCATGGACACACCGCAGATTCCGAACGCTGTCAGACCCAAGTTTCCGTCGTATTTATCAAACGTTCAATCCTTAGTGTAAACTGCGCCTTTCTCTGCCTTTCTCCGCCCATAAACGCAATTTACGAACGTCCACAACTGAATTGCAGCGCCTACATACAAGCGCAGTTGAATGAAGTTAACTGATGACAACATTAAAAATAATCAAACGTCTAGCAATCATGAAATAATACCATACATGATAAGATGTAAACAAGCAGGGAGATAATGAAGATCAGTGGGCTAGTTCTACTCAAACTACTTGTGCACGTAGGCTATGGACGATTGGTCAAATCTAGCAAGTAGGAAAGTTTAAGTGAATGACGTGAAGGTGAAAGTAAGACATTCGAAAGGCCAAGGAAAGTTGAGGTTGCTTTTGATAGTACAAATACTTTCACCACAAAAACTGGTGCTCTAAATAGCAATTCTGTTGTCTTTGAAATGTTCTCTTATTGATGCATTGAACTGCAATTTGGATTAACACCTGCTTTTACAAGGCGGAAGTATTTAGGCGCAGAATAGACGTTCGCTTTCAGGAGTCTTTGTACATACCGCGTAATATATAATTAGGCGCTCTTTACTCTTCCCCTCCCATCTTTTTACGCTAAACTCCCACTTTCCCCTGGATCCTCCCATGAATGCATATGCATGACATGACAAACGCAATCTGCCACTTTCAGCTCCCGCGACATACAGTTTGCGCTTTTACATCATTGCGGCGTGTTTGTACATACCTCGCAATGATTTTACACGCACATTGCGAAACAAATACGCCTGAAGTGGGCGCAAAAGCATTAGTACGTCTGGCCCTGTGTGTCTGTCTGTGTCTGTATGTGTGTGTTTGTGTGTCTGTGTCTGTGTGTGTGTGTGTCTGTGTGTGTGTGTGTGTCTGTGTCTTTGTGTGTATGTCTATCTCTGTGTGTGTGTCTGTCTGTGTCTGTGTCTGTATGTGTGTGTGTGTGTCTGTGTCTTTGTGTGTGTGTGTGTGTGTGTGTGTCTGTGTGTGTGTGTTTGTGTGTATGTGTGTGTGTGTGTGTGTGAGTTGAACATGACCGCAACCAACAGCCAAACCTTTGCCGCTGCAAACCCAAGCTAATCCCTGAATAGGACGGTTACTCTTGGGTGGCGGGTGGGGGAGACATATCTGGGGGGAGACACACTGGCTAGGTTCAGAGTTCAGGTTCCATTCCCTCTCTCTTTCTCCCTGGTGATGTTGCTCAGTGGAGCAGAGACTCTGGCACAGACTGAGCAGTTAAGTTCGGAGTTTAGTTAGTGTCAGCTCTTACCATTAGGCCCTGTTAGTCAGTGAGTTAGCCACTAGAGAGGGTTTGTTCTTTTAAGTTTGTCAGTATCGCCCTTTGTGTTTAACAATAAAGTCAATTAAATGTTATATGTGTGTCCGACATCCATCACTGCTGCACATAATTTAGGGTAAGGCCACGTGAACATGTCCCATTGACCTCCATTCATTTTGTCTATAGGACAGTGAATGGAGAATCTTGAAAGTTGAATTCTGAGAAATGCCCAAGTTACCCAAAGGGCAAACAAACAACTTTTACTTTGATAACCCTATAGAACATGTTACTGTATAAAAGTTCACTCTACTCAACATTTCCAGGTCAAATTTTGGCAATTAGACTAAAAATTGCACATTTTTCGAAAATTCACTAAAGATAATGTGTTAGGTGGCACCCCTAAATCTCAATGGAATTACTCAAAACTGTGCAAAAGTCATTTTTATGTTAATTGGAACAAAATGCAATTCCAGCCAAATTGATATTTTGAAATTAAAATTTCCCATTCAAATTTGATGCACCCTAATATATATATATATATATTGTAGCAGGGCAAGAATGAACCGAAGGCAGTAATGAAGTGAAAACCCGACAACGCGGGTGTGTTTATTTTGTGTTCAACACGGTGGTAGCTTGGTGGGTGAAAGTGAAGACCCCTCGTCGTGGTCCGGTGCGTGGGGAGAAGGTTCTTGGGGAAATCAGCCAGGCAGGCAAGGTGCAGATGAGGGGCTCACCACTGAGGAGAGGAAGGGAGGCTGGAGGTCACCACTGTACGCAAGCTTTGGCCAGTCGGGGCTCCAGTCGTCCGTGGGTCGTCTTTTGTTTAGTCGCCTTCTGTGGAAAACAGATGTGGGAGTGAGGGTTAGAAAATCCAGAAAAACTCCCCTCTCCTCGACGGCGCTGCTCCTTTTGTGCCTGGACAAACGAGGTCGAATGCGATGCAGGTGTGGGTGGCGATGATTGGCTGCCAGCCGTGCCTCGTTGAAGCCGTTTGCGTTGGCCATGTGCTTCTGTTGACAAACCCTGTGTCTTAGCCGTGCATGCCCACCAGATGGTGCTGAAGCGACTCTTGGTGGTGTGAGCCCAGCATGACACCGACTTGAGGGCCGTCTGGTCACATTCCCCCCCCCCAGGTGTCGAGCCGGGGTGAAGAGAGGCTCTATAAGGAGAAGAGGCAGCAGGTGAGAGTGAAAAGGAACACGTCCGGCAAGCAGAGGTAGCCCACCCTGACCAGCACCGAGACAACCCATCAGCATTGGCATTGGCAGTACCCGGGCGATGCTCGACAGTAAACTGAAAATCTTGAAGTGCCAAAAACCACCTGGTGACACGGGCATTGGTGTCCTTGGCACGAGCCATCCATTTAAGAGGAGCATGGTCTGTCAGCAGCGTGAACTTCCGGCCCAACAGATAGTACCGGAGTTCAAGTATGGCCCACTTTACTGCCAAGGCCTCTCTTTCAACAGTAGCATACCTTCTTTCAGCCGAGTTAAGTTTGCGGGAAAGGTAAAGGACCGGATGTTCCTCTCCCTCCTGGTCTTGCGACAGGACTGCGCCCAGGCCGACATCTGAAGCATCTGTGTAAAGGCGAAAAGGTTTAGAGAAGTCTGGGGCCCAGAGGACCGGCTTACGTGTCAGGGCGTCTTTAAGTTCACCAAAAGCAGCTTCCGCAGCCGGGCTCCAGCAGATCTTCTCCGGCTACCCCTTCTTAGTCAGGTCTGAGAGCACTGCAGCTGTAGATGAAAAAGCAGGAATGAACCGTCTGTAGTACCCTGCCAACCCTAAAAAGGCTCGTACCTGCCGTTTAGTGGTTGGGCGAGGGAAGTTCTGCACTGCTGCAATCTTTGCTTCTTGGGGTTTGATGAGTCCGCGGCCAATCTTGTAACCAAGATAGCGAGCCTCTGTGAGCCCAAGGTGGCATTTGGAAGGGTTAGCTGTCAGGCCGGCCAGGCGGAGGGCAGCTAGAACTTTCCTGAGCCGCAGGACATGATCTGGCCAGCTCTCTGCATGTATCACCACATCATCAATGTAGGCGGCGGCATACTCACGGTGTGGTGCCAGGATCTGGTCCATCATCCTCTGGAACGAGGCGGGGGCCCCATGCACCCCGAAAGGGAGGATTCTGTACTGCCAGTGCCCACTAGCTGTGCTGAAGGCTGTTTTTGGTTTGGCATCAGGGCTTAAGGGGACTTGCCAATACCCCTTAGTGAGGTCTAGGGTGGAGATGAACCTTGCTTTCCCAAGACGTTCCACTAGCTCGTCCACACGAGGAAGTGGGTAACTGTCAAACTTGGAAACTTCGTTCAGGCGGCGGAAATCATTACAGAATCTCCAGGACCCATCAGGCTTTGGTACCAACACAATGGGATTTGACCAAGGGCTGTGAGATGGCTCGATTACCCCCAGCTGTAGCATTTTCTTGACCTCTTCCTCCACCAACTGCCGTCGGGCTTCAGGGATCCTGTAAGGCCGTTGTCGGACAATGACTCCAGGGGGTGTGCAGATCTCATGTTGGATGGTATTCGTCCGGCCAGGGGTGGAGGAGAAGACATCACGGTGTTGGGAAACCAGCTCCCGAAGCTCCTGAAGCTGGGCTGGGGTGAGCTCACCTAGGTGGACTGGGGTTTCCTCCACACGGGCACAGGCTGACAGCAGGGGAACAGGCTCGATCCATTGCTTGAGGAGGTTGACATGGTAAGTCTTTACCGGCTGTCGTCGACCTGGTTGTTGAACTTTGTAGTTGACTGGCCCCACTCGTTCAGCTACTGTATATGGTCCCTGCCAGGTTGCAAGAAATTTACAATTTGCAGAGGGTATCAGCACCAGTACTCGGTCACCAGTCCTGAACTCCCGGGGCTGTGCTGGGCGATTGTAGGTTTGCTGTTGGGCACGTTGGGCTTCCTCCATATGGGCGCGCACCAGTGGCATCACCTTCTCAATACGTTCTTGCATCTGCTGGACATGTTCAATGGTGGTTCTGAACGGTGATGGCCGTTGCTCCCAGGCTTCCCGAGCTACATCCAGGAGACCTCTAGGCTGTCGGCCGAACAGCAACTCAAAGGGGCTGAATCCCGTCGATGCCTAGGGAACTTCATGTATGGCAAAAAGAACGTATGGGATGAGAAGGTCCCAGTTGCGTCCATCTTCATCCACCACCCTTCGGAGCATTCTCTTCAACGTCTGGTTAAATCGTTCCACAAGCCCGTCTGTTTGGGGATGATAAACTGAGGTGTGGAGGTGATGAACCTTGAGTAGACCACAGAGAGCTTGCGTTACCTTGGACATGAAGGGAGTACCATTGTCAGTCAGGATGTCCTTCGGGATGCCCACCCTAGTGAACAACAGGAACAGCTCTCGTGCGATGCTCTTTGCATTGGCCTTCCGCAGGGGTATGGCTTCTGGGTACCGGGTGGCGTAGTCCACGACGACCAGGATGTGCTCGTGTCCTCGTCCTGACCTTGGGAGTGGGCCGACCAGATCCATGCCAATCCGTTCAAAGGGCACATCAATGATGGGAAGAGGGATGAGTGGGCTCGGAGGTGGGTGGCGAGGCGAGGTGCGTTGACAGGTGGGGCAACGTTGGCAGAAATTCCTCACCTCCGCAGTCAGCCCTGGCCAGTGGAAGCGGTCCCGGATCCTGGCTTCTGTATTCTGGGCGCCGAGATGTCCAGCCATCGGATGGGTGTGGGCCAGAGACAGGACGACATCGATCTTTGTCCTGGGTATGACCAGTAGATCACGGCGGACCCCTCGGCGGATGGACCTGTAGTACAGGAGCCCCTTGTGCACCTTGAAGTACTGATCTGGAAGGGGACCCCTAATCCGTTTTTCCCCCTCAATCTCCAGGACCTGCTTCCAGGCATGCTTGAGTCTGTCATCCTCCTTCTGGTCCCTAGAGAACTGGTCTGTTCTTGTGATCTGATGGAACAGCTCAGAAAAAAGGTTAGCATCCCCCTGTCCCCGCTCACCTTCTTCATCTGCGTCTGAAGCGGCGTCTTGTGCCAGGAGGACGTGGTGGTCAGGATGTAGGAGCCGGGCCCGTGGAGGTCGTCTTTGACGTCGCCCGGTGCGCTTGCCTCGGGGTCGGTCCCAGGCACCAGGGAAACCGGGCCAGTCACGTCCGAGGAGAGCCGGCACAGGAAGCTCGGGTAGCACTCCAACGGTTAACGGCCAGGTCCCCGACGCATCTTTGACCCATACCTGAGTGGCCGACACCTCTCGCACATCCCCATGGACACAAGAGATGGGAAGCGTGGTGTTCAATTCAGGAGAGCTGGGTAGGATGTCAGTCAAGCAAGGCTTGAACCGGCTGGCCTTGGATGTGCACCAGGTGGGTGGGTGCCTGCACTGGCGGGGAGGTGTGAATGGAGCAGCCCGCCAGCCATCCTCTTACAGGGGATTGGACTCCTGGATCGGTGGGCATGGGCTCATCTCGAGGTTGTGGAGGGCCACGTGGAGTGGAAAGGTGATTCCTAGGAGGTGGCCGTGGAGTTAGGGTTCCCAGGTCCCGGTTCACTGACCTTGTAGAGGTGGCTCCTCGCTCAGGGTGTCCATCTCGCATCAGGGAGTTGGTTGCAATGGCTCTCTCGGTGGCATTGGCCATCTCAGCAGGGGTTTCAGCAGTAGACTGACTCACAATGCGACGTTCGGGCTTGGGGAGAGCCCTCAGGAAGCGGTCCATGGCAACTCTCTCGGTGATTTGTTGCGCCGTCAGTCGGTCAGGTTGTAGCCATCTCTGGGTGATACGGATGAGGTGGGTCATCTGCACTCGAACCGGCGTGTCTGGGGAGTAAGTCCAGGAATGGTATTGCTGGGCAGCGGCCACTGGAGAAAGACCCAGCCGAAGCAGAATCTCCTGTTTCAGGGTTTCATAGTTCCTGGCATTGGGCCAGGGTAGGGTTTGGTAGGCTCGCTGGGCCTCCCCTGTAAGGTAGGGAGCAAGGATGTCTGCCCAGTCAGCTCGAGGCCATTGCTCACGGTTGCCGATCTGTTCAAATGTGTAGAGATATGCCTCCACGTCGTCATCAGCAGTGAGCTTGGTGAGGAGGGTCCTTGCAGCCTCACGGGCGGTCGGAGGAGCCAGGGGTCCTCCGGGGTCTCGCATGCGCAGCAGCTGCTGGGTTAAGGTTCCAATTGCAGTTGCTATCTGCTGGGAGTCTCGTTGGCTTTGAGCAAGTGTCTGGAGCAGCGTATTCATCGGGTCTCCAGGGGATGCAGCAGCAGTTGGTCGAGACGCCGGCCTTGGGGATTGTTGCTGTGATGGGTCCATTCTTAATATGCCCGCATTCTCCACCAGTGTAGCAGGGCAAGAATGAACCGAAGGCAGTAATGAAGTGAAAACCCGACAACGCGGGTGTGTTTATTTTGTGTTCAACACGGTGGTAGCTTGGTGGGTGAAAGTGAAGACCCCTCGTCGTGGTCCGGTGCGTGGGGAGAAGGTTCTTGGGGAAATCAGCCAGGCAGGCAAGGTGCAGATGAGGGGCTCACCACTGAGGAGAGGAAGGGAGGCTGGAGGTCACCACTGTACGCAAGCTTTGGCCAGTCGGGGCTCCAGTCGTCCGTGGGTCGTCTTTTGTTTAGTCGCCTTCTGTGGAAAACAGATGTGGGAGTGAGGGTTAGAAAATCCAGAAGAACTCCCCTCTCCTCGACGGCACTGCTCCTTTTGTGCCTGGACAAACGAGGTCGAATGCGATGCAGGTGTGGGTGGCGATGATTGGCTGCCAGCCGTGCCTCGTTGAAGCCGTTTGTGTTGGCCATGTGCTTCTGTTGACAAACCCTGTGTCTTAGCCGTGCATGCCCACCAGAGGGTGCTGAAGCGACTCTTGGTGGTGTGAGCCCAGCATGACACCGACTTGAGGGCCGTCTGGTCACAATATATATATATATATTTACATTTTAAACAACTCTTTAATGGTTTTAAAAATTGAGATAGCGTTTTGGAACCAAACTCTTAATTTATTTACATGCAGGCCTATCTGTTGTGTTTATCTGCTCATTGAAATTATACATGTTGCTAGGCCTGTCGCGATATTCAATAAATCAATTAATCGCATGATAATTAAAATTAGCTCGATAATTTTTCTGGCCGCGATAAATGCCATTTGCATGCTTGTTTGTTTTCTTCGTCTCTCTCTCTCCCTCTCTCGGGTCCTTAGAGTAACGATTTGTGAACCCTCATGTCAGTCACATGTCAGTCACATGGTGTGTGGGGAGGCGGGACTACTGGCGTAGCCTACCACAGAGTGCAGCTAAAGGGCCGCGTGAGAAGTATGGGCAGAGAGAAAGCTAGTTGCGAGTTCAAGTATGCTACGCCTAATAAAGACAAAAAAGATGGAATTGGTTTCTAAGCCAAACGCGACAGCTGCAGTGTGGGAGCATTTCGGATTTAAACCGAATGCCCGTGGTGAACCACTGAACGTGTGCGAGTCGAGTGTCGCATTTGTTGGAAAACAGTCGCAATTAAAAGCGGCAACACAACAAACATGCATATGCATCTAAAACACAATCATCCGCTGCAGTTTTCCCAGTTGGGGAAAAAAAACAAGTGGGCCGTCTTCCTCTTCCCGACACAGCACAGTCACTGGGGCGTTTAGTCGACAAACGAAGTACAAACAGGACAGTGCGAAATGGATTACACTCACAGACAGTGTAGTTCGCTTCATTGTTAAAGAGATGCTTAAAGAAAATTATCTCAGAACGACAATATTATCGCTTATCGCAATAATTTCTGAGACAATTTATCGTCCAGCAAAATTTGTTATCGTGACAGGCCTACATGTTGCAAGTAATTCCAAATCTAGGCAAATGGAAGAGTGGGACAGTAGGAGGAAGTTGTATGTTAAACTATTTCTCATAATGTTGCGCCTTTTGGCAAGTTTTGCTTACTGAACGATGTCTTGAGGGCAGAAAGTACTCCGATTGGTTCAATCATCAGCCATTAGGATGCACTGACAAAAAACCCCTACTAGGATTGAGATATCACTCGTGGCGCTGTGTGAAACCTACCTGGTACGTTTTGGAGCGTTGGAACACGACGAGATTGGGGTAACTCGGTTAGATGCCTTTTTGGACGACTAAAGTTAATCAGTTTTAGTTTCTGTGGCTCAGCTTTTGACCGGGACATATCCTTCCACTGATTGGGCTTGGAGGTGCATGCAACCTCCTCCTCAGTAGCATTTTTCCATCCTGACAGTTCAACTTGACACATGATGGCAGCAGCATGACTACAACAAGAGGCGAGGCTGTTGTGATGGACAAGGTAATGTGAGTAAAAGCAGAATTAGCATACATTATTTTGTGTGATTGCAGATACATTTTGATAGGTAGACTTACCCTGCCATGCATGTGCAGTTAGCCGTGAGTATGTACCCAAGGGCCTTGTGGACATACACCCAGGCATCATAAGGCTTTGCTTTAATGCCTTGCTTTTGGCTAGGGAGCACACCTGACCTCAACACGCAAAAATCCGGTGCAGCATCAAAGTATTTGACTAGCTTCACATGACCACAGAGCACGTAGTTGTAGGCATCAAGGGATTTGTACGCTTTAATTCTTTCTCTAGTATACACACTTGGTGTCTGAATGAGATAGTTATATATATCAGGCCATTCAATTGCTGGCCATTTCTGGTCATCCACAATCCACAGATCGTCCTGTATAGCGTAGGGATCTGGCAAAATCTCACCATTGCTGAGAGCGAGTTTTTGAATATAATCGGCACGATCGGAGGTACTAAGGCTTCCCACATAATCCATGATCAAATCTGTATACAGTAGCCTATGTACAGTATGTTGTATGTGTGCAGTTATTAAATGTGGCAGGTCGTAAAGTCACGTAAACATTAGCCAACATATCTTAGCAAGTAGCCTGCACGTCAGAGGTGGACAGACGTGGACAGATGAGCTCAAAATCTATAAAAAGGTAAATTCATCTAAATGTTCATTATATGTGAGCAAGCCATATAAGCTCTGTGGCTAAAGAAAAACGAAGGTTTTGTAACTTTTATTTAAAAGCTCATCTGGGCTGTCCGATTGATACTGCTGCTAAAATTGCTATAACATTAATGTTACTAGCCTAACATGATAATTATAGCCATATATCACAGTAACACTGCAAAATTAAAGACAGACAAACAGATTCAACTAAAATCACGTTTTATTGAGTCAGCAGTTACAATACAATACAACAATGCAATACAAACAACAAGGAAAGCTTGATACTTAAGGTTATTACAGTAGTGGACCAAGTCATCAATCTGTCTTTCTGCCTCCTGGTTGCGCACGCACCCAGTAATGTTTGTAAACAGGAAACCCGTGTATAGGCTGCTGCATTCATAATGAACTATATATCCTATAATATAGCCTAGTTCTACAGCGAGTGGTCAGACAATTATCCATAACACCCAACTGTGTTGAGTTGCATTTATAAAACCCAACTACTTAAAAATATTAGATAGTTAACAGGCCAGACAGAACACAACAAATAGTTTTGTTTACCCATGCTTCGCTGGTTTAACGTGATGAGGACGATGCAAACTTAACTGATGGGTTCTGATCTACAATTTTAGTCCACTTACATTTCTGACTGTGACATGATTTAAGCATACAACAAAGTCCTGTAAAATATGTAATTTTAATGTAGCCCAAAAAAGTCAGACAAGGCTTTCTGCCCTACCAAAATGTATGGTCACCGCACGCTACTGGCTACCACACTTCATGTCATTAGTGATGGCCCCACAACACAGTACAGATCCAAAAATAATTTATTTTTACTTTCCACTGTGCCATTTGATTTAGGATTTAAAAAAATTGACTTGGAATTTCCTTGAAGCTGGACATGGAAAGGGCCCTGCGGATGGGGTAGGGGCAGCTGTTAAAAGAACAGCAGATGCCCTTGTTTCACGGGGAATGGATCTGCCATCTGCTGAGGTCTTATTTGAAGCATTGTCTGAACAACAAACAAAAATAAAGCTCTTCTATATCAAAGAAGATGATATTGCAGCCAATGATGACTTAATTCCCCAACAACTGGACACTGTCCGTGGGACCATGAAGATTCATCAGGTAAATTGCAGGTAAAATTATTTAAATATAATGTGGATAATCAGAAATTTAACACTAACTGTCTTCCCCCTCTGAAACAGATTTTCACCAACACTCCAGCACAATTCAAGTGGCGAATACTTAGCTGTTTCTGCTCAGCTCCAGATGAATGCAAATGCTATGGTCCACAGTCGGTGACAATGTGCAAAGGGCCCACTACATCCAACGGAGCTTCAAACATACAGTAGATGTGCCTCTGATGGATGCACAAACAGGTTTTTCTAGGGTCACTGAAATCACAGACCAACTGAAATTTTGTTATGTATATCCAGGAATAGTTCAAGATGTGGATGCAGAGAATTGCATTCTTGTTAAAACGGTGAGTCGTGTAGGCCAGAACCGCTTCTTTTGGCCTATGAGGGATGATATTCTGTGGTATCAGCCGCATGATTTTCTGGGTCTTATCCCACCACCTCAGCCGGTGACGAAAAGGCACATGATGCTGCCAGTAGATGTCTGCGAGAAATTGTTCTCCCATTGATAAGAGATCTGTCAAGAGGGCGGTCCTCATAGATATTTAGTTCTGGATATCCATGTTAGATCTGTGTGCTTTCTCCCTCAACTTTTTTGCTACCTCTTTTTCTGTCAGTGGGCTCTAATTTAAATTGCAGGAAAAGTGCAAAGTCTAAATTCTAAATAAAACCTAATTTTATAACAAGGACAATTCTTTATTAAATTAAATTAGCTTATTTTAACACCATGAGCAAGATCCTAAGCAAAAACATTGGGTCACCACAATACTCCCACATGACACACAATGGCATGGCTGGAGTTAATCTTCAGGACACTTGAGTGACTACACTATGGGCCCGTCCCAATACCTCCCCTACCCCTAGATTTTTGCCCTAACCCTCGTTTTTGCGCGTGCACGTGTAGGGCTAGGGTGTCCCATTACTTTAGGGAGCAAGGGGAAGTGCTATTTTCCCCTTAAAATCAACCCTCAAAACATAGCCAGGACCGATGCAGGCTTAAAACGAAGTGGGAGATGAAATTACCCTGGATACCGTGCGAGCTCAGCGAGCCGGCCACATTTTTCATATATTTTCGCAAATAAGCATATTCAAATTTCGGAATATGTTGGAATATGTTAGCTGGATGCACATCTGATGGACTGTTGGGTTTTGAACACTAATGTTAGAAAATATCTCACGAAGCTATCTGACGATGTTCATGATATCTGCTGAGTGCTTTGAGAGAGTCTGCCCATCAAATAACGTTATATATCTGATCTGGGTAGTTTCGTCAATATTTAAGGTGGGTGTTCTGGCGTTCACATGAACACGAATATCTTTGTTGATTAACTAGACGTAGATAAACCAGCACAGCCCACACAACAACGACCGCTGGAATGGGCATGTCCCTGAATGAAAATAGTAGCAGGCTACTACCGGTAGACACGTCGGCGCTGCGCGTGACGTAGGTGAGCACGTTCGCTACGCTAATTTGCATTTAGTGGTGTCCCAATTCATAGGGAAAGATCTTCACCTCCACTTCCCTTGTCGAGGGGGCTTTAATGTTGAGGGCAATCAAAACCAAGTGGAAGTTTTAAGGGGGGAGAAATGGGACGGGCCCTATGCCTGTCATTTAAACTAGGGCCCAGTATCTCTTTCTCTCCACATCCCATCCATCTCCCTTTATCATCTCAAATTCACATTTTGGATGTTCAAATACATGTTTGAAAGCAAACACATTTCATTATGCATTGTTAGTTTTAAACCAATACCACTGTTATGGAGTTGTTCGTTTTTAACCCAAACATATAATCTTTCACCTAATGGTAATAGTTCTGAAATTTATGAAGGATATTTTAATGCTGTTTTATCCCATTGTGACAATTGATTCTTCAGAAAATATTGTATGGGTTTCTTCATGATTGAAATAAACATATTTATATATATCTCCTCACATCTGACCATTTCTTTCAATAACACTCACCAGAAGTCATCATTTAAACCTTTAAATTTGCTTTATGTATCAGTGCACTTTTCATTCATTTTCATTCACATGTCATTACCAGAACAATATGTCATTACCGCCACGTTGCTTAATTTACAGCAAAAATACGTTTAAAACCGTTTTATGTTCAATGTTGAGATGCTACATGAAAAGCCTAATGAAATATTCATCCACCTATTCAAAGAAAACAAATATAAAATTAATTTTCCAGAAATTAAACAAAAGTGTGCTTTGATGAACACAGAAAAACACATTTTGATGGTAAGAACAAGAAAATATATGTAATTCGCTGAATGGAAACATTTAGTTTTTTATACTTATTGTTGAAGGCTAACAATATTTACTTTAATCTTAAGATAAATGAGTTTAAATGATCTCCTTGGTACATTCTTTGAATTACGAGACTTTTTGATGTTGTGATGGGAATGACGTTTTGCAGTGCCAGTTGGCAAATAGATATAAAATACTCAAATTATATTTAAGCTCAGCTGTGGCCATTATTATATCTTTACATCAAAGCATGTAAACATTGTCTTGACATAATTCTAACAAAATTCAGGAAAGGGCCAAAATAGGCGACAGCTGTAGCCTATTTCATTTCTTATAAATTATTAGTCGGCTATTCCACGTGGCAGAACAACTCTATATCTGTCTGAGAATTTTACCGTTCGACGCCATCTTGAATTTAGTCATGATAAGTCGAGCGACGAGTACGAACAAACAGGTATGATAAGGGATCAGATTCAAAAAAGAATCCGTAAAAATGCATGGATTCCAGTTGCTGCTACTGGAAGAAACTGAATCCATGCATTTCCACTGAATTATTTTTGGAATGATCTGATCCCTTATCATACCTGTTCGTTCGTACTCGTCGCTCGACTTATTGTGACTAAATTCAAGATGGCGTCGAACGGTAAAATTCCTTAAGGTACTGTCTGTATAAATCGTCTTGTAAATAAACTACCAGTGCTTTTTCAAAGTTCTCCATGTCTCGTTTTAAATGTCAAGGCCCTCGGAAGTCTACCAATGAAGTATGGAGCTACTTTGAGCCTCGTAAATGGTGTAAAACAGTGATTTATTTGCATGGCTAGGCCGATGCCCGAGGCACCACAACGAAACACTGTGTTAGTAGCATTGGCTAACTAGCGCCAGATTTCTGAGTGCAGGGGACAAGCCGAGGTGAACTATGAGACATACGTTCACACTTGGTATCATGTTTCAACACACTTTAGGTCAATATCACACCGGAATTCTCCTTTAAATGTCTGTTCTCTTACAGAGCACATTGAAAAATGATTTGTACTTCACAGAGTCCTGACCAAGCTGGTGGGCAATAAGCCCAAAACATGGGATGAACACCTCCAGGCGACAGTTTTTTCGTTAAGGGCCCAAGAGCGGATAAGTCAAAAAAGGCAGAGGAAGGGGTTGAGGAACACCTTGGCATTGGCGACAAGGTACTGCATCAAAATATCCGGCAAGAGCAACGGAAAGGTGGGAAACTCGAATCGTCTATGTTGGGCCCGTACACTATTATTGCAGTGGAGGGAAAAAAGTGTTGACCTCATCACTCCAAAAGGCAAGACAATTAGGAAGGTTAACATTCGACCAGTTGTGCGCATATGTGGAGCCCACACAGCGGGTTCCACATAAATGGCCATGTAGGTGTGTCGTCTTCCAGCTATGGCCAAGATGTGGACGAAATACCTTCCTTCACGGAGGATGCCTCGGACACTGAGGAAGCCACTCACCCCTCCACTAGTTATGCCCCTCCTGAGTTAGATCCCCCTATCCCCTCCACTAGTTATGCCCCTCTTCAGTTAGATCCCCCTATCCCCTTCACCAGCTATGCCCCTCCTGAGTTAGATCCCCCTGTTCCCTTCACCAGCTATGGCTCAGATGTGGGGGAGATGGCTTCCTTCTCCACAGAGGATGCCTCGGAGACTGAGGAAGCCACTTACCCCTCCACCAGCTATGCCCCTCCTGAGTTAGATCCCCCTGTCCCCTCCACCAGCTATTACTCAGATGTAGAGGAGATGGCTTCTATCTCCATGGAGGACGCCTCTGAGTGTGAGGAAGCTACTCTACATTGTGATGCCCCTCAGCCAGAAGATGTTGCCCTCAACACAGAGCCCATGAAAACCTGTAAGCACTTGTCGTGGAAATTATCCACTTCCCGAAACCTCCAATCCAACTAGCACTCTGATGTCAAAGACCCGAAGGAGAACACCAAGATGAGAAATGCTGGAGACTGTTGATCCTTTATTCACTGTATTGCAGTGAGAATACAATCCAAACAGCGTCAGGACTGAACCGTCAGGCAATAGAGTGATGAGTTGCAGCTGCTACCCCGATGAGATCTGATCTGAATGTGCCTGAGCTCTTCCTTTTATGCTCTCAGGGGCCTGGGAGGCGTTCCTCTCACCAGGAACGTCACCAGGCCCCTTTTAGCCAATCAGAACGTTTTGGGACTTGAGATATTGGTGGAAAGCCCTTCTCATTTAAACATTAAAAAATGTGTGTTGCTAGGCAGAATACATGTGACCAGGTCCTATGTGTAATCTGTTGCCAGGCAGAGTGTGTGTTTGTTTTGGTTATATGTTTTACTTTCACTGCTATTCCTCCTCAGTTTCACTCTTAGTCTCTGACAGTTCAGTCTCATGACTTCCAGTAAATGTTGCATAACAGTTGCACAAACAAAATCCTTATATCAGATGGAATGTTTCTAATAAACCAGCATGCACACACACACAAGTATTATGTCTAGATAAAATCACCACACACTGCATAATTACCAGCATTATTCTGTTTGCATTAGGGCTGGGACAACGCGTTGACGTAATCGATGACGTTGACGCAAAAAATACGTTGACGCAAAATATGAGCGTCGATTCGTCAAGCGTAACGTGTGCTGCTAAATATTTTTAATTTTACACCTTCAGTGTTTTCCATACGTTGACTAATCTGTGGCTGGGCACCACGAAATCAAAACCGGCCACCACACATTGATGTTCTATGTTGTAGGCCTACTATTTAAATTAAAGATAAGATAAAATAATTTCATTGAGCTGCACTTTTTACTCACACAGCCTTTCCTCGCCCCGCCCGCTCTCTCTCGTAACGAGCTCGCTGCTCCTCCTCTGCATGTGCATTTAACAAAATATTTACGGTTGTTAAAAGATTTTTGTTGCCACATAGAAGCACTGCATAGAACACAGTGGGCTAAATTGCTATCAAATCCGCTTAGCATCGTGACCATGCTGCACAAATTTGTTCAAAACCGCTGCATTAAAGTTAAAGTAAACTCTGCTAAGGTCTTATCACAACATAGTACATTGAGGAGACTAAACTAAGTTAAGTTACAGTATGCAATCAAGCAGTATCTCAAAGCTAACGTTAGAATACTGTTTGGATGTCAAGTTTAGCATGCTCATTTTATTGAATCTGAATGTTTGCAAAATCCCAATGTAAATGGAAAAGTGTTTTCCAAGACTCAAAAGTGCGAACGAACCGTTATTTGAACTAACTACGTTATGTATTGCATCCACACATCAGCATCCTTTTAACTGTGTTAATGTTAATAGCAAGGATTCCTACACGAACGTCTTAAAATGACAGACACTCAATTAGACATACACTGGGAGCGTACCTATGTTCCCCGGGTCCTATGTTCCCCGCTATTTGTATGGGACCGGGGAACATAGGACCCTTTTTGTAGAAAAGGGTCCTATGTTCCACGCCTTGTATCTGACCACAGAAATTGCATGGGATATGCTTGCGAGTGCACATTTCGTGCACAAACGGTAGCAAAGTGTATTTTTCTGTCAATGTTGCTTGCCATAGCACACCAGGTAGACCTACACATACGCGCACGGTGCAATATTGACACAAGCCAGAAGGGCGATTTTCCTAACTTCCACGTTGAGTATAGCGGAGTAAAAGAATAGATGAACATTTTTTATAACATAGGCCTACAATGGTTTTACTTGTGTAGTGCTTCTTTACTGAATATAACGAGTTCAAAGTTAACATTCTAGGTAACTTCGCATTGTCCGCTTCAGCACTAAATTAAGGACAGCAACACACACGAGCTGCACCTCTCACAGAAGAAACGCGCTACAACTACATATCTTTTTAAGTTGATATTTAATTGGTTTGTTTTGTTCATTTTTCCGTTCGCTTGCACTGCGCGTTGCTCCGAAGCCCCTTTGGTCTGACTCGTCAATAATCCAAAAATGTCCCTTTGGGTCTACAGCCCAGTATAGTTTGATATCTCTTTGTTCCATTAAAATTAATCTCATTCTTCCGACAGCTCAACCAAGGCTATTTTAGATCACCTCCTTCACCTCTTGTACAGTAAGAATCAACAATGACATGCCAAGTGCAAAGACAATGACAAGCTTGGGACTGAAGCCATGCAGACTCGGCTAGATTTAAAACACAGCAGGCCGTTGCAGCAAGACAGTGAGCCAATCCTAATATCATAGGAAAACAGGTGGGGCTGTGTCATTAGGCTGATTGCCACTGACACCAGCTACTGTTACATACAAGACTTAAGTGTCTCAATTAAATCAATTAAACGTGACTATATCGCACTGGGCTCCGCACTGCGCCTCTGTGCAAAGAACTTCAGTTTGCGGCGCCCCCTCTTCCTTCCCTTCCCTCATCACAAACAAAGTGTTTTCCACCAAAAGCTGTCGCCGCACGTCTGTTGTGTAACTGTGTTGACTGAAGGGATTGTGTGTTTCTGGTTAAATAAAACGGATATATGTGAGTGTGTGTATATGTGAATATTTTCCTTATTTATTTATGTCATAAGCATGCTTTATAGGTAGGCTAAGTTAAGTAGCCTAGCATTATTAACTTAAACTCGTCTCTCTTAGCATCTGTTGAACTTCTTTTCATCTTCTGAAATTATCGATGCACATTAAAATAATTCAGTGGAAATGCATGGATTCCAGTTGCTGCTACTGGAAGAAACTGGAATCCATGCATTTCCACTGAATTATTTTTGGAATCTGATCCCTTATCATACCTGTTCATTCTTACTCGTCGCTCGACTTATCGTGACTAAATTCAAGATGGCTGCAAATGCTAAACTTCGTGAAGATACTGTCTGTATAAATCGTCTTGTAAGTAAACTACCAGTGTTTTTTCAAAGTTCTCAATGTCTCGTTTTAAATGTCAGGGCCCTCGGAAGTCTACCAATGAAGTGTGGAGATACATTGAGCCTCGTAAATGGTGTAAAACCATTGAGTGATTTATTTGCATGGCTAGCCCGATGCCGAAGCACCACCATTGAAAAAGCTGTTGGTAGCATCGGCTAACTAGCGCCAGATTATGGAGTGCAGGGGACAAGCCGAGATGGGCTATGAGACATACGTTCACACTCGGTATCATGTTTCAACACACTTTAGGTCAATATCATACCGGAATTCTCCTTTATGACTAATCTGACTTGCACTAAACAGCATATGGCCATGGCGAAGGTCTAAGTCCCCCCCCCCCTTCTTCTTTTGAGATAAATACATTTTATTTTATTAATGCAGCCTATGAAGCCTACACTTAAAAATAACCCAAATATAACCCAGTCGCTGGTTAACTATTGGACCAACACCACATTGAGTTATCCTAACCCAATGGTCTGGGTACATTATTAAACCCAGCAGATTGGGTATGATTCTAACCCAAATCGCTGGGTTATATCAACACAACATTAGTTAAATTGGCACAATAGACTGGGTAAAGGTAACCAATGTGCTGGGTTATAACTATATACATGTTGAGTAAAATTCACACAGTATATTGGGTATAGATTAAACCCAAACCACTGGGTTATATCAACAGAACTGCTAGTTAAAATTACCAGTTGTCAGGTTTTCCAAACCCAGTATTTGGGTTGGCATTGAGAGAAAATGGGCAACAGATAGCCATGCAATGAAATAAAACAGTTCGACCGAATTATTTATTTGACAGTTTACTCTATTTTTGAACGGATAGCCTACTCTAAAAGCAGCATCAGCATGTGATAAGTTATTCCATGAAGACAGCTAGATTCCACGGTCCATTTGGGGGTCAGCCCTGTCAATCAAATAATGAAAAAGAGTGAATTAATCACTGCTATTTACAGAACTTTATATCAAGACTTTCACGAACCATTATCAGTGAATGATGTTGACAAACATTAAAAATCCCCCAGGAGACAAAATATTAACGCAACACACTCGGAAACCATGACCACCTCATGGAGTTGTTTAACAGCAGACTGACAAACGTTACGTTCAGTAATGTTAATGTTAGTGGCAGTGATAGTTCTACCGTTAGCTAGCTGCTAGCTCATGTTAGCACATTCAGTTCGTGAAATCCAAGTTGTGTGCAACATTAATGTTACCACCAAAAACCACCCAGTAAGTTACATGGCTATGATATGAAGCTACCATGAATGCATTAATATGTTGTTTGGCATGATGATTACCGTACGTGTGAAGAGACTACTTCGACTGTATAGCCTACATTAGCTGACACACATGCTGCACTACCACGAAGCATTTAATTACAGTAACGTTAGCATACCAACCGTCTGCTCACGTTAACCTAGCCAGCTGTTGGTATGCTAATTTTAGTTTGTTTTAAAAGTTTGTTTTGTTTCTGTACAGCAGTTCATACCCAGTGAACACAGAACTATGTTTTTAAGAGTCTGTCTTTGTGTAGATTTAACATTAACATGAGCAGTAATTGTAAGTTAATGTTAGCTAACGTTAGCTGGCTTGAATGAAAAAAATCTTAACCTGCTTAAGGCAGAACGAATTTGGCAGGCAGAATATCGATTCATATCACGAAGGGTATCTCTGGGTGGACTTTTAAAATCCTTCTGAATAATAATAAATAAAAGTTAAAAGCAGATACATACCTTCCGAAATCGCCTGATTTCCACTGCATGTTGACAGCTGCTGGACTGCATGGACGGTTGAAAGAATAACGATTTCCCCCGAACTCTCAAATAACTATGCAGCTGTGTTAAAGTTACCCTGGTGCTGGGTATGTACTCACGTCAGGTGGGGGAGAGGAGGGGCGCTGTCCTAAACTATCAACCCAACAAGCTGGGTTACAGAAAATAACCCAACATGAGTAAAAACAATGCAAAACAAAAAAATGACCCAACAGTTTCAACCCAGCGTTTGGGTTGAGAAAATAATCCAGCATTTTTTAGAGTGTATATGAACAAAGGAAGCAATACCATTGAGGTTACTTTGAAGGACGACATCCACTGGAAACACCCCTAGCAGAAGGGTCCGGACCATAGCTGTTGCGGTTGACACATGGACTGCTGCATTCCAGGCATTTTTGTTGCATAGTACATGCTTCCCAATTTCAACCTACGTGGAAATATACACTATCAACTCAGTCAAAATTAATAAATTGACCATTTCTGTTTAATAGAGGTCATAACCGTAAACGTTGTTGTCTCTGGCATTCACCTTGAAATAGTGTGGGTCCAAGGTGGGAAGGAAATGTGGACAACTCTTCTGCACTCTAGCATTAAAGTCCCTGGCTCGATCACTAATACCTTTGTTCAAATGAGGGCTTTAGAAAATTTGGAATGGCAGAGTCTCTCCAGCTCTTTGAATTGTTTCCACGTAAGTGTGGGGTTCATTCAAATTAGAGCAATTGATGATTTCTGCTGAAATGACCACTAGTTCAACCTGATCCTGTATCTGAATAGCACTAACCAATTGGGAAAGGTGATGAAATGCTGCCCCTGGAAAGCTGTCGATCTGGATGTTGGGTTGGGCAAAAGATGGGATTCTATAGAGGTTGGAATCCCCAATAAAGACTATGGGTTTAGTAATGGACAAAGACTAGGGTGCGTTATGGTCATTAGCCCTAGTGTGTCGGGTCGGATGGAAAGTAGGAGGGATATCCAGAGGTACATCAGCTCTGTTCCTGGGTAAGGAGGTGCACTGAGATGGTGTTCGATATGAGACGACACTATTATGTTGAAATTCACACATCTTATAAGCAAGCACACTGACAGAAGTATGCCATCTGAGACAGTGATTTCTTGCTTCATTATTATTATGTGCATATTGTTTTGTGTATGTACACTCAATATATATATATATATTTTTTTTTTTTTTTTTTTCTGTATGGGTTATGTTTATTTCTTTGGAGAGGGTCCATCCCAGATGGCAGGGGATAAGTTCGGCTGGCACCCAGGCTATTCTAGCCTGGCAATTTGCCATCCCCTTGGTACGCTTCGCTTCTACAAGGGTCTGGGATCTCGGCTATTGACGAACGTTTGCAGGCTGGATGCGTGGACTCTGTAGAAGTTTGAAACGATTGGATCTGATTTCACCCAATCGCTAAAGTTTGGCCGTGACGTATGTTATGCGCCAGCTCGATCGTGAAGTAAGCTACACTACAACACTCAGAAATGGCCCACAACAATCATTCCCCACCAAAGCGAACAAGATGGATGTAAATGACCATGCCAGCTTTGCGATACAAATGTAAGAGTTAGTGGAAGAATAGCAAATAACTATTCAACAGTAAGGTTGAAGATAACATATTGTAACGCCGATGAGAAGTTAGGAGACGGGGAGGCTGATATATCGTTCCAAAACTCCGGTAGTTTATTTCCTATAGATGTACAGGCTAGTGCATGGGCAACAGGAGGTGTCCACTACAAAACAACAAAATGATCGCTGATAAATCACGGTCTCAATCACTCGTCATTCGTCATTCACACTCATCGGCCAACAACACAACGCAACACAACTCAGTCGCACGTAATCCACTTCTACTCTGACTAAACTTAGACGTCTTAGAACCCTATTCTATTCCCTCCCCTTAGCAATCGCTAACTTATCCATACACCTAAATATTCCCTCCCGGACACCTCCCCCCAATCAAAACACATCAGAACTCATTGACACATTCCATGACACAGGAGGGAGAGGGAGACACAAACACTCGCGCACGCACACGCCGGGAACACAGGGGAAAGCCCAACACGGGGGCAAATAGCCTCGGCGATACAATATCATCACAATTGTCAAAGCTAGATTTGATCATCATTGAAAACATGCCGCTTCATTCATACCGGGTCTGCCGCACATGCTGTAATTTAATATCAAGGCTACTGCGCGATACAAATCAAACGTTTCCCAAATCCCATAGGGAGTAGGGCCACGACATCTTTGCCCGAAATAAAATGTGTTAAACACTCCTTTTGTTCGGAGTTCAGTTCCTGAATATTTGGAAGCGTAACCAGCACGGACTGAATTGCTTCATTAACTTATGCCATTGCCAAACTCCTCGAGGACTACAATTCAAACACAGCGCAGAATCTTGACGTCGTCTCTCACAACTCCCGCCTCCTGCTCGCTGATTGGCGCGGAGTCGAATCTACCGCTGCGAACGTGGCCAATGGCCGGAATCCCAGACGGAGTCGTGGAGGGAGATGAAAATCGAGCGGAAGTACGTAGGAAGGCAATTAAGGCCAGGCTAAGGCTATTCCTTTATATCACAAAGGATATGTCACTGGGTGGACTTTTAAAATCTGTCAGTGTCTGGATAAAAATAAAAAGTTAAAAGCAGATACATACCTTCCGAAATGATTCCGCCTGATTTCCATTGCATGTTGACAGCAGAATTGTTTTTGTTCTCAAACTCTCAAATAATGCAGCTGTTAAAGTCGAACCTGGTCCTGGGTAGTGTACTCCACATCAGGTGGGGGAGAGGAGGGGGCACAGTCCTAAACTATCAACTCAACTGGTTACAGAACTAACCCAACATGAGTAAAAATAACCCAAAAAAATTACCCAACAGCCTTTGGGTTGAAAAACAACCCAGCATTTTTTTTTGTAACTCATTATGGTCGTTAACTTCTAATTGCCCTATACCTTTCTAGATATCATGCATGATATTTGGGGCGAAATTTTCAGTCAGTGGTAAAAGTTTTAAAAAGCGGTGGTTCAAAAAGCTGTCCTGCTTTAGACCCGTTAGTGTAGGCTATCACTAGATCTGCCTGGTGACTGGCAGTGTTGCGTATCAGGGATGAGTCTTCTGATGTCAGACCTTTTAAGAACTCTCTGTCTGCTCTACACCAACGACAAACATGATGACCAGAGAAACTTTCAATGTAGCCAATAATTGAGAAAAGGCCCAGGTTATCCCCAAAACCTGACCAATGGTGCATTTTACAACACCTATGGACTATTTTAACCCTATCCCTTTCAGCCTCCAGGGTCCTGAATTCTTTCACAATATGCCCAAGAATGGAATCAAGACCATAGGTTTTGGCATCATCGGGCTTGTACACAGCCAAGAGGAAGACTGATTTAAGAATGGACAGCATTTCTGGTGGTAGACTTTTAATGGTAAAATAGGGGAAGCCCAATTTGTGAGTGTCTGTTTTTGACCCCAGTCCCAGTCATCGTTACAAAGCTAAAGAGGGATCTCTTTCAGGAAAAGCGCGTGTGCTCTGCAAAACTCTCCATCAAAAAAATCCTGCAGAGCATCACCCTTCCTCTGCTGCCATGACAACATGGCCTTCATCACAACCGGCACACTTAAAGTGCGTTGCAGCAGTGTCGTCAATGGAATACGCTGATATGTGTCCTGTACAGCGACCTGTCTGACGCACCCAATGTCAGTGTCTCTCTGCTGCACATAAGATAGAAGGTGCTAGAGTTTGAAAAATACTCCCTCTGCTTGTACTCTGGTTTCTAAACCTTTGAATGGAGCTGAAGAACAAGCTGCCTCTGGAGTGTGTGTGCAACCTAATGCACTCAGCAAAGCCATTGTCTTTTGTTCAAGACGTCCTACGGAGTCACTGATCAGCTCACCTGTGTGATTGACTACAAATCTCGGTGGTTGTAAAAGTTACATTTGACCTTGACCTCCGACTGGCCAAGTAGAGAGCTCTCTCACTGATGCTCTCTTCATCCAGATCATCCCTCCTGTGCTGTCCCCTCTTCAGCCCGCTGAAATTTACAAGTGTGAACTGGGCCTTTCTGGGGGTTACAGGGTTCATAGTGACCCTGCTCATCCCCATGCTCCAGTAAATGCCTTCTAAAACACCTGACAAACGAGAATGCTCTCCCACAACCTTGCTCAGAGCATTGACAATGTGCTGCTGAGTTGTTGATGTGATGAACTAACTGCACGTAAATGAATGACAAGTTGCTTTGCATTTCCAGCAATCTGTTGCACTTGAAACAAATGAATAGCATAATGCCGATGCAGCAGGTCTACAGTTCGGCCAAATGTCTTTAAATACTTAAGTGGGCTTTAGGCTGGAAAATGTGTCTGAATGTGGGTAAAATGTTATATGTGTGAGAATGGATATGGTATGTGTATTAAAAAGTGTTTGAATTTATTTGTAGAAATGTGTGTTAACTAGTTTAACTTATTAAACCTTGCCTTCATCTGGTTCTAAATAGAACATCATTCACTCACAAATTCCTGTAGCACTTGAGGAATTCTTTGGAATAAGAGCCTGCATGGTCCCCTCATCTAAAAGGAAAAAGCTCTCTTGGTCTATTTCCTCATCTGCAAGACAAAAGTCAGAAGTACTTTTTTTTGGTCATTACAGAGCAAGGGACTTTCTCCATTTTGTGTGGATGTACTGGTTACAGGGGTGATGGTAGAAAAACAATCCTGAGCCTGGACTTTTTTCCCTGGGAGAAACAAGAGGTACAGTCTGTGTCTGGTGTGTAGGTTGTTTGTGTGGCTTCCATAGTCTCGATACTGGAAAAGCTGGTATCCATATCTCCTGTAAGTAGCACTGCTGGGTTTCTTGAAGGTCCAATGGTTCTCTGCTGCAGAAAGACAACACAGTTAACACTACATACCAAATAAATAAATAAAGGCTACGTACATCCGGGTCAATGACATGATATAGCCTGCCTAAAATTATTTTCATTGCTAAAAGAAAGTAATGAATTTAAATCATTGTCCTGTAAAGGAGTCGACACTATGGGGATGACGCAGCGAATAGGTTTAAAAGCCCGAACTCAGGGAAACTTTAATCACCGTAAACTTAGCTCGCATGTCAGTTTAAAGATACACACAAGTCGAGAAAAGATACACACAAGCAGAGAAAGTCTGCCACATGATTGACCTTTCCTGCCACATGACGAATATCCGTCGTGAAGTCTGAAATAAAAGAAAACTGACGCTGCTGCCGGGCAGACCATGAATCCGAAACCTTGGCCATGGCAAAGGTTAAAGGCTTGTGGTCCACAAAGGCAGTGAATGATCGGCCTTCTAGCAGGAAACGGAAGTGTCGTATGGCCAGGAAAAGGCCTAGCAGCTCCCGGTCAAATGTGCTGTACTTCCTCTCCGTTGGGCGCAACTGCCGGCTGAAAAAGGCCAGCGGCTGCCAAGCACCATCAACCAGCTGCTGGTGGACAACACTTATCGCATAGTCAGAGGCGTCAGTTGTGATGGCGATAAGTGGATCTGAGGATGGGTGGGCTAGCATGGTGGCATTGGCCAAGGCCACTTTGGTGTCTATGAGTCCTTTCCCCTGTCCAGTCGATGGTGTGTTTAGCAGCCTTACCCTTAAGTGCCTCGTAGAGGGGACGCATGAGGTGAGCTGCACGTGGAACGAAGCGGTGATAGAAAGTCACCATGCCTAAAAATTCCTGTAGGGCCCTGACCGTAGCTGGTCACGGGAACTGGCCAATGGCCTCCACCTTAGCCACTAGCGGAGCCGCCCCCTCGGTCGTGACATGGTGGCCAAGGAAATCAATGGCAGACAAACCAAATGGCCCTTCGCTGTGTTGATGATCAGTCCGTGATCGTCCAGATGCTGAAACAGAACCCTGAGGTGCACCAGGTGTTCAACTTTGGAAGTACTAGCTACGAGGATGTTGTCCAAGTACACAAAAACGAACAGCAAGTCACGCAGAACACTGGAACGCCTGGGCGGCGTTTTTTAATCCAAATGGCATGCGGAGGAATTCACAAGCCAAAAGGAGTGATGACGGCGGTCTTGGGCTCGTCCTCTGGATGCAGCGGCACCTGGTGATAACCGCGGATGAGGTCCACCTTTGAAAAAATTACCTTACCAGCCAAGCGAGCAGAAAAGTGGTGAATATGGGGAACAGGGTAGCGGTCAGGTGTAGTGGCCTCATTCAAGCGACGGTAGTCACCGCATGGACGCCAGCCACTACCAAGCTTCTGGCTTCTGTAGTGGTGAAGCCCATGGGCTGTTAGAACGCTGCACAATGCCGGGGCGCTCCGGCACCTCGAATTCTGCCTTGGCAATGGTGAGCTTTGCAGGATCCAAACGCCTAGTATAAACTGGAGGACATATGATGTTTTACATAGTTTGACCATTTTACATTACCTGAATCTGCGGTACACTCTGAGGCGTGGAGGCAAAGTCCTTTTAGGCAAGTCCCTCAACTCGGCGGCCATATTGCAACACTTTTTGGGCACTAATCGGGCATCTATTTCGGCAGAAATGTGCTTGCGCAAGGCTTTACATCACATTAGTTTAGTGTGTGCTTCACCTCACTGTGTGCTCACTGTGTGCTGAGTATTTCACTAATTCACGGATTGGGATAAATGCAGAGACCAAATTTCCCTCACGGGATCAAAAGAGTATGTATACTTATACTTACTTTGATACAACCTTTAACTAATTTAACTAATTTTCATAAAATCTGGGGAACAACATTAGACATGGTCCTTGAACTTTGGAAATGTCAGAACAACCAACAAAAATACAGCTAAATAACTAAAGAATGTATTAGCCATCAAATTCATTGATTTCATGGCCCAAATGTAGCCTATATTAATAGGATTTCTGTATTTCATGAATAATGATTACAAAAATGGGAAATTCATACATAGTGTTCTCAGACCACAGTTCACTTACACTTAATTTTTTTAGGGGGTGGGGGGTCCGGCCAGGTCCAAGGCCTGAGGCTGGAGTGTACATTGGCCATGGCCAAAGCCTGAGGCTGGGGATCGGGCTGGGCCAAGGCAGGGTATAAGTCTAATACATAAAATTGAGGCTGGGCCTGAGACAGAGGCTGAGGCTGGTTCCCTACAATAATAAATGTGTATGTTAATTTGTACACATTAGCAAAGACAAAACATTTAAAACTACCATGACTTTTAAATGACACAAATCCTACCTTCTTTAAGCAAAACAAAATTGTATGCCCTCTTCATGCTGGACACAATTTTTGGATTGTCTTCAGTGGGTGGCAGATCGTTCATAACATCTGCCACCCACTTTCCAGAGGCTTTTTCTCTCCATGCGTAAAACAAAATTGGGACATAGCCCAATGCACTTAGTTTTTTGACCTGTAATAAATAAATGCAGATAAGCAAACATTAGTTATTCCCACTGCATTATTTTTCCACCATATTGAAAACATAATTATATTGAATACATTAGTGCTACTATTCTTAAAGGAACACGCCACCCAAAATCAGTAGTAATATATGTTCTTACCTTAACTTTCACGAGTTGAGTCATACCTCTCCCGCGCCGGTAGGTGTACTCAAACGCTCTGTCGCGCGGCGCGAATGTGTTAGCATGTTGCTATGCTAGCGGGCTCTGCCGTGGCCGTAGAGAGAGGAACATAGCAGTAATCAAACACCTCCACATTTTCCCTACTTAAATACAGTTGCACGAGTAGTTGATAAAAATGTGTACGTCACACAACATGAAACGTGGCGATTTTCCAAGCGAATAAACAGGAGAACTACAATGTGTGGCGCAATAGCACTTGGGAGTACTTCAACCTAGCGTGGTAATATTATTAACACCTAATTGTAGATCGATCCTATCCACCACAGAGTTTAGAATCCATGCTGGATCGACCCTCAGCCTCTCCCTCCCCTCTGAGCGAGAGAGAGGCACACACACTAGAGATGCGCTGATGGGCTATTATTTCAACCATAACTGCATAGCAAAACTTATCATCCATCAGCCATCCATCAGCACCAAAGTTTGTTGACCAATTTTCAAAACTGCACCCGCCCATCCGTTGGTTGTTTTAATGTAGGCTATGGGTGATGCAGCGCTGCTGACGTGCGGCTAGAAAGCCCTTGCCTGTTGTAGAAAGACTGATCTAATGCAGCAAATATATTAAAAGGCTAAAGTCGTACATTGGCTAGGCCTATCCCCAGAATATCAGCAGCAAACTCAGTCTCTGTCGCGCAAAACAGTCTCCAAATAAAACGCACATCGGCCTGTTGCCTATTCTGCCAGCTTGTGACAATATATCGTCCAAAATGCTTGATTGCATTGCATTCTCCACATTTTTAGCTACATTTTCATGTACCACATCAGCATTTTTGTTCAGTGAATCTTTTGTAAATTGCTTTACAATTACCGTGGGGCCCTTGTCAGCAGACTTTGGCTTGCCTCTTGCCACTATTCACTCCTTGTCTTCCGATGTCATTTCTGAGTCATCTACAGATGTTTACACACATTCACCTCCCTAAATAGAACCAACTTGACGTTGACTTCAACCTGTGTTATATCCTAGATGAGACTGCGTGGGTTATTTTGTTTAGATATTAGCCTATATATAAAACACATAATTGTAGCCTACCATTCAGGGAATAGGCATTTAAAAGAGAGACAGAGAGTGATATGACTCAGAAATGACATCAGGCGATGGCAGTGCGAGATGTTCAGAACGTAAGAGCTAAAACTTCTACAAACTCAATAACATCCACAGCGGAAAAAGAAGGTAAGAAAAATAGTCGGAAAACTTTGTGTAAGGCAAGCAAGCAAGTTTGGCGGTTGTTACTAAAAATGTGAACGTTGCACTGTTGTGCGGTGGACTTTCAAAATGAATGGAGTCGGAGTTTCTTTAATATCGAGGCGTCATATTTGTCCGATGGCCTGCTATAAAATGAATTGCGATGTCTGTCTGAAAAAGACACGCTCGTGCAGTCAAAATGAATGGGAGTCTTCAGAACAGGCTTGTCAGTCAACCTGACATAACAGTGTGTAAAGTAGCCTATAATGTGAATGACTTGTTTATCAAGGATTTCTTTCTTTTTGCAAAAAATAAAGTACAATAGGCATTAATTAGTAGGCCAGGAGCATGCTGAAATTATGTGGCAAATTGCGTTTTTTATTACAATGATAAAATTGTAAAAGGACGTGACCGAAGCTGAGGCAAGCCAGGCAATAGGCCTATAGGCCCGACGGTAATTGTAAAGCAATTTACAAAAGATTCACTGAACAAAAATGCTGATGTGGTACATGAAAATTTAGCTAAAAATGTGGAGAATGCAATGCAATCAAGCATTTTGGACGATATATTGTCACAAGCTGGCAGAATAGGCAACAGGCCGATGTGCGTTTTATTTGGAGACTGTTTTGCGCGACAGAGACTGAGTTTGCTGCTGATATTCTGGGGATAGGCCTAGCCAATGTACGACTTTAGCCTTTTAATATATTTGCTGCATTAGATCAGTCTTTCTAGAACAGGCAAGGGCTTTCTAGCCTCACGTCAGCAGCGCTGCATCACCCATATAGCCTACATTAAAACAACCAACGGATGGGCGGGTGCAGTTTTGAAAATTGGTCAACAAACTTTGGTGCTGATGGATGGCTGATGGATGATAAGTTTTGCTATGCAGTTATGGTTGAAATAATAGCCCATCAGCGCATCTCTAGTGTGTGTGCCTCTCTCTCGCTCAGAGAGGAGGGAGAGGTTGAGGGTGATTCTAAACTCTGTGGTGGATAGGATCTACAATTAGGTGTTAATAATATTACCACGCTAGGTCGAAGTACTCCCAACTGCTATTGCGCCACACATTGTAGTTCTGTTTATTCGCTTGGAAAATCGCCACGTTTCATGTTGTGTGACGTACACATTTTTATCAACTACTGATGCAACTGTATTTAAGTAGGGAAAATGTGGAGGTGTTTGATTACTGCTATGTTCCTCTCTCTACGGCCACGGCAGAGGCCGCTAGCATAGCAACATGCTAACACATTCGCGCCGCGCGACAGAGCGTTTGAGTGCACCTATCGGCGCGGGAGAGGTATGAATCAACTCGTGAAAGTTAAGGTAAGAACATATATTACTACTGATTTTGGGTGGCGTGTTCCTTTAATGTACACAATTAACATGATCAACTATAACAGCTTTTCTCCCTTAGAAACAATATTCATTACGGACTTTATACCAGTGGTTCTCAAAGTGGGGTACACCACTCATAGCCACACTCTAAAAAATACTGGGTTGAAAACAACCCAAATTCGGTTGTTCCCAACCCAGTTCCTGGTTCAATATAGGACAGAACACATACTGGGTTGATTTGACTTCATGAGTTGGGTTGGAATTTTAACCCAGTATAAGGGGTTGCTTCGCCAAACCAAATATGGGTAATTCTTACACAAATGTTGGCTTGATGTAACTCATTACTGGGTCAGGCCCACTAGCCCAATATTTGTTTAAATTTATCCCCTTGTTGGGTTGATATTTGACCCATTAACTTAGTTATTCTTTAATCTAATGAAATGAATAATGATAATAATAATAATAATAATAATAATAATATCAATTATAATCATCATAATAGAAAATACATACACTTCATTAATGTCACTGGTTTTATTGGTAAAACTGGAATAACAATAACAAGCAAAAATATTTGATTTCATCATACATATACAATATTAGAAAAACTGGAATAACAATAACAAGCAAAAAGTATTTGATTGCATCATACACATAAAATATTAGAGAGAGGCAGAGATATATAGATAGATAGATATATAGATAGAGAGAGAGAGAACCTTAACGCATTAGCGTTTCCAGGAAAGAAACGCATGGGGCCACTTTACCCCCACCCATTCCATAAACAGGCCCCTGGAGGAATTGCCAAGCAGAGGCACACTCCTTTGGGAAGTTGATATCGAACACATAAAAACTTTCAAAACAAACATCAACTGCTTGGACAATGGTGTCCTGCTCCATGGCCTGCCCACTTAGAATAGTGAAGGCCTGTGAGCAGCACTCCTCTCCTCCCAACACAAGGGTGTAGGGGTATGCCCTGGTCAGCTCTGAGGCCTTAAGGTACTCCACCATGTTTGTTCCGACCTGCAAATAATAATATTCCACAAATAAACTACTTGAATGACAAAGACTCTAATCAGCTGACAGCTGATGTTTTCCAACAGATTTTACAATTACAAGACCTGCATCACTAGATCTAAGCGGCTGTGTGAGTATAAGAATACTCACAGGCTTAAGATGGATGAAGGCCTTCATGGCATCAGACACTGTAGTCCTCAAAGTCTTCCGGCCCATCCTGAAGACTGCAGGTGGCATCAGGCTTGGCAGGACCCTCAGGGCAATGTAGTCTTTGGAGTCTGTAAAGAAAGAAAATAGTTTTATCATATCAATTGTATTATCATAGTTTGTCAGGTGAGTAGCTTATAGCTGGTGAACGTGTTTGAGTCAGTCCACATCATTAAGACCACATCAATCAAAAGGTGACGAAAGACCAAGTTACACACCAGCTAGAAAACACGGAACAGTGACCCCGGCCACAACTTCAGAGAATAGAAAAGGCTTCAAAGTATAGAAATTCTATTCCATGCATGTCAGGCAAATAACAAAGAAATAAAAATAATATGTTACACCAATGCCATCTATGCCTACCTCAAATTCATTCACTAACCGATTAAACTTCTTTTTGTAAAATTAGGTCCTTGTCCTATCACACAATATAAATGAAAGTGAAGCAAATCATTAATGCTTAGTGAAATATGAGCTTTTCTACTTACTGCAATTTGGGCAGAGTCCACAACTCTTCCTGCGTTCCTATTTCTCAGGACTGCTTCCCCTCACTTCCTGTCCAGGGAAACTGTTTTAGCTAGTAGTTTCTCTTTATTTGAGAGAGCTGTGAAGCAACAGCTGCATGTTTTTCAGCTCACCTGGGTTGATAAAAGTATACCAAAGTGAGACATCAGATCCACAGTAACAAAGAAGACGTATAATCAAGATACAGAGTTTAATTTGGCTGTATACAGGAAAGAGGCACAAATGAAACCATGCAATTCAGAATATCCGTCTCTGGATTGACACACACTCTAAGAAATGGAAGTACCTAAGTCGGTACAAATGCTTGTCGCTGGGGCGGTACCCTTTTGAAGTACAATACTGTACCCATGAATGCAGGTACTTTTCTGTACCCTAGTCATCTGTACCTATCAAGGTACACATGTGTACCTGCAATGACTAAAATGTACTTGTACAAATCATTACCTTGTAGTACCCTTAAAGGTACTAATCTGTTCTTTAAGGGTACACACCAGTAAGAATTTAAGGTGGTATGGAAACATGCTCAGCAAGTATGTATATTCAAATGTTTTATTCCATAAAAATGAATTTATGTTCACATCATTTCATCAACTCGATATACATGTTACATATATTCATGCATATGGTCAACTCATAACACAATATCAATAGTAATACAATTAACATTCATACAGACAGTTTTTAAACACCTTTTCCTAATATGAAATTATCTTGGTAAATGACATGTCTGCAGAAAATAGAGGAATACGTAAATTATTCATACATTACATTCATAAAGATGGTCAATCAACACACAATATCAATAGTAATACAATTAACATTCATACAGGCATGACAAATGGTTTAAGAACTTTTTCCCAATGTGAAAAATTGGTTAAATTACATCTGCAGAAAATTTAACATGTAAATGACTGTCATAAGACAGTGGACATAACAACATTTTGACCAATGCTTGAACATTTGCATTTGGACAAAATATTTTAAAGAAACAAACAAGCCATCATCAAGCGAATACATATCTAGAGCTTGATGGTCTACCTCATCTCCTGGATGTATCAATGTCCAATGTTCATCAAACCTGACTCTGAATGCATGTAAATGAGTGTCAAAAGACAGTGGACGTAACATTTTTCCGCATAACACCTAACTAGAATCTACATTTATGATGTACTTTAACTTCCAAAATAATGGAATGTCTTCCGCATGTGCATGACCTACTATGAAAATGTTCACATTATTAACAGCTGTGACACACACTGAAGCATTTTACCTGGCACATCAAATTGGACATCTTGAAAGGTGTCGTGTGTTTTTAAAGTGTTTTGTCGAAGTGTAGAATATGGTGTGTTTGTGCTTTTGCTGTAGGATTTTTCACACACACCCAACAAATCGGAGGAAAATTCCCAGTTCTTCACAAACGAAACCCATTTTTTTCAAGATGATAAGAAATGAACGTATCATTACGAAGCCCCGGATATGTCATGGGGGAAAAAAATAATAAGTTGTGGCCACGAAATAGCAATTCGTTCCCACAAAATAATAAGTTGTGGCCACAAAATAGCAATTCGTTCCCACAAAGTACTAATTTGTGGCCACGAAATATTAATTCGTTCCCACGAAATAGTAATTTGTTCCCACGAAATAGGTAATTTGTGGCCACAAAATAGGTAGGCCTATAGGCTGTGCACTGGACAGCTGGATGAGCAAATCAAGCGCAACTCCTCAAACAGGAACAGTCGCTGCTCACACAATGGACAGGGATAGTATGGTAGAGTGCTATTTTAGGCTGGGAATGAAATACAAAGACATTTTGAAAAGCCTGGCATTGGAGGGATTCATTATTAGCGAGAGGCATCTCCAACTATTAAGAGCCATGTCGCTGCACCGGCGTAGGTACGACTTGAACGTGTCTCTCTCGTTTGCGTTTTTTTATAAGGCGGCCGTCAACATTTCCATTAAAACATGCATCAGATAGCTGGAGGTGAATCTTCATCCCCCCCCCCCCCCCTCCTCACTCTCACTTTTTCCCCATCCTCATCTCATCTCACGCCTTCTACCCACACACCCATCACTGTTCCATTTCTTTGTTATTATTTGCATACGCCGCACGCTGATGAAATCATACTGTATATCGGGCACTTTTATCTTTTGTAAAACGTTGCGTCGCAGAGGTGCGCTGACCCGAGGACCTGTGCCGAGATAGATGGACGGTCAGGAGCAACGCCGAGGCTGATGGAGAACCGGGACAAATGAAACACTTTTTAATGACACGTAATGTACAAAGACATTGTAAAACACTGAATGTTAATATGTTGTCACTAGCAACCTACATCTGTCCTCTGTCAAATACAGTTGCATTTACAGCTCTGAACAAAACCGTTCAAGAGTTATTTAAGGAGAAGTCGAACGTGCATTATGTTTCATTCGTCCCTCCTGGCTGGGACAAATGAAACAGCATGGGGGACGAATGAAACATACAGCTTAAATTATGTAAACTTCCCACAACTTCAATATTTGACAACATACCATGAATGGTACTTCAAGTATGTGTTATTTTAGATAGATTGCTGCTGGGCTATATGTCTTGGTTCATGTCTGTTAACAACTCATTGCCGTCATGGTGATGCGCGTATTTCGCAGTTATGGAAATAGCATGCACTATGCCATTAATATAGCTAGAATAATGCATGTCTCGAATTATATAATGTTTCTATAGTACAAAATGTTATTTCACTCTGTTTTTATGTGGTTAAAGCCACCACACATCCAAATAAGTGCCCTTCATGACCCACAGGCCGTCAGTCTCCATAGGTTAACATGGCAAAACTCGACCCCCTACCTGATAGCCCCAAATATATTTGCATCTTTCTAAAACTGCTTTTCCATGTCTCACCTGAATAAAATATAGTATAAACACAGATACGTGTGCATTGACTTAGAATAAATGGGGTTTACTGCCTGGTCGGGACAAATAGGTGTTTCAATCATCCCCCCATAGACATTATAGGCTGTTTTGCATCCATTACAAACAAACATGCAATGTGAACGTCTGGGATTGGGGAGAGCACTAAATGCTCTACTGAATAAGCATGGAGTCAAACCTTTAAATGAAAAACACTCTTTAATAATCCAAAAAAATAAACCGCTAATGAAGTAAACTTGTGTCCATCAGAAATCGTTTATCGCCTGTAACTCCGTGATAACAGGACGTAACAGGATGGCATTTGGCTGAGCAACGGAGGTTAATATGCTCTATGTTTTGTCCAAATGATGTCTGTCTATCATCGTTGCACTCGGAGAAAACCGGAATGTTTAATTCGTCCCCCGTTTCAATCGTCCCGGTTGTACCCTACTGCAAACCAGAGAATTGAGAGCTGGTGGGGAGTGATGAGAAAAGACACGACAGGCTTCTACTGGCGCTCGATTTGCTCACCCAGCTGTCCAGTGCACGTTAGACTACATATTTCGTGGCCACAAATTACCTATTTCGTGGGAACGAATTACTATTTCGTGGGAACTAATTAATATTTCGTGGCCACAAATTAGTACTTTGTGGGAACTAATTGCTATTTTGTGGCCACAACTTATTATTTTGTGGGAATGAATTGCTATTTCGTGGCCACAACTTATTATTTTTTTCCCCATGACATATCCGGGGCTCCGTATATCATAGTTTTCTTTAAAAAAACAGAGCAAAAATTGGAGATCATCGACAATGTCTTGCTGGACTGAAAGGGGAAGTCCATTTTTTTCTCTACATTTTAAAATGAAACCAAACAAGTTATCTTTCAGTCCCTCAAGCAGTTGGTCCATACTTGGTGGTGTAAGTTGGTCTGGTTCACTCTAAAAATTGCTGGGTTATTTTTTCAACCCAAACGCTGGGTTGAGGCTTTTGGGTCATTTTGTTTGGTTGTTTTTACTCATATTGGGTCATTTCTGTAACCCAGCTTGCTGGGTTGATAGTTTATCACTGCTGGGTTGATAGTTTAGGGCTGTGCTCCCTCCTGTCCCCCACCTGACGTGGAGTACACTACCCAGCACCAGGGTGACTTCAACACAGCTGCATAGTTATTTGAAGGTTGAGAAAAAAAATCGTCAGGCAGGCATATTCTTTCAACCGTCCAGTCCAGCAGCTGTCAACATGCAATGGAAATCAGGTGATTTCGGGAAGGTATGTATCGTATATTATTTATTTATTTTTATCCAGACGGATTTTAAAAGTCCACCCAGAGACATACCCTTCGTGATATCAAGGAATATTCTGCCTGCCATTTCGTTCAGCTTCAAGCAGGTTAGCAGGTGTCATTAATTCCAGCTAATATTAGCTACTGTTAATGTTAAATCTACACAAAGACAGACTCATAAAAACATAGTTCTGTATTCACTGGGTAGGAACTGCTGAACAGAAACAAAACAAACTTTTACAATGAACTACAATTAGCATACCAGCAGCTGGTAGGTAACGTTAGCAGACATGGAAACTTTATGCTAATTAAATATGCTTCGTGGCTAACGTTTGTCAACTAGCTAACACAGTCGAAGTAGTATCTTCACAACACACGTAACTTACGATAATAATCATGCCAAACAACATCTTATTAAATCATTCAGGGTAGCCTCATAGCCATGTAACTTACTGGGTGGTTCTTGGTGGTAACATTAACTTGGATTCACTAACTGAATGTGTTAACATAGCTAGCTAACGTTAGTACTGCTGATTGTCAGCCTAATGTTAGGCTAATGGTAATGTTAGCTCATCTGACATGAACGCACTTTTTATATTACCGGTATTATGTTTAAAACAACTCCATAATATTAGGTGGTCATAGTTTCCGAGTGTGTTGCACTAATAATTTGTCTCCTGGTGGATTTTTATGTCTGTCAACATCATTCACTGGTAATGGTTCATGCACATCTTGATATAAAGTTTTGTAAAATGCACTCTTTTTTTCTTTGATTGACAGAACTGACCCCCAAAACGGACTTTGGAATCTGCCTGCCTTCATGGAAGTATCACATGCATTTTATACTAGGCACACTATTAAAAAATAAAGAAAACTATCAAATAAATAATTATGTCTAACTGTTTTATTTCATTGCATGGCTTTTGATGGCCATTTAATATCTAGACTGTCTATATAAGGCCTAAAGCTGTTAACAGAAGGTGTGACTTTCAAGTAAATACAAACTTTGAGTTATTAAAAGTTTGTACAAGCAGAGTATTTTAAAAATCAACCAGCAGTTTTTTGGGGGATTTGGTTACATAACCCAAACATTACGTAACTTTAACTAAATAGTTGTGTCAACATAACCCAACATATTGATTAAATTTCAACCCAGTTGGGTTAAATTTAGTAACCCAATTTGCTTGGTTAAGATAACCCAATGCTGTGTTGGACCACATTTTACTCAGCGGTTGGGTTGTTTTCAACCCAGCATTTTTTAGAGTGTTCTGGTGGAATGCATTCAAGACTGGGTTGTTCTATAATGTCATTGTTCTCCAAAGAAAGAAAAAAGCTCTGTTTATGTTTCCTGTAAACATGCCGTCTGTATGAGTGATATTATGAAAATGATGACTGACAGTCTTTCAAGCCACATGTGATGCTGAAATTACACTCTAAAAAATGCTGGGATATTTTTTCAACCCAAACGCTGGGTTGAGGCTGTTGGGTCGTTTTGTTTGGTTGTTTTTACTCATATTGGGTCATTTCTGTAACCCAGCTTGCTGGGTTGATAGTTTATCACTGCTGGGTTGATAGTTTAGGGCTGTGCTCCCCCCTGTCCCATACCTGACGTGGAGTACACTACCCAGCACCAGGGTGACTTCAACACAGCTGCATAGTTATTTGAAGGTTGAGAGAAAAAAATCGGCAGGCAGGCATATTCTTTCAACCGTCCAGTCCAGCAGCTGTCAACATGCAATGGAAATCAGGTGATTTCGGAAGGTATGTATCTGCTTTTATTTATTTATTTTTATCCAGACGGATTTTAAAAGTCCACCCAGAGACATACCTTCGTGATATCAAGGAATATTCTGCCTGCCATTTCGTTCAGCTTCAAGCAGGTTAGCAGGTGTCATTCATTCCAGCTAATATTAGCTACTGTTAATGTTAAATCTACACAAAGACAGACTCATAAAACATATTTCTGTATTCACTGGGTAGGAACTGCTGAACAGAAACAAAACAAACTTTTACAACGAACTACAATTAGCATACCAGCAGCTGGTAGGTAACGTTAGCAGACTTGGAAACTTTATGCTAATTAAATATGCTTCGTGGCTAACGTTTGTCAACTAGCTAACAACACAGTCGAAGTAGTCTCTTCACAACACACGTAACTTACGATAATAATCATGCCAAACAACATCTTATTAAATCATTCAGGGTAGCCCCATATTATAGCCATGTAACTTACTGGGTGGTTCTTGGTGGTAACATTAACTTGGATTCACTAAGAATGTGTTAACACAGCTAGCTAACGTTAGCACTGCTGACTGTCAGCCTAATGTTAGGCTAACGTTAATGGTAATGTTACCTGCTAGTGTTATCAAGCTCGTCTGACATAAATGCACGTTTTGTATTACCGGTATTATGTTTAAAACAACTCCATAATATAAGGTGGACATGGTTTCCGAGTGTGTTGCACTAATAATTTGTCTCCTGGTGGATTTTTATGTCTGTCAACATCATTCACTGGTAATGGTTCATGCACGTCTTGATATAAAGTTTTGTAGGCTACCCGTGATTAAAATGCACTCTTTTTTTCTTTGATTGACAGGACTGACCCCCAAAACGGACTTTGGAATCTGCCTGCCTTCATGGAAGTATCACATGAATTTTATACTAGGCTATCTATTCAAAAATAAAGAAAACTATCAAATAAATAATTATGTTTAACTGTTTTATTTCATTGCATGGCTTTTGATGGACATTTAATATACTGTCTATATCAGGCCTAAAGCTGTTAACAGAAGGTGTGACTTTCAAGTAAGTAAATACAAACTTTGAGTTATTACAAGTTTGTACAAGCAGAGTATTTTAAAAATCAACCAGTAGTTTTGGGGGGATTTGGTTACATAACCCAAACGTTACGTAACTTTAACTAAACAGTTGTGTCAACATAACCCAACATATTGGTTAAATGTCAACCCAGTTGTTGGGTTAAATTTAGTAACCCAATTTGCTTGGTTAAGATAACCCAATGCTGTGTTGGACCACATTTTACTCAGCGGCTGGGTTGAAAACAACCCAGTTTGGGTTGTTTTCAACCCAGCATTTTTTAGAGTGTAGGTTTGTGGGCATGGACAAGTCCAATATGCTGAATAAGTTTGGTAAGAGTGAAAGTTCTGCGACGACACTTAGTACACTGATGTAATGGAGGCATTTCCGTATAGGAGGTTAATAAGGCGAGTCACCGGTGTCGAGAGCTAGTCTCCAGCCACAACTATCTGTGCAATGCACCTCTGAAAGAATATAAATGTGTTTTTCAAGTGGGCAGGGTACTCCATATTGAAAACGAAGTACATGCAAAACACTGCCAGGAAAGCCTCTTCAACACCAATACAGGAGCACACCTTAACCCCGTCAACTTCAATGATGGTTTCAGCTCTGTCAGCAATAGCAGTCTTCCAATCACACTCTAAAAAATGCTGGGTTGAAAACAACCCAGTCTGGGTTCCAAACTGGGTTGTTTTCAACCCAGCCGCTGAGTAAAATGGAGTCCAACACAGCATTGGGTTATCTTAACCAAGCAAATTGGGTTACTAAATTTAACCCAACAACTGGGTTGAAATTTAACCAATATGTTGGGTTATGTTGACACAACTGTTTAGTTAAAGTTACGTAATGTTTGGGTTATGTAACCAAATCCCCAAAAACTACTGGTTGATTTTTAAAATACTCTGCTGGTACAAACTTTTAATAACTCAAAGTTTGTATTTACTTACTGGAAAGTCACACCTTCTGTTAACAGCTTTAGGCCTGAACAGTCTATATTAATTGCCATCAAAAGCCATGCAATGAAATAAAACAGTTCGACACAATTATTTATTTGATAGTTTTCTTTATTTTTGAATAGATAGCCTAGTATAAAATGCATGTGATACTTCCATGAAGGCAGGCAGATTCCAAAGTCCGTTTTAGGGGTCAGCCCTGTCAATCAAAGAAAAAAAAGAGTGCATTTTAATCACTGTTAGCCTACAAAACTTTATATCAAGACTTGCATGAACCATTACCAGTGAATGATATTGACAGACATAAAAATCCACCAGGAGACAAATTATTAGTGCAACACACTCGGAAACCATAACCACCTAATATTATGGAGTTGTTTTAAACATAATACCGGTAATAGCCTACAAAACATGCATTTATGTCAAATGAGCTTGATAACATTAACATTAGCCTAACATTAGGCTGACAAACATAAACATAAGTTCAGCAGTGCTAACGTTAGCTAGCTAATGTTAACACATTATTCAGTTATTGAATCCAATTTATTACCACCAAAGTCCACCAAGAACCACCCAGTAAGTTACATGGCTGGGTCATTCTTAGCAAATGGTGCCATTTGAGGGTGTTAACCTTGCCTAAAAAAAATTCACATCTTCATTGATTTTATCATTTCATCTGATGAAGGACATGTTCAACTTAACATATATTGGGCCAGCTCAGGATGTTATGACATCAGAATTTTAATCAGATTTGTTGTACATGTGTATACACAAATGTCCCCCCGCGTTACTGGACATTTTCATCTCTATTAATAAATATTTTTAATGGACAGTTATTATAATATTTACATTTTCTGAGAGCTCAACTGTCCCTCACCTTGCCCCTGTAAATATATTTTTAAAAAAGTTTTAATAAACACACACTGTATATAAAATACACGCTCTGATTTAAGACTAGATGGTAATGTTCACACAATTGTTTTAAAAGAAAATAGGAAATTCTATGGAATTTGGTCAAATGTTTAAGATATTTGATTTTGCCAGTTCTTGTTCTGCAAGTAACAACAAAGATATGCAAAACATTTATTGATTTTATTTCATGAATATAGCAAAAACACACACTCCCTGGTGTAACAATGGTGGTAACGGGGTGGACAACATTTAAAAGAACAAATGGGTGGTCATGAAACCCCTGAACAACACTATATTTGAAAGGCAACTCACCTCACCCCCACCCCACCTTCAATCATGAAATGTATTACACTATAAAGAAATATCATAAAAAACATTTTTTTAATTCATATATTGCAAATTTATGAAGCGGACCAGCAACCCAGGTGTTTTTCAATGAAATTCCACACCGTCTTCTCCAGTTGCATGGACCTTTTATTCAAAGGTTGCGGCTCTTTCATGAAGCACACAATCTGATCCTCTCTATACCAGCTAATGTCGTCTCGTAGAGTCGGCCAGCGGTACTTATTTGTGCCGTTCTTGTGCATGCATTTTATTTTTACATCTTCAGGGTTCGTACACCTATTCCAACATCAAATTCAAGCACTTTTCAAGCACTTTCAAGGTCAATTTTCAAGCTTTTCCAGCACTTTACAGCGGTGACAAATTACATACTATACGAATATACTAACTCAAAATTATTTTTACTTTTTTATCATTTATAGATGGTTTTAACAGACAAAATTGTGTTTCTTAATAGCAGGAAAAGAAATTAAAGGAAAACTTCAAAAATGTGTGACCTGTCTGGAAGTAGACTTTGCTTGCTATCTAACGCTTGCTATCTAACTGGCTGAGTCAATATACCAAAAAAAAAAAAACATTAAATAAATAAATAAAATAAAATAAGAAAATAATCACTCAACAAATAACTATTCTTTGCTGAATATGTGAACTCAAACTAATGTTAAGGCTCGCTCTTTCATGACAGTCAAGAGTGATTATGTCTCTTTCTTGCCTACATCTGTTATCATGAGCTACCAACCAGTAGGCTAGCAATGCAGAGATGTGACGTTGGGTGATGTGAAGTTGACTGACACTCACTTGTGAGGGCCCTTTGCCTATTATTTCCCTCTCTTCTCCTAGCTCTTTCTCCTCATTTCCACCTTTCTGCCTGATTTCCCTTCTCCTGTCCCCTGTGTAAATAACTGACCAATAATCAATATCATGCTTAGATAATATCCATATAAATATCTACTATTATCTATCTATATGCTATTGGTCCATACTCTGATATTTAAACTGAGTAGGCCTTAAAGTCAGTCTTTGTTCAGGTCTGACGATTATTTATTTTGGACAATTGATTTGTGGGTATTGAAGTTTATTTGAGCTGCGTGAGACACTGTGTTGCGTTCGTTAGTTAGGACATAGCTCCGCGATGGCAGAGTCAACTCTACTTTCGTTTTGACATGTCAGAGGTATCTACAACTACGTGTTGCGTGCGTGACGGTGCGTTGATGCAAGGATAATTGTCTTGTCGGCTATTTTTAGTTAATAAATAAAACGAAATTTGAAGAAAGAAAGGTGACCTCTATGGTAGATAGGCCTACGGCCATAGACATGACTGGTGCGGTTTTGCATTCACATACCATAAAGTTTCGTCTCCCTCTTCAACCTAACTTTCTCCTTGTTTTCCAATGATTGGAGATAAGTAGCCTATTCAATAATATGTTAGCTTTAATGGCGACCTAGCTAGCAATGCATCTGTATGACCCTACATGATTTCTGTTCAACAGTCCGAACTAGCTATTTTCTAACCAACGCTCATTAAAACGGCAACCTCACTTCATGTTGATGGTCATCTCCGACTGTGTGCAGGGGGCGTTGTCACGCATGAAAACAGACTGGCAGATCCATAGACTGGGCAGATCAGTCACACACGCAGAGGCGCAAGCGAGGACCATGGCGGAGAAGTTTTAATTTTAAACTCTCCGACTTTCTGCATCTATAGGCTAAACTAGCTATTCCGTCAGATAGCTATCTGTGGCAAAAGAAATACACTTACAATTTTAAGCATTTTCAAGCACTTTATCCAAAATGCAAGCACTTTTCAAACCTTGAAAACGCAACATTAAAATTCAAGCATTTTCAAGGATTTCAAGCACCCGTACGAACCCTGAGGGTGGTTGGTCCTCCGGTGGGCTCAGCACCGGCGGTAAAGTTAAAGGTCAGTTGCCCTCGGGAGGTCGTGTTGCTCCGGTGGGCCCAGCACCGGAGCGCAATCGAGTCCGTCTCCAAAAAGAGCAGCAGGTCCAGAGGTGAAAAACAGCAGCGTTATCTAGCTCTGTCCTCATCCCACAGCCTGCACATTTAGCGTCTCCTAGTTAGCTAGCTAAACTGGCAGCTAACTAACTGGTTAAACTGACGATATAGACAAGATAAAATCAATCAGTCCCGTGACCGGTCATCCCACACCTCCGCACTGATGCTCATGCATGTGGGCCTAAACACACCGAACAGTGCGAGTGGTCTCCAACAAATGCAGCACTACTGGCGGAGCAGAGAAAACGGTGACCGCTGTCTTATCAGGGCAACTGGGACTGACGAGCCTTCTCCTCACTGAGGCGATGGAACCCTCAGTTTCACCGCAATTTCGCGGTCATAAACAAATAACAAATAATAATTGGCTGCTTAAACAATTCAAATAAAAGCAAAACAAACAAAGACATTTGATTGGTTCACATGTAGAATGTCGTAAATCACAGAAGCAAGTAAATTACAAAGCAAACTGGTACATGGAGTAAATTCATACAAAAACAAAAGGGTAGTACAAGGTTATTAAGCATACTGAAATGTCAATTTTACAGGTGCTTACATAAGTATAATATATCTACTTACATCACAGAAAATACACCTTAACAGCAGTCAACTGTATTTTCACTTACTGCTGTCAGATTCATCTCATGCACGAGCCTTTCAGCATCTTCAGTAAGTTGCTGGAAGTCCTTACTGGCCATTGTAAGACAGTCTGATAAATGACTGTCTAATGTTACCACCAAGAAACAAAAAACACCCAGTAACGTTAAGTTGCATGGCTATAATATGAAGCTACCCTGAATGAATTCATATACGATGTGAAGACACTAGCATTACTTCGACTGTGTTAGCTAATATTAGCTGACAAAAACGTTAGCTGCACCCATAGGATGCACCACCACGAAGCATAGCAATTAACATGGATTGCTAGATAGCTATGCTAATTATAGTTAGTTGTAAAAGTTTGTTTTGTTTCTGTTCAGCAGTTCATACGCAGTGAACACAGAACTATGTTTTTATGAGTCTGTCTTTGTGTATATTTAACATCAACATTAGCAGTAATTGTAAGTTAATGTTAGCTAGCTGCTAACGTTAGTTAGCATGAATGACACAATTGATAGATAGATAGATACAAGGAATACAAGGAAGTTTATTGTCACATGCATATAGTTACTGGAAGTAAGAAATGCAGTGAAATTAAGTATGGTGTCAGCCTATTTGTGCATTTATGGGGGGGGCGGGGGGGTAAAAAGTGCAATAGAAGAGGGGTTTAGTAGATTAAGTGGCAAGGGCTGCATAAGAAAGGTGGGGGAGGATTGTGATTGGGGGGGGGGGGGCCCCAACAAGGAGCACCCAAGAGCAAGATAGATAGATACTTTATTTATCCCCAGGGGAAATTCAATTGTTAACCTGCTTGAGGCTGAACGAAATTGGCAGGCAGAATATCCATTCATATCACGAAAGATATGTCTCTGGGTGGACTTTTAAAATGAGTCTAGACAAGAAAAACATAAGGTACATACAGATACATACCTTCCGAAATCGCCTGATTTCCATTGCATGTTGACAGCTGCTGGACTGGACGGTTGGAAGAATAACGATTTTTTTCGAACTCTCAAATAACTATGCAGCTGTGTTAAAGTCACCCAGGTGCTGGGTAGTGTACTCCACGTCAGGTGGGGGAGAGGAGGGGCACTATCAACCCAACAAGCTGGGTTACAGAAAATAACCCAACATGAGTAAAAACAACCCCACAAAATCACCTACTGTAACCGCCTCAACCCAGTGTTTGGGTTGAGAAAATAACCCAGTATTTTTTAGAGTGTATGTTAAAAATAAATATAGTAGGTTAAATGTCTATAAGCATAACTTGTAGCCTGGCTAATGACAGCAATAGCCTATCAATAACAATATAAAATTAATTGGACAATCTTACTACAATCCTGTTCATAGGCATGAGTTTATGACATAAAAAGTGGAATATGAACGCATCTCATCAAAGCTGACATAATGTAAACGATGGAAAGCCCTCTAATTGGACGGGCAAGACTGACATGTGTGCCTAGGCCCGTCCAGGCCATGGCTGTGTGTGGAACACCCAGAAAAAAAAAGATTTAGCTTGTGATCAAGGGCGTCACTAAGCTGGGATACGAGCATCCTCCTTCACCAACCCTGAGCAGCCAGTCATGTCAGTGGCGCACTGAAGACCTTCTCATTAGAGCTTAGATCGGGCCCAAAAAATCAAGCCCGACCCTACCCGAGCCCGTGCACATTGTGCCCGAGCCCAACCCGGCCCGACACATTCACTGTAATTATGAGCCCGAGCCCGATTTAAACCCGACATTTTTTAAATACGTGGGCCATTATAACTGACGTTCTCAACTACAATTCTGAGCTGTTTGAGCTACAGAAATCCGTTTAGAATTATATTAATGAATAATGCAACGGAGGATGAAGAATACACTGCATTAAAATCATTAACATTTCTAATATGGTAGGCCCTATATAGGTCATGTAAAGAAAAAGAAGGCGCTGCACACTCCGAGTTACAATGAAGGAATGTTTAATGGGCGATAACATTTCGGCCTACAAGGCCTTCATCAGATCGCATGTAGTGCATTCAGACACAAAAACATAGCCTAGGTCTAGACTTCTTGATTGAAATCAATTAGTCAGCTGATCACTATCCAAGACAAAACCCCATCGTATTGAGGACGTCATCAGATAGGTCGGCTTCAGAGTAGATCTTGTTGTACACTCTCAAAAATAGGGGTACGGTTGGGGTACATTTTTGTTCTTTTAGGTACAACTTTTGACCCTGTACCTTAAAGGGAACAAAATTGAGCCCCTAAAGTACTAATATGTACCGTTCCTGGATCATTAATGTACCTTTTTGCAAAGGGACCATATTTGTACCCAAGGGTACAAAAAGTACATGGCCTGTCACTCAAAAGTTGTTGGGGGAGGAGATTCTGGACGGGAGCAACCGTTATTTTCCCCCTCAACTTTGTTCATCTCACTCACCAAGAAATGGAGCAACTTTCAGTGAGGAGCTTGGTGTGAGAAAACACATGTGCAGGATGGAATAATCTTTGTGGAAGAGGAGGCAAAGCTATTCAGAGGTAAGGTGTAGTTGCAATTTATCGAAATTCGGTTTGTAAATTGTAAATAGCCTACTGTTACAGATTGTTGGCTTAAAGGCTAACATTAGCATTCGCTAGCAACTTAGGTTAACCTAGGTTAGCTATGAATTCAGATATTTTTAAATGGAATTCAAACTCCTTCAATAATGCATGACTATCATGATGAATGGTAAGGAAATGATTTGTGTGTGTGTTTTATCTGTTAAGTTTTTGTGGAAGCCAACTTTCACTAGCAATCATTATCCTAACTAGCTTAGCCCATAGATATGTGAGCATATCCTAGCACTGTTAGCCATACATACTTGCTAACTTCCCTGAAAGGCTGGTTTAATTGAGAGTGAGAAGTAGTTGTCATGGTTTTTTGGCCCCGCCCCCAACGCCATTTTGAACGTCAAGCCTCAAGCTGCCTCGGCTGTCACCGCGATAGATAGAGAAGCACAACGGAGATTTTGGTACTTTCTGTTTCGCAATGCCTACAACATGCTGCGTGAAGAACTGCCACAGCAGGTCGAACGATCAACAGGGGAACAAGACTGGAGTTCGTTTTTTTCGGTTCCCTTTATGGAAAAGGATGTATGGAGAGCAAGTTGCTGAGGTGACTAAGAGACGTCGAATGGCCTGGGTAGCGGCGATGAGAAGAAGGGACATCACTTTCGACAACATTTCGAAGAGTATGCGAGTGTGTTCTCGGCATTTTCACTCGGGTAAGCTCTCAATATATTTCATAAAATGTGTTTATTTTGTTGACTGCTAAAGCTAGTCTATCTATCTGAAGAGTGTGTGTCCTTGTTAGGCTACTTAAACTTTACTCTGATATCGCTACTAACGTTAGCTATGATACTACGTTAGCCACCTACTTGCTAGTGCTACTTTGTAACATAAACTAGCAGCAAAAATAAACTGCCAACTTTGTAACGTTGGCTGCGCTACATACAAGATATTTTGAGATGGACATGATATTTAAGTTCGTCTCTGATGTGTTTGTTAGATGTGTTTGTCTCACAACTAACTTTGCCCACTTCCCTCTACTACTTGTCACCTTAATGTTCACCTTTGTTATGCCAGCTTACCTTTGTTTGTTGCCAATTACAGTAATGGGTTGTGTAATGGGTCTACCAGATGATGCATCATGTAAATTCACACCTTTTCATAATTACTCTACTTTAGGTGAACCATCCTATGAAATGCTGGAGAATCACCCTGACTGGAGGCCATCTTTGTTGTTGGGCCATGACGATGTTCAGATGACTGATGAGGCAAGGTTTCAGCGGAGCCTAAAGCGTAAGGTGGTGGCTGAGGATCTGTATGCTGAGCCACTGCAGGTGCAACCAAAGAACCTGGATGCTGAGCTGCTGCATCCAGAGGAGCTGGATGCTGAGCCGCCCCAGGTGCAACCAGAGGACATGGATGCTGAGCCGCTGCAAGAGCTTCCAGAGGACCTGGATGCTGAGCAGCCAGTCATGACCAGTGCAGAATGTGAATTCTGCACTTCGAGGCAAGCCCTGATCGTCAGTCTGTTGGAGGAGAACAGACAGCTGAAGGAGGAGCTTGAGGGATACAGGATGGATGAAAGGTTTCTGAGGGGTGATGATGAGAAAGTGAAGTACTACACTGGACTTCCTAACTTTGCAATTTTTCAGGCAATGTTGCTCAACATCCTACCATATATCCATCAAGGAAAGAGAAAGCTTACAGCATTCCAGTGCGTCCTGTTGACCCTGATGCGTCTCAGGTTAGACCTGCCTTTTCAACACCTCAGTCACCTGTTTCAAGTTCACAGAACAACAGTCGGTGTTGCTTTTCAACAGACTATTGAAGTGTTGTATGCCCGCCTGTCTCCAATTGTGCACTGGCCAAGCAGAGACTGTTTGATGGTTAGTATGCCCCACCAGTTCATCGAATCATTTGGAAAGCATGTTGCTGCAATTGTGGATTGTTTCGAAATTTTCATTGAAAAACCGTCTAATCTTCATGCAAGAGCCCAGACTTTCTCCCAGTACAAACACCACCACACTATGAAATACCTTATTGTCATCACACCACAGGGTTTCATTTCATTTGTCTCAAAGGGATGGGGTGGGCAAACTAGTGACAAACATCTGACTGAGAATTGTGGTTTCCTAGATAAACTGTTACCAGGTGACATTGTGTTAGCAGATCGAGGGTTTAACATCAGGGAAAGTGTGGGAATGATGTGTGCTGAGGTGAAGATACCTGCTTTCACAAGGGGTCGTGCACAGCTTGATGCAAAAGATGTTGAGGAGACCAGGGCTATAGCTCACCTTAGAATTCATGTGGAAAGAGTGATTGGTCTTGTGCGCAACAAGTACAGAGTCTTACACACAGTTGTACCCATCCATATGATTCTGCCTTGTGAGGGTGAGGATGTAACGTTTTTAGACAAGATTGTAATCATTTGTTGTGCCCTTACCAACATGTGTGAAAGTGTCATTATTTGAAATGTATAAAACAAATTTATGCTTTGACTGAGTGTGAAATAAACATTTGAAACATATATGATTTTACTGTGTTTTATTTACAGGTAGATTAAAAAACAGATGTGTTTAAATAACCATCAGGAAAAACATGCAAAGTGCAAGAACATGTAGTGCAATAATAAGTAGTGCATGAACAAGCAGTGCAAACATAAATAGTAAACAGAGGCCAGTGTAAACGAATAATTTACTATTAACATTTCAGTTAAATTGATGTAAACATTAATGGGGGGGGTGAGGAAGAAAACAAGATGAGAAGGTAAAAAGTTGATATTATGTTATTGCTAAAGTAAAGTTGGCAAAGCCAAGGAGCGTTAGTGGGGAGGGTGTCCACAAGTCCCACTGCAGGATGCTGATGCTTGGGAGGTTGGTTGTTTTGTGAAGTGTTTTGCCACTAGTTCTGGGAGACACACCTCAGTAAAGAACTCCTGGGCCTTCTGTAGACGTGGCTCCCAAAATGCTCGGTCTTGGAAAATGCGCAGAATCGCACAGTCCCTCTTTGTCCAGACAACAAAGTCACAGTACATCCTCTCTGTAACAAACATTTGTGTCTGGACCTGGCTGTATGGATGACTTGTTTTCAGATGCATCTGCCCTTTCTGATACAGAGGGAAGCTGCTGTCGTTGGAGGAGCATGCATCAAGAATGGTGCTGTCCTTGTATTTCGCAGGACACTTGATCTCAATGCAGCCTTTTCCACAGCAAGTGCACTCCACAATTGCATCTGGTGATGCTCCTACTTGTGGAAATGCAGGATTTACAAAAAACCCACAGGTCTGCACCTCCTGGTTGTGGTGTTTTTGGTTGGTCCTGGAAATGTATTCCTGCCTCGCCCTCTCCTCCTGTTTGATGCCCCATGTGGTGGCTGCCGTTCCTGGGCCGCGCTGAGGGTAGCAGAATCTCTTCACAGTAGACAGGGCTGGTGAGTGAATGTCGGTGGCATAAACACTGTGCATGGAGGAGGCTGTAATTCTCCCTGCTCGTGCCGCAAACCACAGCGAGGATGTGTGCTGCCCCCTTGTCCTTTGCTCGATCTGTGCTGCCTGTATGTCTGTAATATTAGCAATGCCTCCTAATGCCTGGCAGTGCTGGCGCAGAGCTGAGAAATCGGAGGTGTCAAGTGTGCGTGTACCATGCAGATTTGCCAGGGACTTCAAGTCTCTGATGGGGAGAGTGGGGTCACGGTATTCATCACAGTACCTTGGCGTCACACTGAGAACAACTGACCTTGTGCCTGTTCTGTGTATGTCACTGTAGATCTTGTCCATGTCTTCTGATGTTGGTGCTGGGGTCAGAGTTGTAGCTTTGGTTGCACGTGTTCTGAAAGCAGGTCTGCTGTGGCTCTCACCATCGATGACGCTGTTCAAGGACCGGCGTTTGGCTGCAGCTGATGTGAAGTCTATCTTGTGACCAACCTCTGGATGGACTTTGTTGATGTTGCCTGGTAACATCCAGTAGGCTGGTTCATCAGTCACTGTGGCCTGTTCCTTTAATCGCACCGATGCCTCCACCTTGAAAAGAAGGGCCCCAACATGTGTGCAAGACTCAGCCACACCAGCCATGCAGGTGCAGTGAGCAGACACCACCTCCCCAGAAGGTGCAAGAATGACCCACGGTGTCAGAGGAGGTTGACTGAGGCGCTGTGAATGCATGACCTGTTAAAAGATTAAATAAAGTAAAAGTACGTATGACTTCAACGAGGTGATCTTAAGTTTCGTTCTGCTTACAGTATCTCACTGCCACTGCAACGCCTTTGAATGCAATCCGCTGCCCTGTTTACAAATGCTACAGCGGACTTAAACTGCCACCTTGTGGCAAGCGTGAATGAAGTGGCCACTTCTAAATGGGACCCACTGTAAAGTATGTGGTAACAGTCAATACATTGTTTCAAATGTGCTTCATAAACATACAATATTGCACTACAAAAACGGTGTCCGGGAGATTCCCGAAGCGTCTGGGGGATTTGGCAAACCTTCTGCCTAACCAACTCCATAATATTTTCCCTACTTCAACATCACACTAATAGCAGCTAGTAGGCTATGAATCAGAAAACGAACACAATTCTACACATATTTACAAGCAAAATACAGAGTTGCTCTCAAAGTTGCAGAAGACGTTTACTGTCCAACGTTTATGAAACAATGCTAGGCTAATGTAACAGCGTAGTTAGTAGCATGTAGCTGCTAGCATTTGACGTTAGAGTTAGCTAGTTTTAGCTCCTTACCTTAGCAAGTACCACGGTGTTCTCACAGCCTCCAGGCTTGTAGATCTGCAGGTCTTGCACCCATCCACAGCAGAACTGTTCATGGCTTTCCAGGGACTTGTAGCATTTGAACTGCTGCTTGGTGTAATAGCTCACACCATACACAAGGTAATTAACCATGTCCATGTAAGTACAAGGTGGTAGAGCATTCATGTCACGGCTCCATTCTCCAGCTGACAGCTCATAAGGGTCGATCTGGTTTATTCCACAAAGTTTCTCTAAATACCGCTGCTTTGCTGTGGCATTCAGCTTCTCCCTGTACATTCTCTTTGTGTTCGTCTTCTCCTTGTCCATGTCTAATTGATGTAAACTAAAATATTTATCTCACTGTGTATCGCTTATCAATGCTGTCTTCACTTCTCCCGCTGTGTCTGCCGCAAATTACCATGACAACCTGATTTCTTGCCGTTCAAAATGGCGGCTTCTCCCAAAACTACAGGAAAAGATCACGTGATCTGACGTAGCTCCTCACTCTCAATATCAACGGTACTGCAGGTGAAAGAAGCCTGGTATGTGCATACATGCAGTAACCATGGTCACTCTCAACACTATCATTTTGTTTAGGTGAAAATGAATTAGTTGAGTTGCCTATGTTCATCAGAACATCCTGTTTGTCATTGCTTTTCTAGTTAGAAGCTAGAGGGAGCAACTCAGAACCATTCTATAATGTTATATAGTTACTCAGAGCTTGATAATGGTCTAACGTAATAAATCTAACATTAATCCTTCTCACAGATACCCACCAAGGCAGAATATGGCCACTTGGAAGTAAGTTTACCTTTCCTAAAGGATCTAATGGCTACGTAAGTTACCCAACTTGGTGTTTTTTTTGTAATGGTATTTTTCTTATTGATGTTAAATACATATAGAAAAGTATTGCATAATAAATTATGCAAATTATAATAATACAGACAGACAACTTTTAGATTTTTTTTTGTCCAATAGCAATTTATATATTGGTTAAGATTATATGCTATGCTATTTCATTGTTGTGTCATTTTGTTTAATTATATTATTCTATTGCATGGCATTTGTCTCTCAAACACATAGTGGAGCAGGCAGCTTTCGTTCATGAAGATACGGTGAAAAGGAGTAAGGAGAAGTTTGGGAGAGTCAGCCGGTCCATGGAACTTGTAATGACTCAGCGCTGATCTATGCCAGGTGAGCAGATTGATATAGTTACATACATGTATTAGACAAGGTATTTTACACAATCTGTCTGAGGCTATTTATTTGTGTGGTTGAAAAAAATCTTATTCTGAGGTTTGTGTTTGCATTTTGCTTCCAACAGATGTAAAACCCCTGCTGTCATTGGTGAGGCTACCACTGCTATTGAAAATATGTGAACGTCCTGTAGATCAAGTAAGGTTCCAGTCTAAGTCAAAGTGGATATATGCAGAGGAACAGAAGTTGAAGAGGGGGAAAACAGCAGCCTCCACTGCTGTTGACCTTTACTTAGCACACTCTCCTGAAGAATATGTTGGACTTCTGCCAGTTTTTGAAATTGAACTTTGGTGCCTTTTGAGACTCTTGCCTTTTTAATGGCTCGCCTCATGATGGGAAGGATTGGAGTGTATTTTCTGATTGATTGATTTATTGGTGAGGTAATGAACATTGTAACAATATATTGTACATTTTACAGGCTTGCTAATATTTCCCAATGGCTGGCACATTGTTTTCTGAGATACTACTCTAAAATGTCGCTATATGACTCATTACATCACACATATTGTTCACTCAATTCTATGGTGTATGCACTGTGAATGAGATCTAAGATCATAGCTAAGTTACTGCAAGGACTTTGTTAATTGCAACGTGTAATGGTTATGGCAAGCAGATACTGTATTTTCATCACTCACATACACGAGTATTAACATGAACTTGAAAGCATACAAGGTTTGTTGGAGTAATTACTAACTCAAATTTTGGTGTTTTATAGATCATATAAAGGTGTTATTAGTGCTATCGTGCAAATTAATATATTTTTTCCTTCTGCATATAAACACAATGTGGCTACTCAGGCAAAATATTGTAAACCAAAGTGTTTTATTATTTACACTTACAGTCATAACATGTTTTACGTGAATATGTATATTGATATGGATATAAGATACTTTGATGTTTTGATATGAATGTGTTTTTAATATGAACATGTTAACATTTATTGTACCTGTATTCATGTGGAGTATTGTGTGTAATATCCCCCCAGAATAAACATTTAAATGTACTTATTGGTTGTGCATATATTTTAGTTATACCACCTTAAATTTTCACTGGGGTTGTACCCTTGAAGTACAGATTAGTACCTTTTAAGGGTACTATGTGATAATATATATATACAGGTACATTTTAGTCATTGCAGGTACACAAGTGTACCTTGATGGGTACAGATGGCTAGGGTACACAAATGTACCTGCATTCATGGGTACATTATTGTACTTCAAAAGGGTACTCCCCAGCGACAAGCATTTGTACCGACTTAGGTACACACTGGTACTTCCATTTCTTAGAGTGTAGCCTGTAGTAATAAGGATAAAGATAACAGGTTTTTTCCTTTTAGATATACAGTAAAAGAAAAAATTCTCTCCAAAACATCCTTGACAACATTCCAGTTTTGGAGAGCAGTGAGAGGGTGCAGAGTGCCCCCCTGACCTGGGCAGAGCGCCAGGCCCAGAGTGCCCAAAGGTGGGCAGAAGGCCTGAACTTCTGCGGTCACTGATGAGGTCAGAGGACACCGGGAATTTGTGTGACAGGTGCTACATAAGGGCAACTGTTGTCAGATGCTAAAAGTGCATGTGCACACAGTGTGGGCCCTGTGATAAAATCACCCACAACAACACATTGCATGACAGGGATGGTATGTTTGAAGGCTACTTTCAACCCTTGGCCCCAGACATAGTTGAAGAGGTTGAGGGAGACTACAAAGTGTACTCTGAAGGTAGGGGGACATCTTTATTATGTAACTTTCACACTTGTGTTTTCCAATGTCTTACATACTTGTAACTATCATCTTAACTCATTGAATGCCAGGCTGTTTTCGGGAGCTTAGAGTGCCAGCAATCTAGACCATTGTTGATGATTTTTGTACAGCCACAGCATATTCTGTGTTATAGCTATGAACACATACAATAGCTCGATTAAAAAGTGAGACTTTAAGCTCTCGGTGGGTGCAAACTGTGTATTTCTACACGCCTCTGTTCCTGAGAAATCCCAAGCTAAACAGTGGCTAGTTTTCATCAAAATCACTGTTTTTTTCTAGAAATGGAGATATAACGTCTTTCATGAAATATGAAGTGTTGCCTGTTACTTACTTGTGTAAACTTTCCGGGAAGTGATCAGCGAGACTGCCACCTTGTGATAGACCCACGAAATTGGCCTGGTTTTGACCTGACGTGCATGCGTCACTGATTCGACCCAAAGCGGCAACCGAGTTATGATAAAATGTCCAGATAAAATGTACAGATTGTGCGTTTTCGTGAGTTTCACGATCGTCATATATTTAATTTCCATTCATCACAGAGTTCCAAAATCACATAAAAGGTGTGTTAGAGTGTCTAGTTTCGTAATTTTTTTTAAAAAAAGCTAAAAACGTAATATTACGTTTTTGGCACTCAATGCATGGGAAGGAAAAGGCACTCAATGAGTTAAACAAGTGTTGTAGTGCGGCTATTACCTGTGTACTTGAAACAACGGTGCACCTGTTCCCCTGCACTGATTGAATGGTGGCAAGGAGGTCATCCTAATAGGAATGAATGGTCAGAGCTCCATTTATTTGCATTTGAACTTTTATATGTATTGTACCAATTAACCATGTTGTTCATGCTAAGTTTACACCAGATACATATTCCAGTGCAATAAAAACACTTCAATCTACTCATGATTCTAGGACGATACCAACTTCAGCTGCCAGTGTAGACATGCAGGTCATGCCTGTCCACTTGGACAGCATGTTTAGATGACCTAATAAGATCTGGATACTGGCCAGCAACGCTTCACCACCACCACCACACCATCTATGAGGTGGATCTACTAAGGTCTTTTCAAGACATAAAGCTGCTATCTCACCAAGCATTCCTTGGAATGCTTGATGGAAGAACCAAGCTATTTGGGAGAGTAAGTCTTCTATTGTCTAGTTTACATAAACTCAATCTTGTAGATAGGACAAGAACATACACAGTTTTTAAGAATCATACACAACTCTTACAGTTGTTGTTTAAATGTTAGGTTGACCATCACTTTCTTGTTGCAACATAAATAGACAGTAGAAATGTATACAACATTGAAAACGAGCATTTAATTGTCTCCTGACACCCATATAAAAGATGTGAACAATGTGTTTTATACTAAAGATTCAAGCGAGTAGCAGGCTTTAGCAGTGAATTTTTAATGTGTTGAGAATTTTAATGTGTTGAGAATTTAACAAGTTGTTAACATTTAACATGTGTTATATGTCTTTCAATTTACTTGTCTGTCATTTTGCTAGGCTGGAAAAATTTGCAGGGACACTTTCCAGCATGCATTTCTGGAGTGGTGCTTTGCACAGAGTGAAGTGGAAGCAATGGCTGGGGCCCAGCCCTTCCAGTGCACTGCATGCACTCTGGAAATGCACGCCATATCTGTATGGCAATAGGAAGCTCTATCGCTTCAACACCAACACCACAGGGTACTATAAACCATTTTTCACAGACATACCTATTATAACCAAAAGTTTTTTTGTAGCACCTCGAAGAGTCTATTTGAGGGAAAATTCTTGGCTAAGGATGATGACGTGGCAGAATTTGTAGATAAAATTCAAAAATCATCTCAAAGTCAAAGTCTGCTTTATTGTCAATTTCTTCACATGTCAAGACATACAAAGAGATCGAAATTGCGTTTCTATCCCACGGTGGAGACAACACATATTTTACCAATTAGGTCCACAGACAAACATAACATTCAAGTAAACAATATAAAAAGTAAAAATAAGAAGGCACATACAATGAAGAAATAAGAGCAGCAAAATTTGGTAGAAATTGTGCAATTGTGCATACAGTAGACAGTCAATATAATAGTGCAAAAGTCAGGCCAATAAATGGCTGAGGTAGTTTTGTTTGTATGCAAGTGGCATAGTGGTGCAAGTTATGTAAGAGCAGCAGAAGTGTGTTCAGGACAACAGGACAACAACAACAAGTTGCAAGTGTACAAGTGGAGTAGTGCAAGTGGAGTAGTGAACATATATATATATATATATATATATATATATATATATATATATATATATATATATATATATATATATATATATATATATATTTGTTATCCTCTACTCAAAGTGCTACTAGTCATTGTAGATTTTATCCATGATTTTGAAACAACAGTCATATACAACACAATGTTCTGTTTTAGGCTCCTGGGGCGTTGCAATTTTCTGCAGCCAGGAGAGAGGGCCCCAAGATCTGCCTCCAACATTGATGAGAAGGGGGTTGAGGTGGCGGTGTGTCGCCATGGCGTCCTTCTAAGGGCGCTAAATATGTTCAGGGGGGAAGTATTTGCATATCCCCTGTTCCTGCAGAAGGACCTGGCAAGGTGTAATGTCAGGTTCTTCTGCAGGGATGTGATGTGCAAGTACTTCCCCTATTTTGCAACGTCTGTCCCGTGTGTTGCCAGACCGGCAGGGGCTGCTCAGCATCCACTGCTGTCAGTGAGAGGAACCTAGGTCAACAGAAAAAGTGAGAGGAATAGACCTACAGGTAAACAGAAAAATAACTGGAATAAACCACATAGAGCATATGGTTCATATTGATTATATATTGCCTTAATTAATGTCAAGAAAATGTATGAGCATTACAATTAAGTGATTAATGTTCAACACAGCCTTTGTCACAATGACAGACAGTAGCTGGGTTACAAGATGGTGGTCTGTCTTAGGTTGTTTGTCTAAATACACATTTAAAAATGTCAAGAAAATGTATGAGCATTACAATTAAGTGATTAATGTTCAATACAGCCTTTGTCACAATGACAGACAGTAGCTGGGTTACAAGATGGTGGTCTGTCTTAGGTTGTTTGTCTAAATACACATTCAAAAAGGCATATCCTATCTCTTTCTGATTTCCAGATTGTCAGCTCTGAGCTGTCAGGTTCAACATAGGAGGAGGAGGCCATGGCTGCCGCCCACAGCACTGCTCTGCATTGGAGAAATGTGTGCACCGAATAAATTAATGTAACATGTGTAGGCAAGTCCCTCCACTCGGCGGCCATATTGCAATGCTTTTTGGGCACTCATCGGGCATCCTATTCGGCAGAAATGCGCGTGCGCAAGGCTTCACGACACCAACCTTGCTCCAGCAGCGATATCACAACACATGATTGGCACGATGTCTTCACAACACACCACATGATTGGCTCAATGTATTCACATGTCGACGTTTTGCCGAGGAAGGGGTATGTGTAGACAACGGCGTTATAAACTAGCCCCATGCATTTCTATGGAGAATTTTTGGAGTGCTGTGTCTCCTCGTTAGAAAGTCTCTGCTAATACTCCACTACATGTGTAGGTCATGCATTAATGAATTCATGTGGATGATGTCGCCAATACCTCATAACTGTAATATTGACATATTGGGCTTTTATTTCCAGAATAGTTCATGTAATTTCAGAGTTCTCAAAAGGCCTGGAATGATCCAGGAGGACAGTCACAATTTTCTGCAAAGCCATAACTTTATCAGTCGTTTAATAAAGTGGTCACTTAACTACTATCAACTTATGGCCTCCTTACAAACAACTTTGACAAGATTTGGGAAAGATTCTTGAAAGAATGGAGTCTTTTGAGTAAAACTTGAATGGGGGGCATTAGTTAAAAGACTACAATCTTTCAAGAATCTTTCCCAAATCTTGTCAAAGTTGTTCGGTGTAAGGTGGCCATTACCAGATTCTCGTCTCAGCGACAGTCATGCTTTGCCAAACAGCCCCTCCTCCCAAGTCTTCATGACTTTGCTGGAGAGCTTGAAAAATGGGAATTTGCAAAATCCCCTTTTCATTTAACAGAATATTTTGGATAGTAATTGGGCAAAACAATTCATATTAAACAGATTGTACATTTTATCAATCAATTAAAAAAAAAAAGTGAAATAAAATGTTTTTCCGACCTTACAGTGTAGTCCCTGACCTTGAGTGCTGTAAAAACAGTCTAGAACCATGTCAAGTGTGATTAGCCTACAAAAGGTAAAACATGAGCTTTTAGGGTGAAATAGGTGGGTGGCTCTTAAAAGAGCCGTTATTTTTACAAGTCAACGTGGTTTACTTGGACTTCTCGGTCTTCTTGGGCAGCAGCACAGCCTGGATGTTAGGCAGCACACCACCCTGAGCAATGGTCACTCCGCCGAGCAGCTTGTTCAACTCCTCGTCGTTGCGGACAGCCAGTTGCAGATGGCGGGGAATGATACGGGTCTTCTTGTTGTCACGGGCTGCGTTACCGGCCAACTCAAGGATCTCAGCCGTCAAGTACTCGAGCACAGCGGCCAAGTAGACCGGTGCACCAGCGCCGACACGCTGAGCATAGTTGCCTTTACGCAGCAGCCTGTGCACACGCCCGACGGGGAACTGAAGTCCAGCCCTGGAAGAACGAGTCTTGGCCTTGGCCCTAGCCTTGCCTCCGGTTTTACCTCTTCCACTCATATTCCCGCTCTCTTACAATACAGAACAATTCCGCAAATGATGTTGTAGAAGAGTTGAGAAGAGTGATATAGTAATTTAGTCTAACCTCATTTGGTAAAACCATATTGGTAAGAGCCAATCATGACACTGTACTTCCATTCGCGTTAATCTAAGTGTCTAAGTTTTTGTGAACAATAGCCATTATGGCGAATAAGAAATGAATCAACTTAAGAGTATGAATTAAGATAATTAACTAATAAATATTTATTTCATGAATACATAAATGAAATGAATCAAATTAAGAATAGGTAAGATATTTGGCTATTTCATCATGAAAATCATTGTAACCTCAGTGGGCGTGTCAATGACGCAAAATCGTGCTATTTCGCATCAGGAAATGAGGGGAGGTGTCTAGTAATGACCGCCTAAACGATGTGGTTTTCTAACAGGTCCGCTATATTTCTATAATAATGTGTTACAGCGTTGCAACAAGCATATCGTTTGTTTCAACTCGAGTGAAAGAACAATGTCTGGAAGAGGAAAAGGAGGTAAAGGTCTTGGAAAGGGAGGCGCTAAGCGTCATCGTAAGGTTCTCCGTGATAACATCCAGGGAATCACGAAGCCCGCTATCCGCCGTCTGGCTCGCCGTGGTGGTGTGAAGCGTATTTCTGGGCTCATCTACGAGGAGACTCGTGGTGTGCTGAAGGTTTTCCTGGAGAACGTGATCCGTGATGCTGTCACCTACACCGAGCACGCCAAGAGAAAGACCGTGACCGCTATGGATGTCGTCTATGCTCTGAAGCGTCAGGGCCGTACTCTGTACGGTTTCGGCGGTTAAAGAAATTATTTGACAACCAAACCAAAGGCTCTTTTAAGAGCCGCCCATATTTTCCGTAGAAGCATCATGTCCAATGTCTTATTGTGGTGTATTGGTTATTTATGTTAGTTTAAAAAATATACGCACCGTTGAATACTGTAAAAATAAGTAATCGTGTGATTCAGGATAAATAAAAATATATATGTTTTTTGTCTTCCAGTGCTGTATCAGAAGAAAACAAAGGATGTGCCAGAAGCCCGCGAAAACGGATTTGGCGGGCGCCATAGCAACTAGAACGCGTGAGTAAGGTTGGAAGTTGTGACTGCCCCCTGTCGTTAACACTGTAAAATGTTTTAGTTGGTAGGCCTAAGCAGAGCCGTCTACGGAGAGCCTGGCCACTCCGTATGAAGTCCTATTGTACCGAATTTTGGTTGCAGTTCCACCAGAGTTCCACTGATGGCGAGTGCAAAATGAATGGGAGTCAATGCCAGAGACTTTCTAATGAGACACAGCACTCAAAAAATCCTCCATAGAAATGCATGGGGTTAGTTTGTAACGCCCGTTGTCTACACATATCTCTATACAATGCATTATTAGGCCTATATTTCTGTCATTAGATTCAACACCAATTGCGAAGTTGCATGTATATTGTATTATGTGAGCACTGAATAATCCCTGATTGCATTGCAATCATACCTCAGTTTAACTACTGTAGCTGCTACATTTCTTCAGTTCAGTGTGCAGTGTTTCAGTGTGGTCTGGGGACCACTGGTGGTCCGCAAGCTATCCCAAGTGGTCCGCGAGCAGATGTGCTCAGATATAATATCGATGAATTGTTTGCAATATTGAACCAGAGACTTTGATTGAACCAACTTGTATGTAAATCCAAACAGTTCTATAACACTGCCTATGTAAGCTATGTCAGTTTAAATCATATGAATCATCTGACACAATAAGCCAGGTGCAAAGACAAGCAATTGAGTAGGCCTATTATGTAATCTACTGTTGAAGTAGGTCTACTCTTTTTTTTTTATCTAGGTGGTCCGTGAGTTTTTTTATTTGATTTGTTAAGTGGTCCTTGGTCTGAAAAAGTTTGAGAAACACAGAGTGAGATGTTTTTTAAGCTTTTTTCCTGTTATTTCCCACTTTGGAGGTGGGGAATTTTCAAGCCCCACCTGACCCCATCAGCCCAGAAAAATGGTAACGTTGAAATATTGTCACATTTTGGTTCCACGTTACATTTCCCATCTCAGTCCTCTGGATCTGATGGTGCTTTATTTGTTTTTCCTCCGTTGAGGAGTGAATTATTTTCCTGGTTTCTTCTAGAATTCTATGCAAAGATCTACAGTTTCAGTGTTCTTTATACCGTTTATGGGGAAAATCTCGGTGGGTAATTGTCGCATCATAATGCGGAACTCTCGGTTCGCGAACATTTTAATCACATATTTGTGACCGTACTCCTCAACAGGAGAAAAATACTGGCTAAAGTCAATATTGTGCACATACCAAGGTCAAAGGTCAAATTCCACAATATAGACTTATCTTTAATCTTATCTTTTATTTAAAAAAAATCAGTAAATCAGTTTTGGCAAGACTGTAAAAGTCTAGGATTTTAATTTGGGAATATGGAAAGCATCTTGTTCCAGGAATGTCTTTCAGGCCTTCTCTGCTGTGGTTGTGGCCTCATTGTGACTCCCCCCTCTGAGATAGAGGAAGTGTCACAGTTGTATTTGTTTAGAGTTTCCTATCATCACAAAAGAAAAATGTTCCAGAATGAGCTTCAATTCATCTGCTGGAACTCTGAAAAGCTATTTTAGAGTTCTGCCAGCCTAGTTGGTTGAAGGAAGTTGGTGGAATCTTTGAAATCCTCTGGGATCTGTGATAAAGCAGTGTCAACAATGACCAATCCCAGCATGCAACACTGTGGGAAAAATGTCTTCACTGCACCAGCCCGATATTTGTGATTGATATGATAAAAGTTAGTGACATAAACCAGCTCAGTGCAATATATGTGCGCACACACTAACACACACACACACATGCCCACACGGTCTGAAAAAGTTTGAGAAACATTGGCATAGGCTACTTTTTAATTATTGATTTAAATATTGATAAAGTTTGAGAAACACTGGCATAGGCTACTTTTTAATTATTGAATTAAATGTTGAATAGTGTTTCATGTGGCTCACCACCAGAGACATGGCATGTTGTAGAACTGTTTGTGCTGTGATGTCCTTGTATTGCGGTCGTGGCAACATTTATCCAAAACAAATTTCCTTAAAATAGCCTTGAACCTTGAACAGATGACCTCATAAACCTCATAAACACCTGGTACAACTAGGCCTAATGATTGATTCATTTATTTATTTATTTTTGCTGCTTTTGTTCTGCTTTAGATCACACATTTTAGGAACTGGGAAGTGTGTTTGTGAGACCACTGCAGCGCCTCGTCCAGTATTGAACACGCCTGCTGGTCCATCTCACAAACCCCCTCAGACCAGAACTCCTACACTGCAGCTCCTTTGAGGTGTCCAAGGAAGGAAGGAAAGAACACAGTTTCTGAGGAGTCTGTCTACTCTTGTGCCTCTGAAGTCGTTGATGGGCAAGGTGAGTGAGTGAGACTCCTTAGAAACAGTTTTTCTTTTTTTCTTGTAGACATGCCAACATATCTCAAATTGAAACACACACACCAACTACTCCCTGATCATTTTATCTGATGGGCTACCCACTAATCTTGATAAATACATGTTTAAGTAGGCCCTATATGGTATTTGCCAGAACTTGAACTTGAATGATAGTATCAAATAAAGTCAAAAATCCTACATAAGCATAGTAATACGCCTTATAGTAATAACAACAGCAATATCAATAATAATTTATTTTAAAAATCAACAAAAAACATAAACATGCAAACAATAACTAGCTAAATAATTCAGTGCAAGGTGAACAGATGTTAAGGTCCATCGCAATTTGAGACACTCGGTCACCATGGTGACCCCAATACAGGGAAGACATATCCATGAGGAAGGCATGACATTATCAATTTTGGAAAAATAGCCTGACGATGGTTGTTGACCGAAACGTTGCTGAAATAAATATAATTGCATACGAAGTGCATGGACAGTGTGCGGAAGTTCTTTCTTTATCAATTTTAAAATACCCTCAACCAAGGGACTTGGCTTCTCGAACACATACACATAAAGAAGTCATGTTTAAGTGAATTTGGCATCTGGGAGATGATGTTGTCCCTATGAGTGGCCATACAGGTTGTTCTAGCAAAGAGTGTTGACCCATGAGTTAGACTATAGTGACACTATTGTGGGCCTGTATCTGCCATCTAAAAGACCATTTTGATCATTGAGCATCATTTATGCAGCAACTTCATAACCATATCCAAATGTCGATGACAGTGGCATTTAATTATTTTGTTAATCCACCATTGGGGTGGATGGCTGATGACACCATCAACCTAGATTTATAGACATTTCAAGGCTTGGTATGTCTCAAGAACATTGTTAAACTGCTTGTATACCTCAAGAACATTGTTCAAACTTCAGGGACATTGAATGAATAACCACTTCAGACTTGTCAGGACTATCTTGGCAGTTATTTGATTATAATGATTTAAATTTTGTTGTAGTGACTTGACCATCTTCTGGTACAGTAACAGTAAATTAACTAGAAACAGTATTGTGTTTTAGTTTTCTCATTTCCTATGCAACTGCACAAGCAGAGACTTTGTGTCTGTCTGTTTATGCAGGTGGTTTGCCACTGCTTTCTCTACTGTGAAATTAGATTGTCAGTTACAAAAGTCCTAGAATTACCAGTTATTCAAATATTAATGAAAATATTTATATTTTTGGTAGGCCTAGTTGCTTTTTACTTTTTGTGTGCCTTCCATGTTGCCAGAACTGTGGTCCTTCTCAGGCCTACTAACCAGAATAACGATAGAAGTGTCATTTTCCAGACATAATTATCCTAGGTAGGCATGTTTCCTGAATAGACCCATGACCAAGAAAGCAGAACTGTTGGCAAAACATTATTTGTCAATAACCTGGTGTAATGAGTTTATATTGTAACCCATCATCGGTCTGTTAGATTCCAGCATTTGAGGAGTTGCTGCTAACAAGAGCAGCTGTGTATAAATAAACAGGGTGTAAAAAAGTTGTTTTTATGGGACAAGCACAAGCCAACTGTGCTTTACTATGACTAAATTGACCATTGTCTGGAAATTAACTGTAGGCCTATGTCAATTCAAAGTCAAAATAATTTAATATTATTATCAAGGATTGTGTCATGGGTAAGGGAGATTGATGGCTTGGGTAAAATTGCTAATTATATTTGTTATTCATAAAATTATCTCTGAAACCAAACACGATCTCCACTCTTACCATGCCACCCCCGTCATTGTCAGTGTCTTGTAACACCAATATAAACACGTAATTGGCTTTCTTTGTCTTATTCAGAAGTTCAACATCTATTATCGTAGTTACAGATATTATTTTATTTAAATGTCGTGTTTCAAAATAAATATTTCATGATATGTGACAGCAGAAAACACAAGCGGTCATGTTTTAAGCAGCAGCGCGGCAGATACTGAAGTTGTGTCTGTAAGGTTCTCATGTCTGCTTTAAAGACAACACTGAGATTTTGCTGTCATATCTCGCTAACAGAACATTTCATCGCTTCGCTTGTTTCAAATCCGAAATAGTCATGGTTGAAGTCGCTCCAGCTCCCGCTCCGGCAGCGATCAAAGCGCCGAAGAAGAAGGCAGCAAAGCCCAAGAAAACAGGACCGACTGTCGGAGAGCTCATCGTTAAAGCCGTATCCGCCTCCAAGGAAAGAAATGGCGTCTCTCTACCCGCTCTGAAGAAGGTGCTGTCTTCAGGCGGTTACGACGTGGAGAAGAACAACTCTCGCGTCAAACTTGCTGTCAAGAGTCTCGTTTCTAAGGGAACTTTGCTCCAGACCAAAGGCAATGGTGCGTCCGGCTCCTTCAAGCTGAACAAGGCGAAAGCTGAGGCCAAGAAGAAGTCCACCGAGAAGGCTGTTCCCAAGGCGAAGGCTGCAGCTAAGAAACCTGCCGCAGCAAAGAAGCCCAAGAAGGCAGCAGCGAAAAAGCCGGCGGTCAAAAAGGCAGCTGGCGCCAAGAAGGCCACCAAGTCCGCGAAGGCCAAGAAGCCTGCAGCACCAAAGAAGGCCAAGGCAGCCAAGCCGAAGACCCCTAAGCCTAAAGCTGCTAAGCCGAATAAGACGGCCCCTAAGACGAAGTGAATTAAGACTTCATTTTTCTTCTCCAACGGCTCTTTTAAGAGCCACCCAAATATCTATCAAAAGCTGATATTCAACTTAATTATTTGACCTACAGTTAAAATAGCTTTCTGAATCTTAGCCACTCATAGCAGTAATAATACTCAAAACATAAATATGCGGTTGAGCTGTAGCTAGTTGATTGACCAGTGATGGGAATTACGGCTTATCTTTACATTTAGCAGACACTTGACCAAATATGCCAGCTATATAACATGGGATCATTGTCCCCCGAGCAATTTGGGGAAGGGCCTCGCTCAAGGGCACAACGGTGGAAGCCGGGAGTTGAACCGACAACTTTCAGGCTACTGCACGCTAGCTGAGCTTCTTAACCACTACACTACCACCGCCCAATCTTAAAGAGCGCATTAATTAGCTCAGCTCAGCAATGAGAGCCGGCTTTTTTGGCCCTCAAACCAAGATTGTTAAGGCGGAACGTCATGGCTCTTCAGGAGGCCAGCGAGGCTTATCTGGTCGGTCTGTTCGAGGACACCAACCTGGGCGCCATCCACGAAGAGGGTCAAAAATGCATTGCAAGATGGCCACCGAGTTCAGGGAATTGCTGAAAAGGACTTTTGTCGGACTCCCTAATCACCTTGATTGTCTCCGCCTGTAAGCACAAGTTGGGCCACCATCGGGAAAATTACCCCTCCCTTTACTCAATGTTTTATAGATCAAAATGGCAAATGATTATTACGGTCTCATTCCCATCTTTCCTCTTTATTCGTTAAATACATGGATAATGGATTTCCCCTTGGGGATCAATAAAGTATCTATCTATCTATCCATAAAATATGTTTCCCAGCTCCATTTACTTACATGGACACTGATTACTACTGGATGTATATTGAAATATTAAATCAGAAATTTGTTTTCGTGTTGAAACATATTCTGTATCTCCTGTCTTATATCATTATAATACACAATATATTATAACTTATATTGTTTTAAAGCCTTATTATTATGTTCTTTGTACTCTGTTTAAGTAGGCTACATTGTTAGAGACGGGCTCTGGTCCTATTCAGCAAATAAAAAGGCGCCAGTTCCCCCTAAGGGGGCGTTGCCAACACAGACATAAAATTGCCTGACGCGCGGGAGAAGGTGATTGGCTCTCTTCATCATAAGTTAAACCAATGGAAGCCTGACATGCAGTATAAAGCAACGTTCTGCCCGTCACCATTTATTACTGACAATTGTATTACTTCAACGAACGTACTTGAAAATGAGTGGAAGAGGTAAAACCGGAGGCAAGGCTAGGGCAAAGGCTAAGACTCGTTCATCCAGGGCTGGACTTCAGTTCCCCGTGGGCCGTGTACACAGGCTGCTGCGTAAAGGCAACTATGCTCAGCGTGTTGGCGCTGGTGCACCGGTTTACTTGGCCGCTGTGCTCGAGTATCTGACCGCTGAGATCTTGGAGTTGGCCGGCAACGCTGCCCGTGACAACAAGAAGACCCGTATCATTCCCCGCCATCTGCAGCTGGCTGTCCGCAACGACGAGGAGTTGAACAAACTGCTCGGGGGAGTGACCATCGCTCAGGGTGGTGTGCTGCCTAACATCCAGGCTGTGCTGCTGCCCAAGAAGACCGAGAAGTCCAAGTAAATTGGATTCAGAAAATTCCATCAACGGCTCTTTTAAGAGCCACCCACTTCTGTCATTTTAAAGCTCTTTCCATGTTACATCTGGTAATTTGAATTGTTGTCCATGTTCTTCACCCCAGCTAACAGCTCTGGACATAATCAGAATCCGCTAGCTATTCATACCAAAGTCCTTTTAGGCAAGTCCCTCCACTTGGCGGCCATATACCAACGTTTTATGGGCACTCATCGGGCACAGTCTTTGGGATGAACTGCGCGTGCGCAAGGCTTCATGACACCAATCTTGCTCCAGCGGCGAGATCACAACACATGATTGGCACGATGTCTTCACAACACACCATATGATTGGCTCAATGTATTCACATCACACCACATGATTGGCTCAATGTATTCACATGTCGACGTTTTGCCGAGGAAGGGGTGGGATATGTGTAGACAACGGCCATGTTGGCGTGACAAACTAGCCCCATGCATTTCTATGGAGTATTTTTTGAGTGCTGTGTCTCCTTATTAGAAAGTCTCTGTTCATACTCTCTAAGATTTAAATATAAATATAATGCAAGCCAGTTCAGTGCAATGATGTATTAATAACAATATTGTAACCGAAAGATTGAAGTGTAGATGAGCAGAACAGTGTTTGATTGACTTTGATCAGTATAAGGGTGGGGGTTATTTATGAGCGTTCAACAGAGTGACCGCTTGGGGGAAGAAGCTGTCTTTGTGTCGGCTGGTTTTGGCGAACAGTGCCGTATCGCCTACCAGAGGGAAGGAGGTTGGACAGTGTGTGACCAGGATGTGAGGGGTCTGTAGAGATTTTTGCTGCCCTTTTCCTGACCCTGGACCGGTACAGGTCCTGGATGGGGGGAAGGTTAGCTCCAATGATCATCTCTGCAGCCCTAATGGTTAAACCTAATACCAGTTCACTACTGGCAAGAGATTAATGTTACCACCATTGCCAAACTAAAACTAAGAAAGGATACATAAAACACAATACAAAAAATAAAACTCCTTCCTAACTCTGAAAATTTGAAAAGTAATAATCTTTTTGCATGTGTGTATCCTGCTCCTAAAGGAAACCAATAACTCGAGGTCTGAGAAGTGCTATGTCATGTGTAAGTAAAAACGGATTGGCTGCCCTGATGATTTTAAAGTCACTGTTGACTTTTTGAATTCAATGGCACCATGAGCTTCAAAATGCGCATTGTTTATCTTTTTCTTATTTTATTTTATTAGAGCGATGTAAATATCATTAACACAAGGTCATCTTCTGAAGAATGAGAAAACCCTTCTGTGGTAGACTAGAAGATGGGTGGCCAATCAGTGAAGGGGGAAAAACGACGTAATAGTGGGCGGTGACTTGAAAATACTTTAAATGCGTGAACTGCACTGCAGCAGTTAGCTTATTCAAAAAGCATTTTACAATGGCAAGAACCAAGCAAACCGCTCGCAAATCTACTGGTGGCAAAGCCCCGAGGAAGCAGCTCGCTACCAAGGCTGCCCGTAAAAGCGCCCCGGCTACCGGTGGCGTGAAGAAGCCTCATCGTTACAGGCCTGGAACCGTGGCTCTGAGAGAGATCCGCCGTTACCAGAAGTCCACCGAGCTGCTGATCCGCAAGCTGCCCTTCCAGCGTCTGGTCAGAGAAATCGCTCAGGACTTCAAGACCGACCTGCGCTTCCAGAGCTCTGCCGTCATGGCTCTTCAGGAGGCTAGCGAGGCTTACCTGGTCGGTCTGTTCGAGGACACCAACCTGTGCGCCATCCACGCCAAGAGGGTCACCATCATGCCCAAGGACATCCAGCTGGCTCGTCGTATCCGTGGGGAGCGTGCTTAAATTTAGTCTGACAACTACACCAAAGGCTCTTTTAAGAGCCACACAATCTTATCTAAAAACAAGGCATTTAATTCATATTGTTGTCCACCAAGTCTGAAACTGTGACATCCGTGTTGCAAACAACAAGAAATCAATCTGTTGCAGCACTGTTAGCTAGGTGTAAAACGAGGGGCACGCGATGAACATAAACCCCCTTGTAAACTTACAAGCCCATTCTTTTCATTTAAACATTTTAAATCCGTTTCCCCTTTACACGAACACTTTATGAAATGGCCAGAAAATGAGTATTTAGGATGTAGCTAACGTGGCGTTTTCTCTTGTTTGAAAATTATTATTGGACCACGTTAAGTATTAACAGCCTTTCACGGTGGTTAAGAGGGGTCTGGTTTCAGTTTCAAAGGCCGTAGTTAACGTCTCATCTAGTGTTATTAAATCACATGGAAAGCAGATTTACGAAATCTTTATCATTTCAGTGGAATACCATTTATAAACAAGATGGTCTTCACAATTCACAAGTGTGTCGGGTCGCAGTTGTTACGTAAAAGTTGAAGTGAAACAAGGAATGTGCTTTTCTTAGAAACTTTGGGTGGCCCTTAAAAGAGCCTTTAGGTCGGGGTTTAAGAGATTCGACTTTACTTGGAGCTGGTGTACTTGGTGACGGCCTTGGTTCCCTCGGACACGGCGTGCTTGGCCAGCTCACCAGGCAGAAGCAGACGCACTGCGGTCTGAATCTCCCTGGAGGTGATGGTGGACCTCTTGTTGTAGTGAGCCAAGCGGGAAGCCTCTCCTCCGATCCGCTCGAAGATGTCGTTCACGAACGAGTTCATGATGCCCATCGCTTTGGAGGAGATACCGGTGTCGGGGTGGACCTGCTTCAGGACCTTGTACACGTAGATGGCATAGCTCTCCTTCCTGGTCTTTCTACGCTTCTTTCCTCCTTTGCCTGCCGTCTTGGTAACGGCTTTCTTGGATCCCTTCTTGGGCGCTGCCTTCGCGGGTTCAGGCATCGTGATCTGTCCTAGTCTTGCTGAGATTTCGTTGACTGAACGTGACTAAGCAGTTGGCGTAGACACTATTTATAATGTCAGTATGCAAATAGCATACGGCAAGACGCTCTTTTGGATTGGCTACTTTAAAAAATGACGTAGTGTGTTGGCCCTATCAGAAAACCCTTTCGTTAGAAAACAAAGATGTTTTTTTTAGTGCTTCAGAATAGTATTTAATTAATTGATGAACCTTACATTTTTCAGTAGCTATGTGTGTATATTTGGACAATATATAGCTTATACTGCATAAAATGTACGGTTCCGTTTACAGCTTTGTTACGGTTGTGATTGTAGTTACTGGGCTGGAGTGTGCCCTTATTATGTACTTATGAGGTGGGTGCTTACGTTAACTTACTTTAGGAATCTGCAGTCTTAATTTTTTATGGAAATTAACATTAAGCGACATATACAACAAAAATAGGGCACAGGCGGAAGCTAATTATTCACTTTTAGATACGTGTTTCCGTGTATCTGCAGCACATGTCAAATGTTCGTACTTCATGATGTTTTAGGGAAAAAAATACTTTTACAGAGTAGTTGGGTGGCTCTGAAAAGAGCCGTTGGTTTTAAATTAGAGACAGAAGACAGGTTAACCACCAAAACCGTACAAAGTACGGCCCTGGCGCTTCAGAGCGTAGACCACATCCATGGCGGTCACGGTCTTTCTCTTGGCGTGCTCGGTGTAGGTGACGGCATCACGGATCACGTTCTCCAGGAAAACCTTCAGCACACCACGAGTCTCCTCGTAGATGAGCCCAGAAATACGCTTCACACCACCACGGCGAGCCAGGCGGCGAATAGCGGGCTTGGTGATCCCCTGGATGTTATCGCGGAGAACTTTGCGATGGCGCTTGGCGCCCCCTTTTCCGAGACCTTTGCCTCCTTTACCTCTTCCAGACATGTTTGTAGATTACCTCTCTCTCGCACACACAAAATAGTTAACGTGCCAAAAAGCGTATACCTCGTGTTTAAATAGTCAGAAAGAGGACCTAGTAGAAGACTGCGTGGCCCGACGAGAGAGCTGAACCTCCCCCTTGACGTCACTCAGTGAGTGCTGACATAAAAGCGACAAGATTATTACATGTGGCCTAAAAGGGCTATGGCCTAACTAATCAAGTGCAAGTACCCCTGGATGCTAACTAACTAACCAAACAGCCTAAGAAAACTAATTAGGTAAATAGTGCAAGAATAGAAATATGGAGTCAACGAGACGTTTGTTATTCAGCACAAGCAAAGGAAGTCAGTGAGTTAACCTGGTTAACATGAACGTTCTGTTTGAAGCTTGCCTCCACTCTGCCATCAAAATCTCTTTGCTGGAAATATGTCATTGGTCTTCATCGTTTCGGCTGCTATCATGTCTGCTGTGCTTTTTACTCTAGCGGTAGGGTAGCGGATAGCGTCTTCTACCATGTTAACCCCAATAAAAATAGTTGACAACATCTATGAAGAAACAAGTGGATGCATTTTCTTCAGCACTTGTGACATTGAGCCCCTCTTGTTAGTAACACATTGCCGACTGAATAGGCAAAGTCCTTTCAGGCAAGTCCCTCCATTTGGCAGCCATATTGCAACGCTTTTTGGGCTCTCATGGGGCATCCTATTCGGCAGAAATGCGCGTGCGCACGGCTTCACGACACCAATCTTGCTCCAGCGGCGAGATCACAACACATGATTGGCATTAGAAAGTCTCTGATTGTAGCCTATACCAGTGCTTGATAGACACATACAAGTAGTACATTGGTCAGCATGTGTATGATTTTATGTTTGTGGTGAAAGACATTTTTTCTTCATTGTGTAAAACAAGGTTGGCTCACTTAGAAATATATATATATATTTTTTTTATGAAAGCATATATGACATTATGGAATAGGAAATAATAATTGACAGGGTGAGCAATAATCATTTCTTTTTATTATTATTATTGAAATGATCAGGTGTGTCCTTTAAACTTTGCTTTCTTCAAATAATCCTCCATTTTCTGTTCTTTGAATAAAGAACTTTCCAAGCAACCATAAACTTAATCAGTATATGACTCAGGGACAATCCAGCATTGGGGTTTAATGATAATAGGCAAAAAACAATCTTTCATTAAGTACATTTCCTCACTAAAAGCGCATCATAAAACAGTCTTTCATTAAGTACATTTCCTCACTAAAAGCACATCATAAAACAGGTGAAAGAACCATCCGGTAATCAAGGCCCGGCAGCTCGTGGCGTCCCCCGACGACTGGAGCAGAACAGTTCCCCATCGCAGAACAGTTCCCCATCGCCTCCAGGGAGTCAGGACGGACATCTGGGGAACACTAATGCATGGCCAGGCAAAGCCACTGCATTATGTACACACACACACACACACACACACACACACACACACACACACACATACATGCATACACACACACACACACACACAAGCACACACACACGCACACACACACACACACACACACACACACACACACACACACACACACACACACACACACACACAAACATTGAGTCAGAATCTGACAATGCTTAGTACGGAATGGAATGTCTTAAACGTCCAGTATGTAGGAAATAATGGAAAATAAATAGTAACCATTCCAAAAATGATCACCTATGTTGTCAGAGAGTAAGGAAACACGATGAATTGAAGTAATGGCTTATTTGAGAACATTACTATAACCCGTAAAACCCATGAAAAAAAATGAGTTACGGGGCGGAATCTCTTGGAATTTTCGTTTATGTTTTGAACGATTAATTCAAGAATAGCGTATTAATAATGGGCTGGAGTCCTCCTAATTGTGTTGCCAAATTAGCAAAGGCCAACTGTCAACTTGCTGTCAGTTGTAGACATGAACGCCTATGAGAGGCAGGCAAATTTCCAAAATTAAAACAAGAAACAAATTAAGTGGACATCGGAGGAGCTTCCTGAGATGGCGACGTCTTCGTCAAACGAAGAATATAAAGTCTGACGCATAAAGTCTGAGCTGGCCATATTTCTCCACAACAGGTATAGGCTAAACTTCATCTGCATTGCTAACTTCAGCTAAATATGTTACGTTGGTTAGAGGTATTTCTTTGTTTTCACTGTTTCCGTAATGTGTAGCTGGGTCATGGTTGGAGAAACGTAAAAGCAGCTGCAAGTCAATTTATTAGCTAAGTCTTCATTACATCTGGCAACCCAGAAGAGGCTCGCATCTGGTATCTTGAGAATGTTCACCGGTGTTTTGATTTTGGCCTACAGAACGTTCGGTAACAATCCTACAAATCGCTCCTTTAAATTTTCCCCTGAACCAGGGCGCTGGAACATCACTGTACCTGAAACATGTCCAGCTCAATTTTCCCTGAGCTCTTCTTATCGAGAGTGTTGAACATTTCTGGGGAAGTGAGAAGAAAAAAAAACACTTATAGGCCGAGAGACATCCCATTGAAATCAGATGCATTGAATGACAGAGAGAAAAGAGTGTGTGTGTGTGTGTGTGTGTGTGTGAAGTTATTTGTTGCTGCTGGAGCTCAACAATAAATAATGACACCTCCCCCCCCCCCCCCCCCCCCCCGCCATGATCTGGACCACATCCAGGTACAGTGTGTGTGGGTGTGTGTGTGAGAGATGCGTGCGTGTATGTGGTGAAGGCAGACTTACTGAAGAGCATCTCCAGACGTATGAGGCAGCCCATGAAGCAGTCAAAGTCGATGGCGAACTGAGCGTTGGCATAGTTCTGCACGATCACCTGCAGCACCTCACTGTTCAACTTGAACCCTGAGACACACAGGCACACAGCCAAGGCCCATTATTATGTGTGTGTGTGTGTGTGTGTGTGTGTGTGTGTGTGTGTGTGTGTGTGTCTGTGTGTGTTTGTGTGAGAGAGTGTGTGTGTGTGTGTGCATAAGTGGCCAAATCTACCACAGGATTCACAATGTACTAACAGAAACATAAGTCCATGTGTTTGAAACCCTCATGAGAATATGAATGCTGATAAAGGGGGAGATACCTATATGGGCCTAGAATCCATGGGCACATTTTGCATTACATTACATTTATCAGACACTTCTTGACCAAAGTGACTTACATATGTCAGCTATATTACAAGGGATCACATTGTCCCTGGAGCAACTTGGGGTTAAGTGCCTTGCTCAAGGGCACAACAGTGGAAGCCAGGAATTGAACCGACAACTTTCAGGCTACTGCACGCTAGCCCAGCTCCTTAACCACTACACTACCACCGCCCACATTTGGTTGTTAAGTCTGACGTCACAAAGCTTTTTCGTTCAAAAAACGTTTATTAGCGCAGCCAACCTGTTTATACAGCCTGTGAACCTTGTAACCATCACCTTTGTCAGTGAGAAAAGAGTCACTTAACTCTCACTTCAACAGTCTAACAGAATAACAGCTGTGCAGACGGATGATAATCAACGTAACGTCCAGGCCTCCGAGTTGTTGGAGTCTAGCGATAGGTCTTCTCCTCACTTTACTCCTCCTCTACTCACTTTAACTCTTCACGGTCCTCTTCAATAAAGGCTAAATCCCAAGAATATAAAAACTATTAAAGGTCCCTATGGCCTAACCCTTGACCTAACCCTATTTCATTTACATATGTGTGTGTGTGTGTGTGTGTGTGTGTGTGTGTGTGTGTGTGTGTGAGTGTGTGTGTGTGTGTGTGTGTGTGTGTGTGTGTGTGGTCTGCAGCAGCACCTGCTTCAGTCAGAGCTCCTCTCAGCTCATGACTACTGATGGTGCCAGACTTATCTTTGTCGTGGCTCTGGAAAATATCCTGCAGGAAGAGATCAAGACACATTTATTGCTCTCTCTCTCTTTCTCTCTCTCTCTCTCTCTCTCTCTCTCTCTCTCTCTCTCTCTCTCTCTCTCTCTCTCTCTCTCACAGACACACACACACAGACACACACAGACACACATACACAATCCTTACCAAGTACTTCTGAGTCTTCACCCAGAGAGCATGAAACTCTGCCAGGCCCAGCTTGGTGGTCCCATCTCTCTGAGTGTTGTTAAGGAGCTTTGGTGATGGTGATGGTGATGATGATTATGGTGATGATGATCATGACCACACAAAAAGGTAATTGTGATGTGTCTGAACCGATAACAGAGGATCTTCTGCCTTGTGACAGTAAGAAATATTCACTCTGGCTCAGACAATATACCTAAGGCCTCATTTGAGCCCTGTTGTAGGGTCCTGCCTGCTTTTGGTTCAACAACCATAACCCTAACTTCAATATGTTCCTGTTTTTTGGTTCAACAACATAAACCTAACTTAAATATTCCCCTGTCTTTAGCATTAAGGCATAAAGGTCCATGAGTGAGGTTGGCCATGTTTTGCTCTGCCACTAGCCAAATGTGTTTGTGTTGTACAGGCAGGTGTCTATGTGTTAGGGGTGATAGCTAAGTGGTTTTAACAGGCGTGACTATGCTGTAGCCTGAAAAGCTGTGGGCTCAATTCCCGGCTTCCACCGTTTTTGCCTTTGAGGAGGACACTTCACCCCGAGTTGCTCTGGGGACAATGTAACAATGTAATATAATTGACATTTGTAAGTCGCTAACACACAGTCAAGACCATCAGGACTAAGCTCCGGACCTGGGCCGACAGAGCATGCTGCACCCACCTTCCGGAACGCCCTCTCCGACCACATTAAACAGTCAATGGACCTTACCATCCTTCTAACAGGCCCTCAAAACTCACCTCTTCAAACTTGCTTTTTTCTGTTAATAGACTTTCCCTTTTTTTTTTTTGTCTAGTATGTAACCTTGTCTGTTTGTTGTACTGTAAAGCGTCTTTTGGGTGTCTGGAAAAGTGCTATAAAAATAAATGTATTATTATTATTATTATTATTATTATTATTATTATAAGTGAGGAAAGTATAATGTGTTCATTAATGAGTTAATTAGTTAATACGTTAATTAGTTAATAAAGTCCCATGACTTGAATAGCAGTTAGGCCTATTAACAATTAATTGATACACTTTTAGAATACTTGAGCACTGATGCTGTCAGCCTAGCCAAACTTGAAACAACTCCAAAACAACCAACCATTACATGTGTACTATTACACCTCGCCATAGAGAATGAATGGGGGAAGTAGTAGGAGGATATAGTTTCGACGGTTAGACGGTGTCGTACTCCTGTGTGGGCCAGATGCTATATACCACGGACATGTTTTGGGGGACCACCCAAAATAAGGTGGCGGGCCGTATCTGGCCCATGGGCGGTAGTTTGGGGACCACTGTGTTAATTAATACGTTAATTAGTTAATGTGTTCATTCATAAGTGAGGAAAGGATACGTCCAGCAGACTGATGATGTGGCGACAGGTCTCCAGAGCAAAACCATCAGTCTTCACATCAGTTCCTGAAGAGAGAGAGAGAGAGAGAGTTAACATGTCCAACTGAACTGAGATACATGCCAAAACAGGTATCTTCACTGTGCATTAAATGTTGTCTTACGTTTAGAGATGACTTTGTTTAATATCTGCTGAAGTTCAAATGCAGAGATCTCCGAGTCCTATTGGAATAAAACAGAAAGGTCACGACCTCACCACCGTACTGTAATAATAAAATCGTCTTTCAGTGTGATGCAGAAATCTGATGGACGTACGTTCCCAGCGATCTTAAGGAACAGCTGTTTGAAGTGTGGGTCCACATCCTCAATCTCAGGCTGGGAAAAAAAAGTACATTTTGTCAAGGAGACTTGAACATTTCATCATTCCATGTGTACTTGAGTGTGGGTGGTTGAGTGGAGGGTTCGGGGGGAGTACCTCTTCAACCTCAACATCGATGTCTTCTTCCATTGGACTGAAAAACATAAAGGTATCAATATAATAAATATTACAAACCTATGTTGTATAGAATCTCTCTTGTACTGTATGTTGTACCGTATGTTTTTATCTTTCATTAACACAATCTCCCTTGTGCATTCATAAGAATTGCAAAATTTGCAATTATTCTCGAGGTGCACAGGTAAAGAAAGTAAAACAAATATATGAATATGTATATACATAATTATGGCTGCCAAGCAATTCAAAATATTCATCTAATTATGATTTTTTTATACACTCTACCCCTTCACCTTTGACCCTTTTGACCTCTGCACCCACCTGGTGGCGGCGTGCTTCTCGGAGAAGACGCGCAGCACAAAGCTGCCCTTCTTGTGTGGGTCAAAGGTCGACGGGATGATCACGTAGTCGCCGGGCGGGAGCTTGAAGCGGTCGCACATCTCCCGCAGGTTGGAGAAGGTGTGGCTCATGGCCACGGCCCGTTGCCGTAGCAACACGTCCGGGCCCAGGTGGATGTTGGAACGACCCTTATACTGACAGAGGGGAAGGGAAAAGCACCGCTCTCAGGATGTCCAGTTGAAATGATCTGACTGTGCCATGCTAATGTTGTGTTGTTGTTGTTGTGTTGTTGTTGTGTTGTTGTTGTTGTTGTTGTTGTTGTGTTGTTGTTGTGTTGTTGTTGTTGTTGTTGTGTTGTTGTTGTGTTGTTGTTGTTGTTGTGTTGTTGTTGTTGTGTTGTTGTTGTTGTGGTGTTGTTGTGTTGTTGTTGTTGTGTTGTTGTTGTTGTTGTTGTTGTTGTTGTTGTGTGTTGTTGTTGTTGTGTTGTTGTTGTTGTTGTTGTTGTTGTGTGTTGTTGTTGTTGTGTTGTTGTTGTTGTTGTTTGTGTGCATGTATCTGGTAGTCTCATTTTGCGGTGTATGGTATATGTCCTAATTGTAAATTCCATACTCACTGTCACTTTTGCTGCTGTAACAACAAAGCAAATGTCTCCATCGTGAGAAAATTAAGTAATGTAAGCATTATTTAGTGGTGCAAATATTCCTGTAAATATTCAAACTTCTGCCCCACACTGCAAAAAAAAACCCCTCTTGAATGCTGTTTTCACTTTGCCATCATGGGGGTTTGATTTTAAAGGGGAAAATAATGTAAACTATATTTTAGCCAAATGCTGCAATGTGAAAAGGGTCGAGGGATTGCTTCTGAATGCTCTATATGTGGATCCTATGTATGCACATGAATGTTGAGTGTGTGAAGTAAGAGGTCTACAAAGAGGCAGCACCAGCCAGTGAGTGGGCAAAAATAACACAGCTGATCTCACCTCATCAGGAACCTGCAAATCAAAACAAGCAACAACAGGGAAGAATTAGAAAACACAACAACCTATAAACCAAATAGATGCAGCATATTAAATTCACTTCTAAAAACAGTTGATAGTGAAGTCATGTCTATTGGTCAAACACTCACACTAACACACACACACACACACACACACACACAACCAATCGAGAAGTTCAATGCATTACAGTAAATTCACTGTGGATTTCCGACACCCATGCACACATGTGCACACACCTGGTAGATGGCGAAGCCGATGGTGTTGAGGTCGCGTCCGAACATCTTCTCGCGGCGCGTGTCCTTCTGCATGAGGCCCACCAGGAAGGTGCAGCCATCCTCCCCATCGTGGGGGTCGTCGTCCTCCTCCTCCAGACGGATGGAGAACTGGGGGTTGGAGCAGAACGTGGCTGAGGGGTGGGGGGGGGGGGCAGAAATGGGGGTGGGGGGGGTAGAGAGGGTGTGAAAAAGAGCTATATTCCCAAAGAGATACAAGCTAAGACTCACTCACACACACACTCTCACATTTATTAATTTAGCAGATGCTTTATGTCAATTACATTACAAGGGCATCGTTACATTGTCACCAGGGCAACTTGGGTGTTCATGGGCACAACCAGGTGACACCTAGCCTGGAGGACCAGACCCAATCCGAAAGACTCGGGGTCTGGCCCAACTCGAGGGGCAACACCGAGCATGTATTTGAAAATATCACTGCACGTAATAACACTACGACCAATGTATACTGACCGATTCCGGACATTGACACAACTGGATAACATTACGACAAATGTTTCTGGATTTCGGCGTTGCATCGCTGTTGTCATCTGTTTAACTTGCCTCTGGCCATGAAACCGAGTTGCACCAATCACATCAGTGTATATAGTCGTAGCTTGCCTCTGGCCCGACTATATCATAATACACCGATGTGATTGGTGCAGCTCGGTTTCATGGTCATAGGTAATGAGCATCATTACTCACTGCCAGAGTCACTGAGCAAACTCAAATTTAGCTCTCGCAAGAACTCTGGATTTCCAGGGTAGGTGAAACCGGGAAATGAACCCACCACTTGTCTGGCTTCTGCATGCTACATTCTAGCCCAGACACACACACACACACACACACAAACACAAACACAAACACACACACACACACACACACACACACACACACACACACCTGCGTTGTTCCTGCATCCTCCGGCGGTGGAGCCCACTCTCCATGTGCCGTCGTACTGGTAGTGGTTCCAGCGCCGCACTTCGTCACTGGTCAGAGCGTCGGGCGTCAGGTTACAGATCTCCAGACGAGTGAACTGACGGATGAAGTCAGTGTAGGCCATCCTGTGGGAGAGAGAGAGACAGAAGAGAGAGATAAAGAGAAATGGTGAGAAAGAGAGAGAGAGAGAATGGGGGAAAAGATAAAAAGACATGGTGAGAAAGATAGAAAGAGACAGAGATCGGGAGAACTTTGGCTTAGATATCAGGAGAACGGATACACAACATCCACACAGAATTTCACTCCTTCTCTCTCTCTATCAATCTCTCTCTATCTCTCTCCCTCCATCTCTCTCTCTCTCCATCTCTATCTCCATCTCTCCATCTCTATCTCCATCTCTCTCTCTCTCCCTCCTCTCTCTCTCTCCCTCCATCTCTCTCTCTCTCTCCCTCCTTCTCTCCCTCCATCTCTCCATCTCTCTCTCTCTCTATCTCTCTCTTTCTCCCTCCATCTCTCTCTCTCTCTATCTCTCTCTCTCTCCCTCCATCTCTCTCTCTTTCTGGTCCTTACCAGAACTCCCCGTCTTCAGCGCAGTGGTCCAGCTTGCTCTTCTCCTCCGGTTTCACACTGTCCCATTCACTTGAGCTGTGGACAAACAGAAGGGTTACAGCGTTACAAAAAACAACATATATCCTTGAAAGACTACACATGTCATGGGGCCAAAAATATAAACCTGTCATCATAGTGGACTTCCAGCCACCAATAACCATGACAGCTAACCAACCATACTACCAGTGAACAACTGAGCTCACAACCAGCACTAACCAGTGAACAGCTAACAATCTGCACTAACCAGCGAACAGCTAGCCATCCGAGTAACCGGTAAACAGCAAGCCCTATACCAGAGTTCCCACCCATTTTCACTGACACAATTTCAAATCCGCTCCATGACTTGGAGAGAAGGAAAGACGCCGGTGCAGCTCAGATGTCTTCTTAATTTTATTCTTTAGTAAAACGTGCAGAACATTATTTGACTAACGTTTCGATAGTCACATCTTCATCAGAGTCCTCTCCATGACTTCTCAATAACCTTTAATTAAATTTCCATAACTTTTCACAGCCCACATGTACCAAATTGCTTAATGTAAACCACAGGTTGGGTTATGAAAAGTTACAAGATTGGATAAAATGTGTTTTCTCTCCCACCATTATATAAAGAGCTAAAGAGCTAAAGTTCTGTGAGTTGATGTATGCTGACAATATGTGATATCATGACTTTTTCGAAACTTTCAACGAATTCATTGAATTCCATGATTTCTCCAGGCCTAGAATATTGGATTTTACAATTCCATGACTTTTCCAGGTTTTACATGACCGTGGGAGCTAACATCTGCACTAGCAGTGAATGAACCATAACCGTACTGAGTAATCAGTGAACTGTTAAATTATGACCATCTGCAATAGCAGTGAGCAGCTAACCATAAACATCCATACTAACCAGTGAAAAGCTAATCATCTGCAGTAAACACTGAACAGCTAAACATCATCAGGACAGTGAACAGCTAGTTGTAACCACCCACAGTGAACAGCTAGTTGCAACCATCCACAGTGAACAGCTGTAACCATCCACAGTGAACAGTGAGCAGGTAGTTAACAGTGAACAGCTAAACATCCACAGTAACCATCATCAGAGAATGTCATGAATGAACAGCCATCCTTGGTTAGCAGTTTACAGCTAGCTATGGTTTAATATATGCTACTGTCTACTGTAAAACCAGAGGTAAGAAAGTCCATCCTCAGAAAGTAAAATCATGTATCGGTTCTATGTTCACTTAACGCAGGTGATTCTCACCAGTTAGCTGACTTACCTGGCTGAAGGGTTGTGCTATAATTAATCAGCTGGTTTAAGTGAATGGTTGGCACAGATAATGTAGCAGGTGTTTTACTTTCTGAAGCTGGACTTTTCCACCTCTGTGTATAACTAGTGAACAGCTCACTTGTCACTCCAGGCCCCACTCCACTCCACCTGCCCCCAGGGGTTCCTGATCCGCACCAGCTCAACGGGCCTCCCGTACATGTGCACCTTTAGGACAAACAGAACAAAACTCACTGAGAAACTAATTATGGTTTTACATAGCCATTTCTCTCATTGGTAGCCTTTATAGCATGGTAATTTTAGCATATTCAAGAAGTAAAAAGTGGATATTAATGTTTATATATTGTTATGTTATGATTTATTTTTTGTTGTGTTATGTTGTTATGCTATGTTATGTTATTTTTTGTTATGTTATGTTATGTTATGTTATGTTATGTTATGTTATGTTATGTAATGTTATTTCTACCTTTTATATGTGTTTCTAACATATTTAAAAAATATATTTCTATCTGGGATATAGCTCGCCCCATAACCAAAACAGAAGGGTTTCTGCCCACAGGTTAGTGTGACATATTTCTATAATGTATACTAGTATTTCTATAACATATTTCTAAAATTGTTCTATAATATATATTTCCATATACTGACTAGGCCTTTACCTCTATGCTGCTGTATTCTAACCCAGCCAGTACCGTCAAACCCACTGGTGGCAAGAAATGTTGGGAAATTAATGTACTAATTATCTGGCTTCATTGAATTCAACATGGAATTTTAGAACCTTACATTGTTGCGGAACACAATTTTTTGTTAGAATGTTCAAAACGCCCCTGCTGTTCTATGACCAGACAGTCTCTGACCACAGGCCCAGTGCTATACCTCCTCAGCAGCAGTGACCGAGTAGGCGTGACCCTTCACCAGGTTCATCGCGGTCTTTGCCTCCGTGTCATACACATTGGAGATCTGTAATATAAAAAAGACACACAGGGTCACACACACACACACACACACACACACACACACATACACACATACACACACACACACACACACACACACACACATGCACACAGGGTCACACACACACACACACACACACATATACACACACACACACACACACACACGCACACACGCACACACACACACTGAGGCCAAAGGACTTTGTCATGAGTTTGTCGTGTGTCTGTCTGTGTGATGAGTATCTCTGTTTGTGTGTCTGTCTTGTGTCTGTCTAAGCATTCATGTCTGTTGGTCGTATTTGCCTAGCCTGTCTGTTTCACTGTCTGTTTGTGTGTCATGTCTGTCAACCTGTCTGTCTGTGTGAGTCGTGTCTGTCTTCCTTGACTGTCTGTCTGTCTGTGTGTGTCGTGTCTGTCTCTCTTGTGTGTCTGTGTGCAGTATGTGTCTGTCTGTGTGTCTCGTTTGTCTCTCTTGTGTGTCTGTGTGCAGTATCTGTCTGTCTGTGTGAGTGGTGTCTGTCTTCCTTGTGTGTCTGTGTGCAGTATCTGTCTGTCTGTGTGTGTCGTGTGTGTCTCCCTTGTGTGTCTGTCTGTCTGTGTGTGTCTGTCTGTCCGTCGTCTCTCACATCTATGGAGCATC
>NW_027468564.1:18633095-18675595 GCF_046254945.1 Alosa pseudoharengus | reverse complement strand
CAATAGCCCTGCCTTTCACAGGCTACACATTTGCATGTTTGGTGGCAATGGCGCATCAGAGTTTTTTCTTTATTTTATTTTATTTTTTGTCCTTGCACAAAACTACGGAAGCTTATTGCTGCCACACTAAAAGAAATAAAATGGCTCAGTATTATGTAATTACGTGAAAAGTTTCTTGTTATAACAATATCTTTTTCATGTTTTAACAAGATATTTATCACGTTATTACATGAAATTATCACGTTATTTCATGATACTGATTTTTTCACGTTATAACGTGAAAATATCATGTTATTACATGTTTATGATATTTTTACGTTTTAACAAGATATTACAAGTTATTACATGAAACTATCACGTTATTTCATGATACTGATATGATACTGATGTTTTCACCCTTCCCCACAGCCTTAGAAATGACAGCGATGACCTGACATGCAGGCTACCGAGCCAGAGCGGTCTATACATTCACCCACATTGCGTGAAGATTTGCATATTTATCAAAGCCCTTTCTCCCTCTTGCGTCAAGTTTTATTTATTGTGTTGATAAGAAGATAAAGCAGAACTATCAGGCTGTGTGAGCTATATACAGTCTATGGTGTGAGCAGGCTATCCTGCATAGAACCTCTCTATCGGCCTCCTTTTCAGCAGCTCTCTGCCGATACACACACATCCCTCTTCGCTGCTCCTCAGTCAGCTGGGAATTGACCACACACACAGCCTACACACTCATACACACATGCACAAAAACAAACACTCATCAAGCAGCACTGTAATAGCAGTCAGGGTGCAAGTTCATAGACACTAGTTATCATTTATGCAAGCCATGAGCTCTCGTGGCCTTGTTTCGTTTAGTTTCGTTATTTTGAAATAACGTGATAATTTCATGTAAAAACGTGAAAAAATCATATCTTGAAATAACATGATATTTTCATGTTATAACGTGAAAATATCATTATCATGAAATAACATGATAATTGCATGTAATAACGTGATACATATCTTGTTAAAAACAAGAAACCTTTCACGTAATTACATAATACTGAGCCTTTTTATTTCTTTTAGTGTGGCAGCAATACGCTTCCGTACAAAACAGACAGCTTTTTGCCTCATTGTTGAATGACGAAGAATGAGTCGCGTTGTCTTAGCCTAGAAATCTAGACGTGCCACTAGCGGCAGCCAGGGCTAGTATAGCAACTCTCCGTTGGCTTGTGAGCTCCAGATATCGAAACTTCTCCGGGCCAATGAAATCGTGTATAGAGTCCTTAGGTGGGCTTAACATAATGATTGATGGCAGAGTTGCAACGGTTTGGCTTGAATTCCCTGCTACTTGAAAACAAATAAGATGGATGTTGCTGTTGGCGAACAGTGTGACACGAGTTAAGCTTTTATTAAGTTGGCAAACGTTTGAACTAGCCAACTAGCTCCGCTGGTGGGAAACGCATGGGACTCATAGCGCTGCCGCTGTCCTATTGCGTGCAGAGGGAATTTGAAAGACAACTGATTATCCCGCCCCTCGGACTGAGCACTGCGAACGGTGAGTGTCCAGACCCTACATGTTAATGTGGGTCTGGCTCGTCAGGCTAGCGTTGTCTACTTATCTAGCAGTGCTGACTGATGCAATTGATGTTGGTCTATGCAACAGCAGTCCCAAAGCTAATGCTAGTTGAGTAGGTAGCCAGGCTGCAGCAAAATTTAGAAAATTCTTTAAAAAGCAATTCGGGGAAAAAAACGCAAAAAATAAAATCTATAATCTAGTGTTATTCCTGTTTCTTTTTCAACTGCAGGCCCAGCCTGATCTCACCAAACGGCGTAGAATGACACGCCAATTTCTTATGTCATTTAGCGTGCTATTCAGACGCCGTTTTGCGTTTTCGCGTGTCATTTCACGCCTTTTAGTCCCAATTGATTTGTGCCAGCAGAAAGGTAGCGTGTAATCTTACGCGCAATGGGGATTTTTTCCGGGCTTTTCCGGCAAAAACGAAGACCTACGAAGGTTGGTTGCTCTCAGAGCGTTGTTTTGATCAATGAAATTTGACAAAATGGGGTCACACAGAAAACTGCTTTGCCACCTTTTAAAACAAATTGTAAAACAAATTTAACTTAAATACTGCCAATCATTAACACCTGTAGAAAATGAATCAAACAGGTGAATAGCGTGTGATAGGCCTAAACTTTCGTTTGCATTAAAGTTTAGTCCATCAGATTAATTTAGCTAGAATAAATGAGTAGCCTTATACACTCGACTGACTTTTCAAGTCGTTAGTGTGAGCCTATGCAATCAATGATGTGATCGATTATACATGTCTTGTGTACAGTAGGCTACAATTTGCGCGGGAATGCCGTCATTGAGTGCAACAATTTTCATTGCGTTTGATCCGTCATCCCGGTAAGTCGCATTTATTTAGCCTACTCTTAGTCCAGTGTAAACATGGGGAATATGACAAATTAGCATGACTAATGGCATATAATAAACTTCTAACCTTAATCGTAAATGTTAATGCTATGGACTGACAGTACATTTCTTTGTCTATGTCAGGCCGCTTTTTGTTATGAAACCGACTTCGATCTGTTTTATTATCCTCTTTGTAGACTAGGCTACTTATTTGACTTAGGCCTACTTATTTTCTTACAATAGCCTAGGCTACTAATATACTGTAATGACATTGCATTGTCAATTGTCCGTTTTAAGAGGAGAACCCAGCTAACAATTTATGGTTTCCAAAACGTTCTGGGAACCATAGTTTTTGGTTTCGGAAACGTTAGTTTTTGGTTCCCAAACGTTACCCTAAGGTTAGTTTTTGAGCAAGTTTTGGTTCCCATGGAAAGTTAGCTGAACGTTCCGGAAACGTTAGTTCTTGGTTATATAAAACGTTCCCTGAACGTTCCCCTAACGTTATCTAAAGGTTGCAAACTTTAGAGAACCTTCCCCTAACGTTCCCTAACCGTTGCAAACTTTAGAAACCTTCCCCTAACGTTCCCTAACTGTTCCCATAACGTTCCCTAACATTTAGGGAACGTTCCCTTCCCTAAATATTGCAACCTTTAGGGAACCCTCCCCTAACATTGCAACCTTTCCATACCAATTACTTTAAACAGCACGAGCAGGAATGCATTATTATATATTAGCAGGAAAGAATGAACAGGCAAAATCGATGGAACTTATAACTTTAATATAAAATTATCAAAAGACAAGAAAAACAATATAAAAGGCCTCACTGTATGTATATATATATATATATATATATACACATACACATATATATATATATATATATATGTATATAAATTAGACTTAGTGTTAGCTAAGTATATTAACATAAGGCATTTGACTTTGGTAGGTGCTACATTCAACAAATAGACACACTGTACAATAGACAACAATATACATTGTGGCAGATACCAACACAATATACAAAGACATAATACCAATACAAGTACACATGGAGTGGGCTGTTGAGTGCAAAGTAATAGTGCAAATGTAGAGTGCAAGACGTATATTGGAATGATAAAGTAAGTAATGTGCAGGTGTGGTCAAAGTGGGGATGACTCCACTTATCCACAGAGTGAAAGAAGCTGCTCCTGTGTGTGGTTGTTTTTGTGTGTAAAAAATACAATTGCTGTAATACAAAAAAATACTATAGCTTTGATAGACAATACTATAGCTTTAATTAAAGAAAAATACAAAAGGTTTAATACAACAAAAAAAAATACAAAAGCTTTAAAAATAATTTTAAAAAAATAGAGCTCCAGTCCTTCAAGTCCGAGTCGAGTCTCAACAAGATCAGTCCTCAGCTTGCCTAAAAAGAAAAAAAAAAAGTTTGATGTCATACTAAGAATGAACATGTTGAAAAAAACAAGACAAAGTGCCTTACTAACAACCCTTTTTTTCTGATCACAAAAAAGTAGTTTTCCCATTCCTTTGATTGTTATGAACAAATTTCAATTTACCGTCTGTGTGGGGCAAACTTCAGTGCTAGCCCAATCAGGTCCTCCGCCTCTGCAGCATTTAGCGCAGGGAAGTTTTTCTGGGCCGCAGCTATAGTAGAAATCAACAAATGAGAAAAGTTAAGTCAAATTAAAACTTCTTATCAGCCAAGTTAAGCATAATACTGATGTGAACAATAAAATAACACCTGCCTGTTAAAACCCTGCAGAGGGTTAGGTCCTGAAAGGATTTCTTGGCCTTCCTGCCCCGCAGGCTGTACTCCTTTAGAACGTTGTTGGTTGCCACCCGCCGTAGCATACGACGGATGGCAGCACCTGGAGTCAACCCTCCAAGGGACGCCAAGAAAAGTAGCTGTAAAACATAGAAATACAAATTATATAGAACAACATATAGAAAGTGGAGAGCTTATACAATCTCATATTGTAAGTCAGTTCAGTTATAATGATTTGAATTTATGCAATTACATAGTGTTTATCTTAAGGGCAGGACTATGGCCATTTAATTACCATTTTGTTCCTCCTCTCCTGGTTACCAAGACTCTGGTCCAAGTCTTGCAGCTCGGTGACTGTCGAGCAGGGGGACAGCAAAAGGTCTTCAACCGGAGCAGAGGGAAGTGACTGTGAGCCCCTTAAGAGGCTGAGCACCTCCTCGATCTTGCCCTCAATCAAGTCGATTGTGCCATGCGGACCATGGATGTCCTTACAGCTATGGAAAAGTTGATAGTGTTAGTTGTTATACATTATAAAATTACATATGTAACCAAATTAAGCGAGTCTTCTTACCTCTCATTTCCATCTCGATGGCTGAGTCACCTGCCTCTGTGCGAGGAGTCACCTCCCTCTGTGCGACGTGTTCTGCTATTTACAACCAAAAAAGTTAAGTTACACTCAAATCCCTTGTCATGAAATTGCATTTAATTGGAAATGGAAAATTCAAAGCCGCTGTACCTTCAACTGGCACCCAAGGTGAAGAAGGGCGAGTCAAAGTTGACCCATCCAGCACTGGGCGACCGACTGGGCGAGGAGTCACCTCCCTCTGTGTGACGAGTTCTGCTATTTACAACCAAAAAAGTTAAGTTACACTCAAATCCCTTGTCATGAAATTGCATTTAATTGGAAATGGAAAATTCAAAGCCGCTGTACCTTCAACTGGCACCCAAGTCCTGGAGGGAGGGCATTTTGTTCCTCCTCTCCTGCAGCTCAGTGACTGTCGAGCAGGACGACAGCAATATGTCATCGACTGGAGCAGAGGGAGGTGACTGGGAGCTCCTTAAGAGCATGAGCAGCTCATCCATCTTCTCCTCAAATGCGTCCATTCGCTGTGCCATGCGGTAATGGTTGTCCTTATTGCTATGGAAAATGGATGGTGTTAGTTTTAGTTGTTAAATACATTATATACCTGCATATGTGAACAAATTAAGTGAGTTGTTCTTACCTCTTATTTCCGTCTCCATGGCCAAGCCACCTCCCTCTGTGTGATGAGTCACTTGTGCTGTTTACAACAAAAAAAAAGTTACTTACTCTCAAGTTCCTTGTCATGAAATTGTATTTACTTGGAAATGGAAAATTCAAAGACACTGTACCTTCAACTGGGTCCCAAGATGAAGTGGCAGGCGTTATAATAGACCCATCCAGCTCTGGGCAATGAGCTGGTTGCCTGTGTGGTGTTGACTCATCTAAAAAGAAAGTAAATATGAATATTGGTTAATTTATGGTAGGTTTCTTGCACATGACATTTGCAAAAGATAAACCTATGCTGTTACATTAAACAATCGCTAAAAAGAAAAACTCACATGCAGGTGGTGGAGGCAGTGACATCTGCTGACCTAATAAAAGGCAGGAAGAGACAAATACATCAGAACAGTAACATGATATGCACTAGGTTAATAAACATGAATGTCAGTAGTTCCATGGTAGGAAATATGACTCAACTGGTTTTCTTAAATAAATGTGTATAAATGTTAACTTACAGACAGGGCTTCCAGGCACACGCACCATCCTGGAATGCTTTCTTGCTTGCGGAACGGATTCATCTGAAATAAAAGACCATACAATCTGCACTGATTGCAAAAAGAATATTTGAATTGTGCAAATAATGTAGTCTGTGTTTAAGAGGTCTTACCATCACGTGACCATGCACTGCCTTTTGTGGACGCTCGCATCTTCTTCCGCCTCAATGCTAGAAGTGTCCATCAGCCGCTGACATTTTTCCATAGCTTTGGTGTATGAATCTACATTAAGAGAACAACATTTTTGTGAGCCAGTAGTAGAGCAAAGCAGTATTTCCATATAGAGAAAACTATTATTGATAGTATTGCAGCAATCAGTCATCTGTACACAACCAGATTTTCTTGACTGGATATTTGGCCCAGCTTTTGACTTGATTTTTGTATTGTAGCCCGGAGAATTTCTAATGGGGAGACACAGCATCCATAGAAATGCATGGGCTTAGTTTGTAAAGCCAGTATGGCAGCTGTGTATAGCCTACTACACACATTCCGCCCCTTCCTGTATGCTTCCCAACAGACCTCTGAAGTTCGCCTACAAAAAGGAACCAAAACTGCCATCTTTGCCTATAAGGAGATCAGGGTGTTAATTTAACCTAACTACCTATGACAAGTTACATTGCAAGTTAGGTCTGGGGTAGCACAAATCTAAGTTGCTGTCTTAACGTAGGCCTGTTGAAGATCACAGTTAGCCTACCACTCGAAGGCAGAGGACAAACGTGTGTTGAGCAAAATGTCTGCATTTCAGACTTCTTCGTCCCCGGGAGAGTGCAATAATTCTCTCCCCATGTTATTTTCCCATAGCAAAAATTGCAAGATAGGCTACCGGATCTCAGCTTTTTGAAGGCAAAATTCAGAGGTCTATTCACTTGAATCGTATATCCGATCAACTGTGTTACAAAATGGCCGCCGACAGAGCCCTTCTAAGGATTATTAGACATTCTCTGACATTATCTATAGCCATCTCTATGGCTTTAGTGTAGCCTACATATGCAGGACTGTTCAGTAGGTTATACCAACTTAAAAAGCATCACCATCTCAGTATACCCACTTAAAATAGACTAGGATACATTTGGGGTTGATCACAGTATAGCCTACCCACTACAGCTAACTAGCCTACATCACAGTAGCCTAGATCCAGCTACATACAGTAGGCCTATATCCACTAGCCTACACCACTGCTGCCGAGTGACTTGCCTAAAAGGACTGACTGTACACTAAAACTAATTAAAAGAAACGGTAGCCTAGTGCTATTATTTGTAACATCAACGCGAGCAGGTTAACACGATGACACAAAACATACAATGCTGCAAAACATAACACGTTGAGAACAGCTCAAACAAAGACGAACGAGCAATGTGCTCTGGTAAATTACAAACTTGGCAGAATCGGAATATAACAAAGCCCTACAAGTGAAAGGACTTAAGGTTAAACCTCAAACTCTTGCATTACAACCACTAGGCCTACATCATGAAACTGTAACATATTTCACTTACTTTCGTGAGATCGAATTCAAGACGAGTGTAATCCATTCCAAGACTTCTTCCAGCGGCGTTCAAGAATCACGGAATTCAAACAGAGCCCGTTTACGGAAGTCAGGACAAGACTTCAATCGATCACCTGAAAGCAGAGGCGCTGTCTTCCCCCTACTGGCGTGGGGGTAGGCCTACGTGTAAGGGAGAGCCTGTCTGATTGAACTGAAGTGAATTGTGAAATGAAAGAAGTGAATTTTCTTAGTTGTGAAAAGTGTTCTATTGATAGATTTTTGTTTAAAGTTCACCTAATACGTAAAAAAAAGCACAAAAGTATATATTTTTTATTTAGTAAAATTGAAATTAGCCTAAAATAAATATTATCTTGATATGATGTTTACCTTACTTAGATTTTATAAGACCAATCATTTGAGTGGATCTAAATCAAGTGACTGCAAACATTTTGTATGTTACTTCAAAAACTGAAATGGAGCTTGTGTTAGTATCGACTATAGCTGTTATTGTCTCCAGTTAGATAGAGGCGCAATCAATCACACAATGCCATATAACACATTTAACACGGCATGGAATTGGAATGAATAGAGACGCATTACCATTGACGTCATTGCCACCTAATCAGAAGCCTCGAATGCAAATAATGTAAAATGTGTGAATGTAAAATGGTAATGGTAGGCTACAGGAACAAATGAAACATGTTCTGAATGTATTCTAGTGATAGCAGAAAACTATTGTAAAAATATTTTATATTTTATTTACCGAAGTATTATTGTTTGTTTAATCCAACGTGAAACTGCAATCGGTTCTGAATGCAGACCAGGCGTCTTCCCCCTACTGGCGTGGGGGTGCACTCAGAACAACCAAAAACAACCAATAACAACTAAACGGGAACGTTGTGTGAAGGTACTGTGCAACCACAGGAGAACGTTTTGGTTGGTTGGTTCCCTTAACGTTTAGGAACGTTAAGAAACCCTTAGGTAACGTTCCCAAACCGTTAGTTTTTGGTTTGGTTCGAACTACCCTTTAGGGAACCATACACTAACGTTCCCGAACGTTCCCTTAACGTTTTGTGTTAGTGGGGAAGTGTTTGATCAGGTGTGCCCAATTTTGCCGCTGGAATTTTTGTCCTGGCGGCTTTTTAGTGGTTACAGTTCATCATCTGACCACAGTTTTAGGGCAATTAATTGGGATTAGGCGCTGTGGAGCTCTTGTCAGCAGACATCAACAGGCTCATACAACGTTATATGAGATGGCATGGCATGAAATAGGAGGTATGTCTGGTAAACCAGTATGTACATAGGCCTATACTGGTTTTACAACTGATAATGGTAGAATTCATGGCAATGAACATAAAAAAGTATAATTATAGGATACATAACAAAGAAAGAACCCAGGATTTATGGGCAATTGTTTTTAGCAGGTTACGAAATATCCCTATTTGACTAAAACTCCCATTTTAAGAGAGAATAAGAATGTTTTTACAGTTTTGGAGGGCTATCATTTTATCTTTGTTATCCCCCTTTGTTCTCTTTTAGTTCTCTTACATGTCTTGGATATTTTGGTCTTTTTAAGAAAAAAAAATGCTGGTGGCAAATCTGACAAGGATATTTTGCTTTCTGGACATGGCAATTGCATAAAATTTCATGGGCATCTTCCTTGCCATCCAAACATGTGCCACAATAAGTTTCAACAAATTATACTGTATGGATGCTATTTGATGTGTGTGTTAGAGGTTAGATGAAATCCCTATTTGGCTACTTTTTAACGCCCTAGCAACCATCTTAATTACCCTAGCAACCATCTTAATTACCCTAGCAACCACTTGTATAATGTCAAGCTAGCAACCACCATAGCAACCAACATAACAACCGTGTTATTTTGCATAGCAACCACCATATCTACCCTAGCAACACCATAGCAACCATTCAAATTACCCTAGCAACAACCTAGCAACCACCACAATATGACCATAGTAACCACCATAGCAACCACGGTATTTAGCATAGTAAACGCCATATATACCCTAGCAACGCTATATACATTTACTGACCTGACCAACATATGTGTGTTTTTTGGCTAAAAATGTAAAAATGCCTAAATGTTAAATCGCCAAAAAAGTTTTTTTTGCAAACACAATGCTTTGCGTTACAGCTAGGGGGATGAAACTTTGCACGCTCCATGTGGGTCATGTGCAGAAGGTCTGACTTGAATTTCAGCCTTGTAGCTCCATGCTACCACCCACAACTCCACATCTGAAGTGGGAGTGGTCAACTTTTTTTATGTTTTTCCTTCACAGTTTTTTTTGTGGGTGCATCAGAGATCCCACTTTTGGAGCAGTTGTCAGGGGCCTCAAGTCGGTGCTGTGTGTCTTGGTCCCATCCCTCTAGCACCTAGCGTTACCGCGCCAGAAGAGGGAAACCTTGTACGTTTCGAACTGTTTATCTCCCTCCGGGAATAATCCACCAACTCCAAACTGAGCTTGGCTTGTTTGTGATGTCCCGTTGTTCAACATATTCTGATTTCATACTGATCGGACCAACATAAGTGTGTTTTTTGGCTAAAAATGTAAAAATGGCTAAACGTTAGCAATTCCACTGCTTTGTTATTTTGCATAGCAACCACCATATGTACCCTAGCAACACCCAAGCAACCACCTTAATTACCCTAGCAACGCCCTAGCAACCATCTTAATTACCCTAGCAACCACTTATATAATGTCAAGCTAGCAACCACCATAGCAACCAACATGCTTACCCTGACAACCACCATAGCAACCGTGTTATTCTGCATAGCAACCACCATATCTACCCTAGCAACACCATAGCAACCATTCAAATTACCCTAGCAACAACCTAGCAACCACCACAATATGACCATCGTAACCACCATAGCAACCACGGTATTTAGCATAGTAAACGCCATATATACCCTAGCAACGCTATATACATTTACTGACCTGACCAACATATGTGTGTTTTTTGGCTAAAAATGTAAAAATGGCTAAATGTTAAATCGCCAAAAAAGTTTTTTTTGCAGACACAATGCTTTGCGTTAAAGCTAGAGGGATGAAACTTTGCACGCTCCATGTGGGTCATGTGCAGAAGGTCTGACTTGAATTTCAGCCTTGTAGCTCCATGCTACCACCCACAACTCCACATCTGAAGTGGGAGTGGTCAACTTTTTTTATGTTTTTCCTTCACAGTTTTTTTTGTGGGTGCATCAGAGATCCCACCTTTGGAGCAGTTGTCAGGGGCCTCAAGTCGGTGCTGTGTGTCTTGGTCCCATCCCTCTAGCACCTAGCGTTACCGCGCCAGAAGAGGGAAACCTTGTACGTTTCGAACTGTTTATCTCCTTCCGGGAATAATCCACCAACTCCAAACTGAGCCTGGCTTGTTTGTGATGTCCCGTTGTTCAACATATTCTGATTTCATACTGATCGGACCAACATAAGTGAGTTTTTTGGCTAAAAATGTAAAAATGGCTAAACGTTAGCAATTCCACTGCTTTGTTATTTTGCATAGCAACCACCATATGTACCCTAGCAACACCCAAGCAACCACCTTAATTACCCTAGCAACGCCCTAGCAACCATCTTAATTACCCTAGCAACCACTTGTATAATGCCAAGCTAGCAACCACCATAGCAACCAACATGCTTACCCTGACAACCACCATAGCAACCGTGTTATTTTGCATAGCAACCACCATATCTACCCTAGCAACACCATAGCAACCATTCAAATTACCCTAGCAACAACCTAGCAACCACCACAATATGACCATAGTAACCACCATAGCAACCACGGTATTTAGCATAGTAAACGCCATATATACCCTAGCAACGCTATATACATTTACTGACCTGACCAACATATGTGTGTTTTTTGGCTAAAAATGTAAAAATGGCTAAATGTTAAATCGCCAAAAAAGTTTTTTTTGCAGACACAATGCTTTGCGTTAAAGCTAGAGGGATGAAACTTTGCACGCTCCATGTGGGTCATGTGCAGAAGGTCTGACTTGAATTTCAGCCTTGTAGCTCTATGCTACCACCCACAACTCCACATCTGAAGTGGGAGTGGTCAACTTTTTTTATGTTTTTCCTTCACAGTTTTTTTTGTGGGTGCATCAGAGATCCCACCTTTGGAGCAGTTGTCAGGGGCCTCAAGTCGGTGCTGTGTGTCTTGGTCCCATCCCTCTAGCACCTAGCGTTACTGCGCCAGAAGAGGGAAAGCTTGTACGTTTCGAACCGTTTATCTCCTTCCGGGAATAATCCACCAACTCCAAACTGAGCCTGGCTTGTTTGTGATGTCCCGTTGTTCAACATATTCTGATTTCATACTGATCGGACCAACATAAGTGAGTTTTTTGGCTAAAAATGTAAAAATGGCTAAACGTTGTTAGGGTAAGCATGTTGGTTGCTATGGTGGTTGCTAGCTTGACATTAAACAAGTGGTTGCTAGGGTAATTAAGATGGTTGCTATGGTAATTAAGGTGGTTGCTTGGGTGTTGCTAGGGTACATATGGTGGTTGCTATGCAAAATAACAAAGCAGTGGAATTGCTAACGTTTATCCATTTTTATATTTTTAGCCAAAAAACACACTTATGTTGGTCCGATCAGTATGAAATCAGAATATGTTGAACAACGGGACATCACAAACAAGCCAGGCTCAGTTTGGAGTCGGTGGATTATTCCCGGAAGGAGATAAACTGTTCGAAACGTACAAGGTTTCTCTCTTCTGGCGCGGTAACGCTAGGTGCTAGAGGGATGGGACCAAGATGAACGCCACCGCCTTGAGGCCCCTGACAACTGTTCCAAAGGTGGGATCTCTGAGACACCCACAAAAAAAACTGTGAAGGAAAAACATAAAAAAAGTTGACCACTCCCACTTCAGAGGTGGAGTTGTGGGTGGTAGCATGGAGCTACGAGGCTGAAATTCAAGTCAGACCTTCTGCACATAACCCACATGGAGCATGAAAAGTTTCATCCCTCTAGCTGTAATGCAAAGCAATGTGATGGAAAAAACTACTTTTTTGGCGATTTAACATTTAGCCATTTTTACATTTTTAGCCAAAAAACACACATATGTTGGTCAGGTCAGTAAATGTATATAGCGTTGCTAGGGTACATATGGCGTTTACTATGCTAAATACCGTGGTTGCTGTCGTGGTTACTATGGTCATATTGTGGTTGTTGCTAGGGTCATTTGAATGGTTGCTATGGTGTTGCTAGGGTAGATATGGTGGATGATATGCAAAATAACACGGTTGCTATGGTGGTTGTTAGGGTAAGCATGTTGGTTGCTAGCTTGACATTAAACAAGTGGTTGCTAGGGTAATTAAGATGGTTGCTAGGGTGTTGCTAGGGTAATTAAGGTGGTTGCTTGGGTGTTGCTAGGGTACATATGGTGGTTGCTATGGAAAATAACAAAGCAGTGGAATTGCTAACGTTTAGCCATTTTTACATTTTTAGCCAAAAAACACACTTATGTTGGTCCGATCAGTATGAAATCAGAATATGTTGAACAACGGGACATCACAAACAAGCCAGGCTCAGTTTGGAGACGGTGGATTATTCCCGGAAGGAGATAAACAGTTTGAAACGTACAAGGTTTCTCTCTTCTGGGGTGGTAACGCTAGGTGCTAGAGGGATGGGACCAAGACGCAAGGCACCGCCTTGAGGCCCCTGACAACTCTCCCAAAGGTGGGATCTCTGAGACACTCACAAAAAAACTGTGAAGGAAAAACATAAAAAAAAGTTGACCACTTCCACTTCAGAGGTGGAGTTGTGGGTGGTAGCATGGAGCTACAAGGCTGAAATTCAAGTCAGACCTTCTGCACATGACCCACATGGAGTGTGCAAAGTTTCATCCCTCTAGCTGTAACGCAAAGCATTGTGTCTGCAAAAAAATCTTTTTTGACTATTTAACATTTAGCCATTTTTCAATTTTTAGCCAAAAAACACACATATGTTGGTGAGGTCAGTAATAGCGTTGCTAGGGTACATATGGCGTTTACTATGCTAAATACCGTGGTTGCTATGGTGGTTACTATGTTCATATTGTGGTGGTTGCTAGGTTGTTGCTAGGGTAATTTGAATGGTTGCTATGGTGTTGCTAGGGTAGATATGGTGGTTGCTATTAAAATAACACTTTTGCTATGGTGGTTGTTAGGGTAAGCATGTTGGTTGCTATGGTGGTTGCTAGCTTGACATTATACAAGTGGTTGCTAGGGTAATTAAGATGGTTGCTACGGTAATTAAGATGGTTGCTAGGGTGTTGCTATCGTAATTAAGGTGGTTGCTTGGGTGTTGCTAGGGTACATTTTTACATTTTTAGCCAAAAAAACTCACTTATGTTGGTCCGATCAGTATGAAATTAGAATATGTTGAACAACGGGACATCACAAACAAGCCAGGTTCAGTTTTGAGTCGGTGGATTATTCCCGGAAGGAGATAAATGGTTCAAAGCGTACAAGGTTTCCCATTTCTGGCGCGGTAACGCTAGGAGCTAGAGGGATGGGACCAAGACGCACGGCACCGGCTTGAGGCCCCTGACAACTGTTCCAAAGGTGGGATCTCTGAGACACCCACACAAAAAACTGTGAAGGAAAAACTTTTAAAAAGTTGACCACTCCCACTTCAGAGGTGGAGTTTTGGGTGGTAGCATGGAGCTACGAGGCTGAAATTCAAGTCAGACCTTCTGCACATGACCCTCAACAAACTAGCAACCACAACCCTATTCTCAACCAAAATGATTACCCTAGCAACCAGCATAGCAACCACCATATCTACCCTAGCTAAGTAGCCTAAATCATATATTTTTGGAATGCACTCAGATATATTGTACATTCAAAGATCAACTGGACAGCTGTATCTTACCATGATATGCGCATCATTGACCACATGGGAGACGTTGCGATTTCTCCTAGTGGCCTCCGCCCAGGTCGAACTCCCTCTAAATTTAGAGAGTCATTTGCTCGTTCTTGCTTGCATCTTAAATGAATTCACATTAAGTATTAACACACCTAACACTCACTCTCATCTTTAATGTACTTATCATCATTTATTGGAGAGAATTGGGGGGGGGGGGGGGTAGTCCCAACAGCTGCTATTAATTAAGTTGAATTGGGACATCAGGAAAACGTTATTACTGTATTCACAAAACATTATTAATTACATGTAGTTGTATTAACTCTGTAACAGATTGTATAAAGCTAGCTCAAATACAAAAGCACTTCTTGACTAAGGTTATTATATTATGCGCATTCATCTGCGGATTACATTCGATTGCACATGCCTGTTTTGGACAAGCATGCTATCTAATAGCCTTACCATGGCTATTGCTAACAAAGTTAAAATTACAACACCTTAACCTACCACCTATAATGGCACTTCATTAGGATATGTATACAATCTATAGATTAGCCTATATAGATCATGCTATTCAACAACTTCAACATTACTAATTATGTGTGTTGTAGGGTAACGTTAGGTTATTTGCTAGCAAGCATAGGCTAACGGTTAACCCACCCAGCAAAATTACGTTGAAAAGACGTTGAAAAGACGTCTTTTCAAGTCGTCGAAACAACGTTTGAGTTTGGTTGAAAAGTGAAAGGTGAAACGACGTCTTTTCCCGGTCGTTGAAAAGACGTCTATTGAAAGACGTCTTTTCAACGCCTATATTTGGTTGAAACCACGTCTTGTTTAGGTGCTGCCATTGACCTATTTTCGACTAAAATATTGCTGTTATGTATTCATTTATAAGCCTATATTATCCTATTATAGGCTTTTAAAAATGTGCATTATGCATTTCCTATTTACTAACTTAACCCATCATCTATAAGATGATAAATACATAATTGAATACAAGGCTTTTGTAAATAAACAAGTCAGCTGGGTGTCGCGATATAGCCTACCAGTTTTGTGATCATTAAAACATGATAATATGAATATCGTGGAAACAATGCACCCACTTACCGTGTAGCACAACAATGGTAGGCTATATTTAAATCAACAGGTGAGTTTTTTACGCGATCGGAACGCTCTTTCCTGTTAGGCTTCTCTCCCGTGATGTCTCCTCACTTGCTCCCTTCAATGTCACACACGCAAACCTGATGTCATAGCAACGCCAAACTTTTGATTGTGTAGGCTTGAAAACATGCCGGACATGATGGAGAATGCAGGGGATGGAAAAACATTTATCCACCAGTCTCTATACTGCTCTGCCCCGCAGCTAGAAAATGCACGTACGCTGCGCAGTAAAAGGCGATATCAAGAGATTGTATCTAATTCTATTAATTAACTAACTAGCCTAACTAACATAAACATGGCCTATTGGAAATGTTATGCAAAGTAGGCTGTAATGTAACTCCCATCTTGCATTCGTATGATGATGCCCATAGCCTATAGCATCACTATGAATTTGAAGATCATGCTAAACGTTTCTTTGTAAAAAAAAAATAATAAATAAGTAGGCTTAAAACATACCTATGTATAGTGATATTTATGAGCTATCAAAGCATAACAGCATCACCACATGTTATCACTAATTAAGCTGCTCTGACAGGAGGTAAGTTATGTAGGCTATCGTTTGTCCATGAGCTGTCAGTTTGTGCAACCATGACCAAGTCTCCTGCCATTCCAGATAGCCTACCTGCAATTAGAATTATGCCTATAGAAACAATGAAACTACAGGTATTTATAACTACAGGGAATATATAGGCCTAGTTTCAATTTCATGTTCAAATTTGTCTTTTCAGTCGAAAATAACTATTGTTGTTGACCTGGTTTGGGAATTTGGGAAAAAGTGAGAGTTGTACTGTAAAATTTTATGTTTTTGAATAGAGAGACATTTAATAAGAAATGTAATATACTTTAAGTGTTTGCTTTCTTATAATGATTACTATTGATATCACAATAATGTTATTGTGATATATTTTGTCGTGATAATCGTATTCTGAAATATTGATATCATTACAGGCCTATAAGTCAAACAAAACATTTTAATAACTGATTGCTTTCTTTATCCCTTTATTAATTGTTCTTAAAGCCTCCACCACCAGAGCGTCCAGGCGCATGTTTTAATTGGTCTGCCACAGCTCTCCCGATGTCATGGTCGGTGGCCCTTTCACTCCATTTTTTAACAGCAGCTGAAATGACAAGAAAAACATTTTCATTAGACTAGGTGTGCTGAAGTGGCAATATTGCAAAGACAACTCAGATAGCAGATTCAGCACTTGAACATGTGAAACTGCTCTAATCGAGACTTTAACAAACTTGAGAAATGAATGGACAATGAACAAATGTGTTAATGCAGAGTGTAGCCCGTGCTGTACTCTTCCTTGTTCAAAATATGTTTGTGCAAGTTGAACAAACAAATGAAAGATAAATAACCCAGTATCAGAGATCCATACCTGTTAGGACGCCATAGAGAGTCATGGCTTTAAAAGCTGTCTTCCCACCATGGCCCATCATATTGAAATGGGACATCAGGCCATTTGTCATCAATCTGAAAAGATTAGCACATAAAGTTACATTTGTATATACAAATTCAAAATGAGATTACTTTTTCCACTAGATTTTTTTAGACTGTTGTGGAGTCTCTATAATGTGTGCAGTGCACTCCCGGTAATCGGATTACAACTTCATGTTCATTCTTTCTACAATAAAACTAAAATTAGGCCCTGGCCTACTGGTTAGCGCTTCAGACTTGTAACTGGAGGGTTGCCGGTTCAAACCCCGACCAGTAGGAATGGCTGAAGTGCCCTTGAGCAAGGCTCCTAACCCCTCACTGCTCCCCGAGCGCCGCTGTTGTAGCAATCATGACAAGTCTCCTGCCATTCCAGACTGTTGTAGCAGGCAGCTCACGGGATTAGTGTGTGCTTCACCTCACTGTGTGTTCACTGTGTGCTGAGTGTGTTTCACAGATTGACCAAATTTCCCTCACGGGATCAAAAGAGTATTTATACTTATACTTAAAACCGATCCGGATTTCATTAAATAGGAAAGAGACAATGCAATAGACAAAGGCACACAAGAGAGACTGAAACATCAGAGGCCACAGGCCAAATAAGGTCAGCATAAAGGTTAAACAGCAAAAACTACATTTTCAAGAAGTACTGTACCCTGTATCTGAACATACCTGTTCAAAATTTTTGCAACACAGTCTTTTATGTCCTTCCCACCGACCTTGCTTAACTGTGCCAACTGTGAAAGAAGTAAATAGACAGTAAATATAGAATCTTAAGCCAATTATTAAGTCAATAACCTACTGATGAGGGCATAAGACAACAACACGTCATCAATGCCCTCATCAGTTTGCATTGGTTGTGGTAAGTGGTATATGATATCTTACCAGAGCCTGTCTCTCCTCCTCCTGATTGAGCTTGTCTTCTAACATGAGGACCTCGTCCATGGTCGTCATGGTTTTTAATAGGTTTGTCCCTCCCCTTTGGTGGTCTGCCTCAATTCTTTTCACCACCTCCATGATCTCCACCAATTTTTTCATCACACATCTCTGGAATTCTGAAATGTGACATTTTCGGATTAGTTATCTTCTATTCAATCTCTTCCTATAGCCTAGTGATTTGGTTATACATGTAAGATAAATCTAGCATCTAGATCTAGTGCCATATTCATAGAATTCAAAGACTATCTTTCAGGATCATGTCTGATATGTGTAAACATACGATTACTGCATGACACTGGTATTCCAGAATATCTTCACTCAGATTAACTGCAGTGTTTTGTATTAAATTGTGCAACATGAACATTCCATCTTTTCAAAGATAAAATTGTAACATTCAAGTCAGTTCCTTGGAGCCATACCTGCCCCTTTAAAAATGGCATGTTTTCAGGCCAATGTGCCCTACTGGAGACAGTCATTTTCGTTGATCAACCACTATATGGGGCTATGGCCAAGCTCTGTAGTGGTTGATCAACGAAAATGACTGTCTCCACGGCTTATTTGATGTGTTTTAATGCAGAAAAACACCCTTGGGTCAATTTTCGCCGGAATTACACTTTAATGCAACAGATTGACACATTTCCAATTTGAACTGATTAAAATCAACAATAAAAATGTGGTTAGAGCTCTAGATTGCTCAAACATCTGGTTGTAGCAAGAATATTTAAAACTCACTGTCATTTTCCATGGGGAATACACTGTTCCTCTCTCTGGGGGAGCGGGCCCTGATGCCTGTGACAAGAACATCAGACATTGAAAATGTTAGATTAAGTGTTATGTGCTATACAGACACATTCATTAATTTTAGATCAACTTACTGTTTGAAGCTAAAGGAGAACCACCAGGACGGGAACCTCTGTGGTTCCTGGGTGAGGGAGAGGGACTCCTCATGGACTGGCCTGTGACAAGAGTAAGAGACAGGGAACATATTGGGGTCGTGTTCTAGACAGTAACGTTCAGACAGCATCTTTTGCTTCAGTTCATTTACTTACTGTTTGAGGCTCGAGGAGAACCACCAGGACGAGAGCCTCCTCTGTGGTTCCCGGAATGACTGGATGAGGGAGAGGGACTCCTCATGGACTGGCCTGTGACAAGAGTAAGAGACAGGGAACATATTGGGGTCGTGTTCTAGACAGTAACGTTCAGACAGCATCTTTTGCTTCAGTTCATTTACTTACTGTTTGAGGCTCGAGGAGAACCACCAGAACGGGAGCCTCTTTGTGTTCAAAGAACAACATCTTAAGCAACCAGTGGTCCCTGGACCACACTTTGAGAACCACTGTGCCACTGTGCTAGACAATAAGGTTCAAACGGCATTCTTTCCTTCAATTCATTTAGGTCAACTTACTGTTTGAACTTCGAGAAGAACCACCAGGATGAGAGCCTCCTCTGTGGTTCCCGGAATGACTGGATGAGGGAGAGGGACTCCTCATGGACTGGCCTGTGACAAGAGTGAGAGACGGGGAACATGTTGGGCTTGTGTGCTATACAGTAACGTTCAGACAGCATTCTTTGCTTCAGTTCATTTAGGCCAACTTACTGTTTGAGGCTCGAGAAGAACCACCAGGACGAGAGCCTCCTCTGTGGTTCCCGGAATGACTGGATGAGAGAGAGGGGGTCCTTATGGACTGGCCTGTGACAAGAGTGAGAGACAGGGAACATGTTGGGCTTGTGTGCTATACAGTAACGTTCAGACAGCATTCTTTGCTTCAGTTCATTCAGGCCAACTTACTGTTTGAGGCTCTAGGAGGACCACCAGAATGGGAGCCTCCTCTGTGGTTCCCGGAATGACTGGATGAGGGAGAGGGACTCCTCATGGACTGGTCTGTGACAAGAGTGAGAGACAGGGAACATGTTGGGGTTGTGTGTTATACAGTAACATTCAGACAGCATTCTTTGCTTCAGTTCATTCAGGCCAACTTACTGTTTGAGGCTCTAGGAGGACCACCAGAATGGGAGCCTCCTCTGTGGTTCCCGGAATGACTGGATGAGGGAGAGGGGCTCCTGGATGAGGGAGAGGGGCTCCTTATGGACTGGTCTGTGACAAGAGTGAGAGACAGGGAACATGTTGGGGTCGTGTGTTAGACAGAAAGTGGTGAAAGTGGACATAAAGTAGGCACTTTATTCTTGAGTTCAATTCGGTTAACTTACTCCTTGGAGATGAAGGTGAGCTATCCTGCCAGGACTCACCCCCAACATCAGAATGATTGGAGGGGGAGGGGCTCCTCTGGGGGTGGGCTGTGACAAAGTGAGAGAACATGTTGAATTGAGTGATTCATCCATACATTTCTTTTTTTAGTCCATTTAGGCAAACTTACTATATGATGAATCTAGAGTTTGGGTATTATCCAAATAGGTCTGGTCCTCAGATTGGTTTCTGACACTGGGTGTCTCTGTAACAAATATAAATGATCATGCCAAAAAATGTTGAACTCTCTCCCTGCTAACTGATTTGGATTTCTTTTGACATTCTTAACTAGTCCACTTGACTTACCATTAGTCATATTTGGTGGCTTTGGTGGCTTGCTGAGCAGTCCTGTGCTTTTGCCTACATAGAAACAGAGAAAGTATTCATGTCGCAAACAGTATTTGTTTGGCAAAGACATATTTAAGACTTTTTACATTAAACAACCCTGGCGATGTGCAAAAACAATAAAAATTTAAGAAAGGTGCACAGACTCACTTTTTTTGGGTCTGGGTTCTTCATCTGAGAGTTCAGGTTCTAATGAATTACAACAAAAGTTAATTTACATTCCAGGAATACAAATGTTTCAACATTTGGAATGTGATGGATTACAAACAGCTGTTAGTATGCTTGCCTTCAATACAATCAGAAAATTGCTTTCTTTTTATTGCCCTTTTCCCCAGTTCTGGAGGGTCTTCTGAATCTGTCTGTGCTGACGATGTATAATTAAACTCAGTGCACTCCTTTTCACTTTCTGTAAAAAAGTCAGAAGTTGCAAAGTCATGTAAACCAACCGACATGTGTTATTTGGAAATTTTCTTTATAGCAGTGTGAAAAATTACATGGATGTAAACTAGCCCAAAATCTCAAATTTGACCAGGTCATGAAAAATCGATGTTTTCACCTGCCGTGTCTCGCCTTAAGCATCACATACCTGAAGTAAATTTTATTTTTATGAGGGGAAAGTCCAGCCAGTCTCCAGCTGGATTTGTTTTGTTTTTCCAGGCTGACGCCCGTCCCTTTTTTGGCCATCTGAGGACTTTCCTTTCTTCGTCAATCCAATTTATTGGCAGCACCCCTTCAAAAACGTTATCGCCCTCCTGCCACACAGCCCTCGCAAACGCCATAATCTGAAACAAATAAAAGTAGAGTTATTATGCAACAGACTTATACTGAACACAATATAAAAAATAGTGGCGCGACAGGATTCCTATATTATTTAGTGATGCGGACTAACATCCCCATCAGAACCCTGCACACCCCCACCTTGACTAACTAATTTTCTGTGGGAAACACTGTACCTCATTGTTCAATTATGCAGAAGTGGAAAAATTGCATGCCCCCCTCTGTATGGGATGCACACAGCTTTCCTCTTTAGGTCACTGGATTGAAGGATTTTTGTCCTTGCCATGCGGTATGTGGTATTGCCAATAAATGCTATATCTATCAGCTTTGATTCACATGGCGTTATGAAAAGGTTTGACGTGTGCTTTTCAGGAATAAATCTGCAATTGAAATTTCCATTTTCTCCAACTTCTTCTATGATGGCCACACTCTTGTCCCCTAGGACGAAGCAGGCATCCTTGGGCCTCACTGAAACGGTAAGTCTTTCTTTGGCCTGTTTTGATTTTGCCCCCTGCAGATCCTGCCTCTCTGCCAGTCGCTTTGCCACTTGAGTCAGCGGATCATGACTTGTTCTGACCATTTTCTTGATGGTTTGCATGAAATTCTCAAATGGAAAAGCAGAAATCTCATTCAAAGAGCAACTGAAATGTGCAACATCCTCATGAATGTGCTTTAACGCATGCACATTGTAGACTGTGAATCTGTCTCCATAGATATCTTGACAACTGTTAACAAAATAGGTCAGCAGGTCAGCTGCATATTGGAGTAGAGTGTTCCTCCTGTCGGCATCGGTGGTAAGCAGGATGGACATTCCCACTGTCAGACAGAGAAAATGATCGTACACATCTTGATCAACCAGTCCATCAAGGACCACAGGTCCCGTGTAAAGAAGGAACTGGCGGAACTCTGTCGCCTTCCATCGATCCAACTCGGTGACTGCCCTGGGCTTCCTTGCCATCTCACTTGGCATTTCATTTCTTAGCCCTACAAGTCTTGTAGACAATTCAGATCTCTGCCTGGTAGATAGTTTCCGGGGGTTGGTCACACGGCAGAGAAAATGCAGAATTCGCCTTACAACACCAAGGCACACAAGGTGCATATAATCAAGGACGAATGACGTCACACATGGTACTCCTGCTCTTAACAGTGGGGTCTCTCCATTTTGGTGTCCTTTGTAGGCTACCTGGCAGAACTTTTCATCTGTCCTACTAGGGAATTTCTCTTTTGAGTTGAACACCACTCTTCCTTTCCATTCACCCAGCTCCTCACACCTCTCACAGCTATTATAGCCTGTATGATAAATGATGTTTTTAAGAAAAGCCCTTGCTGGGGCATCACAGATGAAGGCTTTGACCGTAATTTTCACAATTGCCCCGTTATATTGAAAGCCACTAGTTGAGAGATTATTGATGTCTTCCACCAAGTCTTTTAAGTACTCTTGTAGAGGCTCAGGCTTGGATGTGCCACTGTAAAGTGCGACTATGAATGGCTCTAATTCCTCTGCCTTTGCCAGGATGGGCCAGAACTGAGTCCCACTTGACTTGAAAATTGGCACACCATCCACATTTATGCACAAGGAAATTCGGTCTATACAGGCAGGAGACTGTTGAAGTGCTCTTTGTGTGCCTCTCTCTAAACCATAGTAAATGTAGCGGCCATTACATCGCTCCTGCAAGCTCACTACTTTTGGAGTTGACAGAAGGGTCCTCGAGTCCCTTGGCAAATTTTCATGTCCATGTCGTTGTAGAATGTGCAACAGCTCATTTACTGACTTATGGGTAAGTTTGTTAGCCAATGCCCAATCTGCCAAGTCACTCCCAAGATCACTTTCCGACGTTGCCTCTGTTTCGTTTTCAGATTCAAGCCACACAGCCTCTCTGTCACATCCCTCGTCATCACTGCCACTAGCCGTATCAATGTTGCTGATGTCATCATCGTGAGTGGACTCTGACTCCATTGAGTTCTCTTCATCCTCAGTAGCCCACTGCTTTATGGTTGACTCAACCCTTCTCCAGTTCCTGAGGTAGAGCGAATCCATAGTTTTTAGACCACAAACTGAAACAAGAAACAAATCATACAATGTAGTATTGTGTTTTTGAGGTTTGCATGCTTTGGTCATGTCCAGTAAGATGCAGTGCAGCATGGGAAATTACTAAAAAGAATCTCCGGCAAAGTAGTAGGGTCACTTATTTCACAAATTCCAGATGGTGTTTTGGATCACCAACAAAATGTCTGAAAAATTATATTTCCTAATGTTTGACTAGCTACCTACTTTTATCTGTGAATGATCAACTGTATTAAACGACATATTGCTTAATAAAATGAAGCAACTGTCAACATTATCTAACTGCTGGACTAACTTTGCAGTGTTTCCCACAGAATTTTCTAAAACTATGGGGGTTGGGGGGTGGTTGGGTCATCATACTGTAATGTTTATACTTTATTTTACTGGCTACTTTAGGTAGGCTATATCATGTCTTTCGGGTTATGCTCTCTCACACAGCCATTATGAGCTTGGAGTATAGATTAAACTGTACAAAAATACTATCCTGTTATTTGTTTCAAGAGGGGAATTTTTGAAATGACCTTTTTAATCCTCTAGCTAATTAACAACCTCAATATAAAACATGCTAATTAACGTCAAAGATTGTAGTGGAAGACTATACAAACACATCCACAACTTGCCATAGGCATATCTCTGGTTGTTGTTTCTGTTCCACGACATATTGTATGTCATGTTTGGGGTGTGGGATTAAGAGAGGGATAATTTTAGTAATTTGAAAATTATTTAATTTATCTTCAGTGTACTGGCCAATCAGATTTGTCTTGACATGATTACAATTCAGCATACACTCACAATCACACACAACGACCAGTGTTGGGGGTAACAAGTTAGCCTACAAAGTAACATTACTGCAAATGTATTGTAATTTAGTTACTTTATTGAGTAACTAAGTAGGTAGCGCATTAGAATTCAAATTTCAGTAACTTGTTACAGTTACTGAAGAACTGTAACGTCCATTCCGGTGTTACTCACATATCTCTCATATAATGACTTATAGGGAGGGAAAGTAATCACATCGCTACCTACTGGTTGCGTTCCTAGATTTTAGTGGAGTGGATGAGATTTTTTTTTTTTTTTTTAGAAAAAATATATCTCGGTGCACATTGGGAACTTAATTTAATGCCTTCCATTTGCTATGCACTGGGGTCACCTCTATTGCTTCTTGTGGTCATACCTTATTTTTAGGATCAGTTGAATTGTTTTGAGTTTTTTTTTGTAACATGGTGATAACAAACTACAGTTGCATGCGACGTCACCACTAGGGCGCTTCATCTCAAACTGATCAAAACGGGCAATTGGCTTGACTGGCTTAACATATTTTTTGTAATAACGGAGCGCGATGTAGTGTTGTGCTCCTACTCACATGAAGAGCTGGCAGTAAGTGTTAAGTGTCAATGCTAACCAGGCTAATAAACAAACCATGCTACCGTGAGTAAGTGGAAGGGTAAAGTCACGTGACTACTTTTGTAGTCCATTTATGATGACCTACATTATGTAAGGGATACACAGAGAAACATTATGTAACTGAACACAGAGAAAGTTTAGGATTCTCACTGAGGCAGACTGTAGACTGGGCTTCAGCTGTAAGGAGCTATTTTTTGAAGGTAAGGAAGGTACCTTACATTGCTGAAGTTACAATGAATCACAATCATCTACACTGAAGTTACAAAAGCATCACTTTGTAAGCTATAACCGGATCAATAAGTAAAGCACCCACTTCCTTCATTTAGCGAATTTCCGATTGATGCACGTTAGTGATATGCTGTTTGCTGAAGTTGCAATGAATCACAATCATCTACCCTTAAGTTACAAATACACCACTTTGTAATCTATTGTCTCTTTGATCCGGATCAATAAGTAAAGCACCCACTTCATTTAGCGAATTCCCGATTGATGATGCACGTTAGTGATATGCTGTTTAGCCTACTAGTTAGCCTACAAACTCGGGTGCTGCGCTCAGGAGTTCTTTGCCTCAGCCTCGTCCATTAATTGTGAATAACGGGACACCTCGGCGGACGTTATCCCTACAGTATGTAATGTAGGCCTATATAGTAGTACTACATTACATAGTAGTAAGTCCTAAATTATGCGATAGCGAACGTCAAAAAGTCTAGTTGCTACTGAAACGGACTGTCAGAAAAGACCGGGCTACTAGCTGCACTGTTCACTCAAACAGGTTGGCTTCAGCCCACATCTCCCCTACGCAAATCAAATCAGTGGCTTGAGAAGGACTGTTCATGCAGATTACAACTGGCGCGGTGTAGCCTACACAACTGAGTTCAAAATTGATGCATTAACTTTGCAAAGTTAGTATAGCCTACTTATCACAATGTTGTCAATCGCAAACCCGAATTTATTCACACCGAACTACCTGTAGCTTAATTTGCAGAGGACGAGTGAAAGCACCCGTTTGATAAATGAGCCAGTAGTGGAGTAATTACTTTAAAGAAATAATCTGTAGCCTAGGGTAGGCTACTGCTAAAACAATGTCGTTGGCGATTTAAACTGTCTTATCTAGCGGACGTTTTTACAATAGAGGCTTAGGTAATTGTATGGCCCACGTTCTGGTTCGTAAATTAATTTGCCCTAGGCTACTTCCAACTCTTGACTGCACTGTAACCAATTGACCGCTTGACAGTAGGTTATTTATATTTTTCTGTAGGCTACAATAAACAAATGTTTTCGTTCAACTATGCAGCACAGCAGAACTACTTTGCCTGCAAGCCCACAGAACGGGCACATTTTGGAGAGAGATTTAGAATGCACGCATGCAATTCCAGAATCTGTATCTGGCTATTTGTGTGGTGGATTAAAAACAAACAATGTTTAGACCTACCTAATGCATTTAGCCTAAGACTTCAATACCAACGCTTTCTAAACAACAAAAGCAGAAAGGATGCAAGCCGCAAATGGACCGTGGAATCCCCCCGCACCCCCAGCCGAAAATATGCCGCGTCTCTGGTATGCTTTGGGATGGCAAACATATTTTTTCACATTCCATAATGGCGCCAAAGTCAGTGGGAAACACTAACTATGATAGAATGCAGTAATGCACCCGTTAATGTCTGCCAGATCAGGAACATGCACATATACTCATAATGGTTTGCCAAGCGTAACGTTAGTTCGGTGCTAAAGTTACAGGCAAGGTTAGCTATCAAGACCTTGTCTAAGACACGTTGAGAAACGTTGCTAGTTTGAGTGGCTTTAGCCAGTCATGTAACGTAGAGTCCGGTAATGTCATTAGCAGCTAGCAGGCTCACGTCATCTGTATTAGTGAAAACCTAAGAAATGAAACTATTTAAATGCATAAATTAACGCTATAACTCACCTGAAAAATGATGATTTCTGTAGTTATCCTGGAATGGGAGAAGAGGGGAACAGGAGTACACGAACAGACGAACAGGAACAAATTAATTTATGGAAAAACGATTATGGATTAAAAGCAAACAATGTTTACACCTACCTAATGCATTAACTAAGCCTAAGAATTCAAGCATAGTATAAAACGTTTTCTAAACAACAAAAACAGAAAGGATGCAAGCCGCAAATGGACCGTGGAATCCCCCCGCCGAAAATATCTTCCCGCGCCTCTGGTATGCTTTGGGATGGCAAACATATTTTTTTCTAATCAAATTTTAGATAATGGCGCCAAAGTCAGTGGCAAACACTATGATATGATGCAGTGATGCACCCGTTAATGTCTGCCAGATCAGGAACATGCATATATACTCATAATGGTTTGCCAGGTGTATCGGTAGCTAACGTTAGTTCGGTGCTAACGTTACTGGCAAGGTTAGCTATCAAGACCTTGTCTAAGACACTTTGAGAAACGTTGCTAGTTTGAGCAGCTAGCTAGCGCTAGTATTAGCCAGCCATGTAACGTTAGAGTCCGGTAATGTCATTAGCAGCTAGCAGGCTCACGTCATCTGTATTAGTGAAAACCTAAGAAATTAAACTATTTAAATTCATAAATGAACACTATAACTCACCTGGAAAATGATGATTGTATTTATCCTGGAATAGGGGAATAGGGTAACAGGAGTACACAAACAGACGAACAGGAACAAATTAATTTATGGAAAAATGATTACTATTAAGTATAATATCGATATATAACTATTATTCTATTATCTATTAAGCTATTAATGTATGAATCTACTATATAATCTACCACTATTACAAAATCGCTCACTACGCTATATCTCTGACCGCTCTCCAGCTTTCTCAAAACCCACAGCTCTAACGGTTTTAGAAATGCATTTACCAAAACGGAGAGTTCCCGCGCTTGAACATGATTGGCTGTATCGCGTTCGAAGTCGTTCTTGTCATCAAGATTCTAAGTTACAGCATTCCAACTCGTCCTGCAACAGGCTGTTCCTTTCCGTTATTAACCAGAAGAACATTAATTTTGTTAATAACACCGCCATTTTGGTAGCAACAACTATGAAAACAGACCAAAATTAAAATGGCTACCAAGAGATTAAATTAATTTATAACAGTATTGAGTTGGTTGATATGTGGTCTGAAACAGACGTCTAAAAGACGTCTTTATTTAGACCAGAATGGACCGGCCAAACAAAGACTGATTTTCTACGTCTAATTTTGGTTGAAATCACGGCCATAACGGACCGACGGGATTTAGCCCAGATATCAACGTCCAAAAGACGTTGTGTGCTGGGTGGGAACGTTTCCTAACTTTAGCTGATACACCAAACAACGAATAGAGGCTAACAAACCTAACGATACTAATCTTACAATTTTGCAAAATGATGGGGGAGAGAAAATGGAAATATGATGTAATATAGGCTAGTATGTAATTGTAATCATTACAACCGATTGACGTCTTACCTTGAAATGTCCCTCCAAGCTGGATGGAAGCTGGGTTGATATCTTTTTACTAGTTCGTCAAATGACACGCCGTAACAGGCTGTCATTGATCCACAATGGGCGTGAAAAGACACGCTAAAAGACTGAAAGGCGTTACATGACACGCTAAATTGCTTTAAAAGTGGCGTGCTATTTTACGCCATCTCGTGAGATCACGTTGGCAGGCCACACGCTAAATATATATTTTTTAAACCTGTCACTAAAACACCATAACTTCACACCAAACCTGCAAAATACACTAATTCTGAGCCTTTCACTCAGTTTTCAATTTCTGCATGTAATGCGCAATTGACAACAATGTGGTATAATGTGCGCCCCCAAAAAGGGTAATAATAGCCTATTTAGGTTGAAATAGTAATAATTTAATGTAGCCTATGTGCGTTGAAATAGTAATGATATAATGTAGGCTTTTTGCGTTGAAATAGTAATGTAGCCTATTTAGGTGCGTTGAAATAGTAATATAATGAAGCATATTTAGGTGTGTTGAAATAATAATAATAATGTAGCCTATTAGGTGAGTTGAAATAGTAATAATATAATGTAGCCTATTTAGGTGTGTTGAAATAGTAATGATATAATAGCCTATTTAGGTGTGTTGAAATGGTAATATAATATAGCCTATTTAGGTGCGTTGAAATAGTAATGATATAATGTAGCCTATGTGTGTTGAAATGGTAATATAATGTAGCCTATTTAGGTGTGTTGAAATAGAAATTATATAATGTAGCCTATTTAGGTGTGTTGAAACAGTAATATAATGTAGCCTATTTAGGTGTGATGAAACAGTAATATAATGTAGCCTATTAAGGTGTGATTACTGATGCACCAACCTGACCACTTTCTAGGCTTTGTATGTATGTGTATTGTCTGTTAATCTTAAAAGGATGAACAGACACTCAAGGCTATTGATAGACCTTTACCATGATGGTGTATGACGTCCCTGATGGTTTAGGCAACAGAACGAAGACATGAGGCAAAATACGGATAATTTTTTGTCAAATATGATTCACTATTTTGAATGTGATACTAATAATATTGTGAGACTGTGTCATTACACACAGCTAGTGTGTATGTGTGTGTGTGTGTGTGTGTGTGTGTGTGCGCGCGCTATTGATGGACCTATTTGGATAAAAGTCCAGGGCCTTTTTTTTGTCCCAGTCCATCCCTGGTCTAGCTTGTCTACGTGGGCTACAGCTCTTGAACGCCTCACTCAGTCATTCATTCAGCCATCCATGTAACTGCGGTGCTATTATAGGACAGCTGCGGAGGTTCTCTATCTTGAACAGCAGGGGGAGCTAGATGCCTTCTGAGGAGCCTGCATTAATAATGCATTGCATTACCTGTCCAAAGAAATGCATTTCATTACAGAAGAGAGCTGAGCAAAGCCCGTTCCCATTGCCTACATTTTCTCTGTGCACTCATATCAGTATTTTCTCTAAAAAAAAAAGTAATATCACTTCAGCAAATTTCCAAGCCTTTCTCAGGTTATCCAGGCCTAGTAGGCCTAGTCCTTTAGGGAAATAAGTCTCATTGTGATTTTTGGCCAGGTATAACGCCGTTAGAAAATAAATGACAGCATTACATTGTGTGTGTGTGTGTGTGTGTGTGTGTGTGTGCGCGTGCGTGTGTGTGTGTGTGTGTGTGTGTGTGTGAGCGTGCGTGCGTGTGTGTGTGTGTGTGTGTGTTAATTCACCCACTCTATTCACCATCTTATGCAGGGACACATTGCAGGTGAAATTGTTCAGGCCTAGATATTCCCACAACACTCCCACAGCTGGTTATTTACATTAAGTCAATATTTACATTTACATTTTGCTTTACAAGCATTATGAAATGGTATGAATTAGATTATCAATTATCTATGAGATATTCAAACATTAGCATATCTCAAGTAGGCCCTACTTAACATTGGATACAGTCATGTTCAAAATGAATTTTAGTAACATATTGGAGTGAAATGTTATTCCTGAATTGCCTGAATTGCTGTACCCTCCTCATACATTTGCTGACAACCTGTTATACTGTATGTGTGTCAAAACTTACTACGGGCTATGTTACAAACACGAACAACAGCATATATATATATAAATACAAATAATAAAAATGTTTATGGAGTATGAATGGAAACTTTGACATTATAGATAGATAGATACTTTATTGATCCCCAGGGGAAATTCAAGGTCTCAGTAGCATATACAGACAACACACACACATTCACTAACAGCAGAAAAAGTAATTAAAAGTATATAATATAAAAAACACAACTAAGCAATAAGGGCAGTAGAAGATAAAGAATATATTAAATATACTAAAATACAAATTATACTAACACTTAATCTAAATCAATTCTAAAAATGCATATCCTGCTTTATCTACAGCCATAGGATAAATTTGACTAGGCCTAGGTATTTCTGGTTTAGGCTACACAATCGTGCATAAATAACCATTGACAACTTGTTATCAGTTTGAAAATCAAGTGCATTTATTCACTCTTCACTCTTCATTTAGAAATTCACGTGTGTTGTGCTTCCCTGCCATCCATAGCATCCATAGACCACCCGGTTCACAGTCAGCCCTCCTCCACCATCCAGTAGCACAGTGAAGCGGCACCTAACAGAAACAGAAGAAAAAGAGATAGACAGTGTTAGATAAATATGTTCAACTGAAACTGAAGGCTACTTATAATTGAAACTTTAGAATAATAATATATATTCTATATGTTTGTTGAGTTTGCTGTCAAAATGCCAGGCTGAAGATAGTGTTAGAATAATTCAGTTTCGCAAGCTGGGTGAGCTCATTGAACATGCCGTGTTTGCTAGCAGCACCAGCCATTCGGGCAGCTCTGATCTCCCGCTGGACAGTTCAAACTTCGTCGCGCGGTCAACTATAAATCCACTACTTTTCAATCACCACATTAAGATTTCCCAGCCAACCATAAATCCATGACTTTTCAATATCTTTTAGTGAACTATGCATCGATGCTCTATCGATTATGGCAACATAAGCTATAAACTGATGTTGTTTCGATATCTCTCATCGATATTCATGCACTGTCAGGTTTTTGTCAGGATTGGGGTAGACTGAGTACAGTTGAGACACTTTTTGCCCACACAAAATCAAACAAAAAATAGATACTGAAAAGAAGTGATATTCCACACATTCCACATGGCATTTCCTTAGCTTGTAGACTAAAATATATCAATATCAATCAATAATACCCATAAGTAGTTTATATTTTCCACAATTAGCTCATAAACATAAGGTGCATTTTTTGTCTTGACTGTGTCTCAACTGTAGCCTACCCTATAGGCTACAGTTGAGACACCTACCTGGTACAGTTGAGACACCCATCTTTAATGATGTATAGTTCACTAACCGTTAGTTGGAAAGTTAAATAAATAAAAACATAGCAATTGCAAAGTGTTTGTAGTTCAAATTCATTCATTTCATTTAAATTAGCGTTGGTTAAAAGGAATACATCATGAACAAAATGTGACACAGGAACAGATAGCGAACAGTAGCCTACAAATGGAATGTTCAAGTAACCTAACACAATCCAATGTGTGTCTCAATTGTCCCCCGCTGACCACCTCACACATTTCTCTAGATTTTGCAACGACCTTACATGACACAATGCAATAAAATATGCCAGTTTTTAGGACAAAGAAATAATGTTTGTAATGATACCAGTTACGTTTAACAGTAACATAAGTGTAATGAGCTATTCATTGTCGAAGGTGCATGGTGAAGTGAAAATCTTACTTTGGAAAAAATACATTTGCCGATATCCCTGGATGGGAGATACTTGTGTCGTTCAAATTTTCCATGATCAAAGAGGGCACTAATACGCATGTGCATAGCAAAAATCACAACTTGGGCTTGCTGTGCAAGCAAGATATTTAAGGTGTCTCAACTGTACACATGTCTCAACTGTACTCAGTCTACCCTAATGCTGATTCAATGGCTATTTACCATTGAGATTTCAATCTCAACCAAAATGATGATTTGGATGGAAAATCAACATCATATCAATGTCACCTTGCTATCTGGGATCTCACCCACACACACACAGACAGGGTGCAGTTCCTGTCTGTCTGGGTCCACACTTCTTAGTACTCAGCACAACAACATTTAACTTGAACTCTCTGTTCTTAGAACTCAGCACAACAATATTTCTGCTTACACAAATGGTTATACAATGATAATAATTTCCTTACAGTAACGTAAACGTTTCTTCAGTTGGGAGCAGTAGCCTACTGTTTTTTTTATGTTGCATTCATTTTCATTGGCAAAAGCTAGCCTAATATGCATGAGAACCTATATAGATTTGAGCAGGGCCGTTTCAAGGAATTTGGGAGCCCCAAGCAAAATTGACATGGAGGCCCCCCCCCCACACACACCGCACGCAAAGCCTACAGGAACCACAGCATATGAATAAAAAATGTTGACAGTGCAAATACTGCTGTTGCATATATATACTGTGCATTAGTTTTGAACATTTGCAAAAACACCACCATACCATAAAATCCAATGTCAGCTTCTTCCTCATGAATGGAGGATGAAGTTGATGGTGTACCTGGGAAGATAATTGAAAGAAAATCTGAAATTACCTGTGAAGTACGTTTGACCATTTCACTGTTAGCATATTGGAAAAGGTCATTAACAGCTCAGCTCAGTGAGAGAAATTCACTCTACCTTCATCAGTGGAGGTATCCTTAGGAAGAGCCTGAGGGCTGAGAAATTTAAGCAAAGCACCTTGAGGGAGAAATAAAAGATATGTTAGCATTTCCATATTTTGATATTTAGAAGGGATGCAGCTGCTTTCACAACTACAAATGCTTACTGTAAAAACATCCCAAGCTAATGTTATACATAATGTTATAATGTTAACCTAGGCCTACTTGTAGCTTAACAGAGCATTTAAGCATTCTGCTGTTTGAGAATTAGACAGAGGCACCTGGTGCTTTAAAGACAGTAAACAGCTGGCGTCCAGTCTGCTTTGATGCACGGAATTTATCGTGTGGTTTTCCTAACCCCCATTTGGTAAATAGATTATCACGGTCGAATAGTTAGTATAGCAGAGAGGCTATGCCACTTTCATCAAAACCTACAAAGCTATAGCAGGGTGATTCTCCAACTATGGTACTTTTTCTGTCCTTGACATATATTTAAAAAAATAAAAAACATTTCCACTTTTTTATTTTTTTCACACTTACTACATATTTAGGGGAACCTATATATAAAAAATCATTGTTTAATTATGTTGTTTTTTATAAAATATAAGACATTTTATATGCGTTTTTTACTATTTTGCCTCTGTCCCTAGGCCAGACTTTGGGTCTTCGACCTTATCTCACTTAAAATCTAATACTGATATAATTTTAAATTCAAACAGAAAGTATGCATTATAACCCAATTCATTCAAATCTACTATTTGTTTTTATATTTCTTTTCGATTTGGCATATTTTAAACATGTTAAACACTTGTCCCTTGGGTTCACCGTCATTTCCACACCTCTGCATAAAATGCAATCCCAGGCTCAGTATTCTAGATTTGTATACTCAGTAACCATAGCAACTGACACTCCAGAGGGATCCACATGGCTGAATGAAAGAATGATCCCAGCAGAGGTTAATACATAGGAGATATATCAAGGTAAATATGAGAAATACCGCGAGTATGTTTATTGTACGTCATTTCTGAACCGCTCATAATTCATTCCGATGGGAAAAATTCTGGATTTTTACAATTTCATTAGGTGTAATTTGAGATTATTTAATGCTAACTCTAAAACTAACACTAACAGGCTAGTCAAACATGAGATATTAGAGGGAAAGTGGGAAAATGTCATTTCCATGACCGTCTTTTCCACATCTGTCTCCATGGTAGTGATAGGTAGACAGGTTGGCTTGTTTTTGTTCGGTTGTGGAAATGACCATTGCTTTTGCCATTGTCTGGAAAAATGTAAAAAAATACATATTATTCCATAAAAATCAGCACAGCCAACTTCAGGGCAGGTATCTAGGCATACTGGGGAAACAAATTATGCCAGTAATATTTTAATTAAAAATGTTTCATTTTCTGAAAATGTTCAGGTCCAAAAAGTACCATAGTTGGAGAATCACCCATTAAATACGATAAACAGTGATTCTGGAACAGATCTGCATCTTCCTTATCCCGTTAATAAACATATTACTGTATGTAACCATATTCCGTCCGTTCGGAAAAAAACTTGCGCTAACTGTTCTAGTTTGTTACAAGCAGCATGGGCCGTCAGGTAGTTAACATAAACATTTTTTGCTAGGCTAGCCTTCCTGCTGCTACATTACACCATTACAAGTAGAGCTATTTTATCCAGTGTAATTTATCACTTACCACTATCTTGTTTTTTCTTGTCATCCTCTTCCTTTCTCTTCTTTCTTTTCTGGCTGATCTGGCTGACGCATAACTCCGCTTCATTATGACTGCCTGTTTTATATTTTCGCGGCAGCAGAGATCACAAACCTGGCTGGCTGGCTGCTGTCAGCGGCTACTGAGAGGGGCCCCCTTGAGGGGGATCCCGGTATTGCCGGTAACAGTGTCGTTGCACTTCACTGACTATCAAAGGGGCGCTCACAGTTTGTCGTTGCATTTTATTCTTAACCAGTCGTTGTCTTGGGGCCCCTGGCCAGCTCGGGGCCCCAAGCAATTGCTTAGTTTGCTTGCCTTCTAGCGACGGGCCTGGATTTGAGGGAGCTGCAGCTGTTAGCATCAGCACGGTCATATTAAAACAGCAGGCACTAGCCCAGTGAAGGATCGTGTAAACACCATCCCCAGAAACCAGTTTCAAACCATGCTTGCGCTGATATGATGCATGATCACTGCTCAAATTGCTATTTTCTGACAGGATGAGCACAACCATGCAGGTTCTCTGAATCTCAAGCTCTTTAGCATCTTAATGCTGTATTCACAGCACGGTGAATGACAAATGGTGACAAAATGCTGTTGTTTATGAGTTCATAGCCTAGTTATTTATCAAGGACTATATCACATTTTATATGTTATTATGATCACTCGCATCGCATTACCATGGGGTTAGGCTACTGTGTAGGTAATGCTACGGTTAACTTAACATGCCCACCATTACACTGGATGTTAAAAAACTTTTAAACTTTTTATTCTCCCGAGACGCTAGCTACTTAAGGTAGTTCGCTCATTATCTCAGATCAGTGAAGAACTACCAGAGAAATCGTTGGGGAGAAAACTCAAACAAGTTAATGTTAGACTAGCTGTGTTACAGTTTCTCGTTGCAAAATTAAAATCTCCATGCGCTTTTGTAGGCTACACGCAGTCAGGGATGGATTACTGCACGGGCCTACCAGGCCCAGGGGCCCATGGGGTCAGGGGGCCCTGAAGCCCAAGCTTTTGCATGGAATCATTGCCTCAATATCAACAAATTAGGATGCAGGCTATGAATCTGATTGAATGTATTGGCCATCCCCAAAATGCGCCAGAATACAGGAAATCACATCAAACAAATGTAAAAAATTCTGGGGGAGGACCCCCAAACCCCCCCTCCCACATATGCAACAATTAGTGGGGGGCCCTTAATACATCTGGGCCCAGGGGCCCGAAAGTTCATAATCCACCCATGCACGCAGTCTTTACAGCTCTTGAGTCATGTACTAGGTCATTTTTTTTAATAACGATAATTTAGATAGGCCTAGGCTACACTTATGGGGTGGGTGCGTTTTCTAAAGAATCTCCCGTCTTGGTTTTGTACAGAAATGAATATTAAGTGACACATACGTAAAAGGGAGAAAAAAAGGTCACCTTCCGATATTTAGCAGGCTACTATGGAGCTAAATTTGTCTCAATAATATTTGTATATGCGCAGAGGGGGATCCATGTAAAACCGAAAATTTTATTTGTGAAATGTGATTCTGCATTTGTGGATCACCAGCACACGCATTCTTCGCTTTCCAAAGTTACGTGTTTTTGAGACGTTCTTTAAATGAAAGTCACACAAATCCACACGTAAATAGGCCTACTTTCACACAGAAATCGCAATCCAGTAGATGGCGACATTCCAAGTATTTCTTGACTTGCATTCGTGTTTTGACATCCACAAATAAAAAAATCATATCAAAAGTCAAAAGCAATTTTTGCTCCGTGTTGTGCAAGGACACAGAGATAAAGTATCAAAAAAAACAAAGTCATCATACACCGAATAGTGTTTTAACTGTTCTAATGTTCTTACTCATTTAGTACAGGGAGAGATTATTAATGACCATACTTATCTTTTATTTTGTTCATGTTTCTGGTTCCTGCGAAAGTTATGCATTCTTAGGTTGAGCAATTGTGAAAAAGTGTGCCACCCTTTACTGGCGTCCTATTGGCTCAATTTTTGGTACAGATGTTCAAAATGTCAATAGGAACAAGGCAAAATGCGATCTGGCAAAATTTGGAAAACTTTTGGTCATACCATTATATTGTGAACCACCCTAATGCGTGTGCTGGTGATCCACAAATGCAGAATCACATTTCACAAATGAAATTTTCCATTTTTTACATATGACATTTTATTTACAAATGCACATCTATATTTGTAAAAATCAATATACGAGTTACCATTATGATTTTTTTATTTGTAGATATCAAAACACACATGCAAATCAAGAAATATTTGTGGATCCCCCTCTGCGCATATACAAATATTATTGAGACAAATTTAGCTCCATAGAAGTCAGATGTGTACAGGGTGAACAGGACTGGAGAGAGCACAGTTCCCTGTGGCGCTCCAGTGCTGCTGATCACAGTGTCAGAGAGACAGTTCTTCAGTCTGACGAACTGTGGTCGCTCGGTCAGGTAATCTGTAATCCAGGTTACCAGGTGAGCGTCCACACCCATCTACAAGAGCTTGTCTCCCAGTCTGAGGGGTTGTATTGTGTTAAAAGCACTTGAGAAATCAAAGAACATGATTCTCACAGCACTTTTCCCCTTGTCTAGGTGAGAATGTGTCCTGTGTAGAAGATAAGTGATGGCATTGTCCACGCCCACTTTCTCCTGGTATGCAAACTGTAACGGGTCTAGTGCATGGCGTACCTGGGGTCTGAGCATACCTAAGACCAGTCGCTCCATTGTTTTCATCACTTGTGATGTAAGAGCAACAGGTCTGTAGTCATTAAGCTCACTAGGGTGTGGCTTCTTAGGGACGGGGGTGAGACATGATGTCTTCCACAGTGTTGGAACTTGTCCGAGGCGTAGACTCAAATTGAAGATGTGCTTCAGTGGCTCCCCAAGTTCAGCAGCAAGGGCCTTGAGTAGCCTTGGACACAGTCTGTCAGGCTCCGCTGCCTTATTGGTGTGCAGTTTCTTTAGTTGAGCTCTCACTTGATCTGTTGTGATGATGGGGGGTGTAAGGGGAGGGGAGGGGTGCATCTGGGATCTGTGTGTCTGATGGCTGTTGACTGAGGTCGTTGTCACCTCATTGTTCGTGATTGTCATGTGGGGGAGGGGTGCAATATCCAGTGATGGTGTGAAGGTGGAGGTGAATGTTGCGCTGGTATTGAGGGGGTGTGAGGGTGGGAGCTGGGGGATGACCACCTCCTTGATGTCAAGGCTGCCAGAGTCTTGGACACCTCAACAGGCACAGGCAAGGAGGCGTCAGGCGGGGGCAGGGCGTGAGGTGATGATGGTTTAGGTCGTTGGGTGTCACCGGGATGCAGAGCTGGAGAGACTGGGAGACTGGGAGGTGGGGATAGGGCAGGCATGCAAACAAGAGCAGTGTCTGAGTCAGCTGGGGGTGGTGGACAGACCACTGCCACTGGAGCTGGAGCAGGGCATTCAAACCTGTTGTAGAAGTGGTTCAGCTGGTTCGCCCTGTCCAGGTCCCCCTCCACAGAGCTGCTGCTCTTCTTCAGGCCAGTGATAATCTTCATGCCGTCAGAGTTGTTAAAATGTAGATCAGAGTTGTTAAAATGGCAAAATAGATTTGTTTTTAATGGCTGTTAGCAGTATTTTGATCTATTAAAAATATTCATATTAAAAGTTTGTTCTATTAAAAATACTCATATTCAAACTATTGGCTAATAACATTTCACAATTTATCTAAGAATCATTTGGAACATGAAATTACAGCCTACAATATTAAGGTTTCTGTAGGCCTACTTGAAATGTATAAATTACTGCATCAATAGACAATAGGCTACATAAAGGTTCAGGAAACATACAATACAGAAACATATTCACTTATCACCTGTAGACGTTTAGTGGGGATATATATTAGTTAGGCCTATTAGTTTTTCATATATAGTCGTAAACACTAAAAGCAATGCTATCTGTCACATAGCCTATCAAAAATCACTATGAGACTATACCCTCGAATGGCTACCAAGTCACCAAAATGCTGGGGTCTGGCTCAGCCTATTTATTTATGGGCATGATGCCATACCAACCAAAGGTAGTGCAAGCATTCTTGTTTAGACTATTCTTTCTGTGATTTATTGGCGCAATAGCCATTGCTTTATCTCTTGAGTTGCGGTGAGAAGTAGCCTACACGATCAATCCTAAAGTTTTCCAAAAATGGTAAACGTATTTAACTCCTTTCAACATTCAAACAACTAGTGTAATCTGCAGTCGCATATCCTAGCCTTAATTTCTTCTTCCTGTTTGATGACAGAGGGGGAGAGGTAAACTCGCTCTTTGACACGCAATTGAGTTGCTTATGACAAACCACGCCTGGGGCGGAGAGAGAGAAGAGTATTTTAAATTAACTCACTCCAGACTTTTCTCTCCACATCTAGCCTAGTATTCGCCTATTTTGTTGGGCGGAGGACGTCGCAGACATTGCGTTATCGTCGTGAGGGAGTGAAAAGAAGGACTTAGCAAAGTCTCACCCCTGAAAACGAACACTATGGCTGGAGTGGCATCGAACCTGGCCAAGAAGCGGGCGCTGGCAGCAGGATTCGGGACGAACAGCAACGCCGTGAAGTACTTGAATCAGGATTATGATGCGCTACGCAACCAGTGCTTGAGTGCGGGCAAACTTTTTACGGATCCAACTTTCGCAGCCGCACCCGAGTCTCTTGGTTTTAAAGAGCTCGGGCCCAGTTCGTCCAAGACCAGGGGAGTTGTGTGGAAAAGACCAGGAGTAAGTTGTTTCTTTTTTGCAATATTGAAGAAAATATCTTGCATAACTATTTCATGCGGTTGTGGTTTTCAATAAGGATGGGGTGAATGCGTGCGCACGCGCGCGCACACACACACACACGCTCGGATGCACGCACGCACGGACCAAGATAATTATGAATTACTGACTTGAGATGTCAAGCAACTTGTGCGTGCCTGTCTGCAAGTGATTCATCGCTGTTAGCCTCGCAGATTTGGCAAATGAGCACCAAACTTCATAAGGTCATTTTTTTTGGGCGTGTCTGAATTATGACTTAGGCTATCGCAAAAATCCACATTGTAGCCATAAAGTTATAGCCTACATGCCCTACATGCCGCAAACATTATATTGGAAACATTGTTTTTAACTCTGTTGGACTCTGTTTCGGTGTTCGAAACTTTGGAGAACTTGTATACATTCCAAAATTCCTAAGGTTCCACTGAAAGGCAGCAACTGTTCTTGTCCATAGGTCGGCGCTACCTCCCCGCCCCAGGGTTAGAACAGCTTTCTCAGGCGGGGTTGGGCACCGGAATGTCTGTTGTTGCCCCTATCCATCCTCGGCGCGTTAATGTCTTTAAAACGCATCTCATTTTCGGCAGCCGTCCCGTCCTCAGCTGTGTAGCGACGTGCTGCTTGTCTTGTCAACAACACAGGCCCAAGTGCATAGCCTCTAATAAGCTTCCTGCTAGTTATGCAATACAGATTCTTTAAACAGCACCACCCACTGTGGGTATCTTCCAGGAATTAAATGTTAGTGAAAGTTTTGAGGACAGACGCAGGGCCCTCTCTAGCAGTAACAGATTTAGACAGCCTATCTGTGGCTGTGGCGCAGTGTTGTGTGAATGTGGATACTTAAGAGTGAGGAGAAAGCATATAACCATGTAAATCATCTATTAATGAAAAAGTGTGGGATTTTTGGAGGTGGCTATTTCGGCCTGTAGATGAGGTCTGCTTGATCTGGAGGGCTTGGCTCGCGGTTTTTCGGCTGAAATATGTTGGTCGTGTTCTCAATGGGGTGGGCACGGCAGACAGTACGGTGCGTGTGTGTTCATGTTGTGGACGGACGAGGAGGAGGAGGTGCCGTAGACCATTCTCTCGATTCACTCATGTCTTTACACAAGCATGGGAACCACCATTCCACCTAGTTTAGAACCAGTGAGAACCAGAACAGAATGATCACCCAGATATCTGCCAAAACTGGACCAGATCTGTTCAGCGTTCATTTGTATTTTTCCAAGTGCGTCCTGTATATGTGCGTGTGTGTGTGTGTGTGTGTGTGTGTGTGTGTGTGTGTGTGTGTGAGTGAGTGAGAGAGAGAGAGAGAGAGAGATAGAAAGAGAGAGAGAGTGTGTGTGTGTGTGTGAGAGAGAGAGAGAGAGAGGGAATGTGTATGTGTGTGTGCAAGTGAGTGTGTGTGTGTGTAGGGAAAACAATAAGCAATTCACCACATCATTTTCTGTGTCGGCTATAATTGGTAGCCTTTTCATCTGGAAACACAGGAGTCACCTTTACCCCTAATGCACATCATGGAGTTAATTTGCTGTTATTAGAGACTCCAGGACTGCTAGGGCCCTAGTACTATACCCCCCTCCCCCCTCTCCCTCTCTCTCACACACACACACATACACACACACACACACATACACACACACACATATTCACACACAGACACCTGGGTCTACACCAGTCTCTAGGCTTTTTGACTCTGAACAGTAAACTGTGTTTATTCCAGATGTTTATGGCCCTGAATCTGGCTTATGGTGTCATCTCTTGCAGCAGCAGCAGCCCGTTCAGAGTGGTGTGACTGTACTCTTTTGTAGACTATGTAAGAATTAATGGTGTGCATTGCGGTGTTCAGTTCATATTCCATCAACAAAGCAATGAACAAAAATCAACAAAAGTGGTGTGAATGGGCTCATTTATCTGATTAAAACAAGTTTATGTTTGGGTGTGTCCAGTGTTCGATTTGGCCTGTGCTTCACTGATAGATCAGCGTATTAATAGGTTAGTTAGTTAGTTTATTAGTTAGTTATTTTTTTTCACAGTTTCCTACGTTTTCATTGTACATGGTCACAGGCACAGGATGGCACATACAAACATATATATTTCAGACACCTAACACATTTGATACAGATGAGATGGCATCAGATATTTTATAAGCTTTGGTAGGCAGGGGTTTGGGGTGTAACCAGTTGTCACATATACAGTCATCAATCGATTGTTTTTATTGATTATGTTTTCTCCTGCAGGAGCTATGTTCCAGTCCAGAGTTCATTGTGGGCGGAGCCACCAGGACTGACATCTGTCAGGGAGCGCTAGGTAAGCCCCGCCTCCTCCAGCACCTACCCCAGAGAGCAGCTGGGTGGCCCTCAAAGCGACCCTGACACCGGGTCTCAGGAACGTGTTCTCCACCAACGAAGAACCGGTTCCGTTCTGGTTCACACTCCATTTCGACCTAAAATAAATCGGTTCGCAACCTATAAAGTTTGTTTGGATCTGAACCAAAAAATAGTTGAACTAAGACAGCTCCAGACAGAGCTGTTATCTAGCATATGCTTTGTCCAGAAGGGGTTTCCCCTTTCATTGTTAGCCATTCGTTTTTAGGGTTATCATTCAAAGACTTCTCCATTGGTAACCTTGGGTAGATTATACAATAATTATCAGGCTATAATATGAACAGCCGTGCAGACAGTGTGATCTGTCAGATCTGTCTAAAGGGCCGTTCAGACCAAAAACGAACGGCAAAAAAGTATCATTCTAGCTAATAAATGACGACGTCCTCACGTAAACAATAATGACATGAAGAACGATATCGTTGTGAATCACTTTCAGATTGATTTTGAGAATGATAAAAAGCTGACAGCTAATCAACCCATCAAATTTTAGCCATTACATTCATCCACACGAGGAGAGATGTTCCTTATCGTTGGTCAGTGTGGATGCTTTTGTCATTATAGTTATCTTTATAGTTGTCATTCCTAGTGTGAATGGCCCTTCAGCAATAACATTATGATTACCAAATACTCTAATGAGGGATTGTGTTAATTGCATGTGTATACACACTTAAAACAAATGTGTTGTCTCTATCTGGACACAGAGATGTGCACAACAATGCAAGTTGTGTTGTTCTCAACGCAAGTTGTGATATTTTCAAACATATATTGTGTAAGAAATAAAAAA
>NW_027468564.1:18625595-18628095 GCF_046254945.1 Alosa pseudoharengus | reverse complement strand
GTGTTCCAAGGGACATGTTATCATAAATGTTTTTTATCACCATTTTAGATATTCTACAGTATAACCTATTGTAAGTGAAGCACCTGGGAGGGATGTTTGTTTTGTAGCCATTTACAGTCTCTTTAGCTGTGCCCCCTCCCTCTGTATGTCTCTTATGTTTCTGTCATTATTTGCCCTGCAGTTCTGGCAGTTTGGTGAGTGGGTGGATGTTGTCATTGATGACCGGTTGCCGGTGAAGGACAGAGAGCTGTTGTTTGTGCACTCAGCAGAGGGCTCTGAGTTCTGGAGCGCCCTCCTGGAGAAGGCCTATGCCAAGTAAGGGCCTTTATGACATCACAATTACTGTGAGCTGTATTCCAATGTAGAAGGTCTACACAAAATAAGAGTCTTTATTACATCAAAATAGCTCAGTGTTCAAAGGTTTATTAGCGGAAGCGGGAATCACACACATATCAAGACCAAGACACCATTACATAGGAAACACAAGGGAAGTCAATAAAACAAGCACGATACACGTACACGGTAGTCACATACAATACACCGGGCAAAACACATGAGGTACAACGTAAAGAAAGACTACACAAGCTAACACATACATGACATGGTAAACGCAATTACACTCACTAAAACCTGACATTACACAAACCAGCATTCACACACATTGCATTCTGGGAGGCTAGCACTCAGTCCAAAAGACACCAACGTTACACAGCCCCCTCGCGAGCTATTGCCGTCCTCGGCAATATCTCCTCGCTTAGCCATTGCCATAAAGTCGGTGTGGGCATTCAATCGCTCAGTCCATCAGTCTGTGGTACCGCCAACAACATGTAGGGTGCACACGCCGCAGGAGCTCACTCAACAGGGAGCCACGCTGCTAGCAATCCAGTGCGGGCGTGCTAGCAGCCACGTGGCCGTCCCCGCTCGTCACCAGCTCCCTCTCAGCAGCCGCCCTCAGGCTGCACTTTCCGCGGCGTGTTACCACGGCACTCCTCCTCTCCAGACGGTGCCCTAGGTGGCCTTACTACCGTAGACTGTGGCACCAAGCACTGGAAATCACGGGTCAACTGTCGCTGTACCTCCGTCGCTCCACTCCACAGTCGCACCGACCAGGATAGGCAGGCACCAGCTCCACTGCAGCCAGACACGCTGAGCTCTCAGGCCGTCAGCTACCGGTTTCGGCGTCCCTCCTCTAGCTGCCTCCTCGCAGAGCTGTCCTCCTTTGTTCCCGGCCCGCTCCACTCCGTCATGGTCACGACGAAGGCTTGACCCTCCCTCTTCTGCCTCGTGCTATCACCCAACACAGCGAACCTTTTTTTTTTTTTCTCTGGCGCCGGCCAACAGGCCAACTAGAACGGGTGCCCACACAGCACGGTGCCTCTCACACGCACCCAAACATTTTAAAGTTCTGAGTTCAGAGAGCCTTTCCGTCGAAGCTGCCCCACCGTCGTGAGTTCGCTGCCCCCAGCGTCTCTGCCAACCGTCCGTCGTCCAGGAACCTCTTCCTCGCCGCTCTCCCTCGGCTCTTGCTCACGCGTCGCAGCCACCGCCAGCTCCAGCCTCGAACCGCCCGGTGCGGAGTCACTGCCCAGGTCAGCGTCGTCTTCTCCGCGAACGCTTCTTCAGGCCCCTCTTCCGGCAAGATCTCCTCCCATGGCAGCAGGCAGGTCCAGACGACAGCTCCTCTCCTCCGTCGGCAGCAGCGATAGAAGGCCCCGAGCTTTTTAGCAGCCCTTACAAGGGCTCTCTCTGGATCCTCTTGCGTGGGCCTCCACCCAGTGGTGAGGTATCCCGCTCCCAGCTTCTCTCGCTGAGCGGAGGCCATGTTCGAAAGTCGCTTCTGTCACCAATGTAACGATTTGATAGCAACACACACACAGTTGTCCAATCAAAGGTTTATTCACGGAAGCGGGAATCACACACATATCAAGACCAAGACACCATTACATAGGAAACACAAGGGAAGTCAAGAAAACAAGCATGATACACAAGCAGGGTAGTCACATACAATACACCGGGTAAAACACATGAGGTACAACGTAAAGAAAGACTACACAAGCTAACACATACATGACAAGGTAAACGCAATTACACTCACTAAAACCGACATTACACAAACCAGCATTCACACACATTACATTCTGGGAGGCTAGCACTCAGTCCAAAAGACACCGACGTTACACAGCCCCCTCGCGAGCTATTGCCGTCCTCGGCAATATCTCCTCGCTTAGCCATTGCCATAAAGTCGGACCGTGCTGATGCTAACAGCTGCAGCTCCCTCAAATCTATATAGGTTCTCATGCACATTGTTAGGCTAGCTTTTGCCAATGAAAATGAATGCAACATAAAAAAAACAGTAGGCTACTGCTCCCAACTGAAGAAACGTTTACGTTACTGTAAGGAAATTATTATCATTGTATAACCATTTGTGTAAGCAGAAATATTGTTGTGCTGAGTTCTAAGAACAGAGAGTTCAAGTTAAATGTTATTGTGCTGAGTTCTA
>NW_027468564.1:18613095-18618095 GCF_046254945.1 Alosa pseudoharengus | reverse complement strand
TATATAGGCGCGAATGCCGCCTCCAGTTGGCGTCGGCCTTTATTACTTATTTTTATGAAGTTCACCATCTGTATTAGCTGTTATCTGTCTGTAATAATTATCAGTCTGTAATTGTCTCTGCAGGTTACCATCCATTTTCACAGTATGTGGACGATGTTGCTGATCTGCTTCTAAATAAAGCAATCAGATGCAACCAAGTGTAAACAAACAGTCATGACAGCTTGAGTGCTTAAACCGTGCTAATCACTGATTGGTTGGTTTTCCCCAGACCCTGTGATGATCCAGTTGATGCAGTTTTGGATGACGTGAGTCTCTTACTTCGGTTGGGTAGAAGGGGAGAAAATGTGTTAGTATTATGAACAAGAGGACTTTAATTAAATTGGAATAACAGTATGTACGGTTACAATTCAACTCCATATTCTTTATCGGCGCATTACAGAGGATAATGCAATGTAATGCAATGTAAAAGTGATCCCTCAAACATGTCTCATACATGCGGTTATTCGTATGCTACATTCATTATGTAAACAATGAGACAGTGAGTGTGGTTACCTAGGTGACCTGTTCTTATTGTTGATTGGACAGGAGACGACATTGGACAAGGATGTGGATGCTAATTTCAGAGCCCTGTTCACCAAGTTGGCCGGAGACGTGAGTGTTCTATAGAGTGTTCTAGAGTATTTATATTTTCCAAATGATACAAACAAACAAACAAACAAAAATATGTTTGATGTGTTTATATGGAACTGTGCTTGTTGTTCTGTGTTGACAGGATATGGAGATCTCCGCCACAGAGCTGAAAACTATTTTGAATAAGATTGTTTCTAAACGTGAGTCACCCCCTTTCCCTTCGCGGAGTGAAATGTAGATACAGTTGCCAGCACACTGAAATTCCTGCCCTTTTGTGTTGACGACTAAGACTGCATGAGTAATATAACTTCCTCATTCACCCTGTAGTTGTAGGCTGGTCAAGTGAAGTGTGCGTGTGTGTGTGTGCGAGTGTGCATCTTTCAGTATGAGAGTGTGTGTATGTGTTTCATTGGGAGTGTATGTCTGAAATATGCACTGTCCTCCCTCCCAGGAACTGACATTAAGACGGACGGCTTCAGCCTGGAGACCTGTCGGGTCATGGTCAACCTCATGGACGTATCCTTTCCCACTTGACTTCCTGTTTCCATTGCTCCCACTTCCTGTCCCACAATTCACTCTCTGCATCGGGGAGGTGTGGAGTAAAATGGCCCAGAGGGCCCAGAGAATGTCTCCTATGGATAGCTGGGATGGGTGTTTGTGTTGGTATGTGTGTGTGAGAGTGTGCGACCGTGTGTGTGTGTGTGTGTGTGTGTGTGTGTGTGTGTTTATGCATGATGTGTGCCCTTTCTTCAGCTTTGTCTATGGCTTTGTTCCAAAGGGGAAAAATTGCCTTTTAATAAGATATCTAACAGGGGAGCGAGGCATCGAGGCACATCCGAATCAAAATATTTCTATGAAATGCTGCCTTATAAGATACCTTTGTTTTGCCAGATTTTGTAGGAGAGTCGGTGTATCCTTCAAGCTGACTTTAACATCCAAAATTCTCTTTAATTGTGAGCAGCTATTGCTAAAGTCAAACGTTACATTATTTTGCTTTCTGATATCCTGACAACAGCGTTCTGTGTTGCTACCTTTCCAAGGCTGTCCGAAGCAAAATTCATAGCCGTTACCTTGATGCCTGCTCCGGCAAGTGACTCGTTAGAGAGCTGAAGACAGCGAGACAGCAGACAGCTACCTTCCGTTTCGTACAGACCACGTTTGTGTGTGTGTTTATGCGATAGAGTGATAGAGTGCCAGCTGCATGCAAATCTCAAGCAGGTGTGTGCATAGCCGTGGGAAGTGGGGGTGTTGGAGTGCAGGAAAGCACGCGTATTTATGTCATACCACTCACGATCAGAAAAAAAGAAGCTCTCCGTCCCCCTGTCTATTATTCTATTATGCAATAAAAAATGTTACATTAGACCTGGGAGATCTAAACAAAAACTAAACAAATTAACAAAACAAACCTGAGGGAGATATCCTATGACGCTAGCTTTATGGTACGACAATATGCATTAAGTAGCTGAATATTACCGTGAGTTTCCCAAGGAGCTGAACACGGGCCGCCTCAATCTTCAGCTTAAAATGATGCATAGTGTTATCGGGGAGTCTCGGTGCACCACGGTGAAAGGTGGCATGGATATTGAGTAAGCTCCATCCACAAACAAGAGCTCTCTTCAGCGAGGTAGATGAACTTATTCATCTGTGTCTTTGCGTGCCTGTTTCAGTGGCCTCCTCAGAGCGTTTTGAAAGTGTAGGTTAAAGGCTACACTGTGCGTTTATGATGTCAGCATTTGTTGTAGGCTATATTTGTGATATGTGGATCAATTTAATGTAGGCTAGACTATGAATATTGCGTTGTGTAGGCTATGTTATGCATATGTTTTGAGTCAATGTGTTCTGTCTAATATGCTGTGCGATAGGGTCTTTAGCCTGTTTTGACACCCATGTCAGAAGCGTCAATAATTAGGCCTATTACGTTTTATTAATGTTGGTGTTCAACAGTTTTAAATTTCACGTGTTCACCGTCGATTTCGGTGCAAGGCTACAGCAACTTTGTTACCTTGTAACGTCAGATAACAGACTTTGTTTGCGTTAATATCAATCTGTGGTTTGCGACATTTTGTCGCATTTTTTCTGTAGTGTAGCCATAATGTTCTTGACAGTGATGTATGCCTGTGCTGTGTGTCATGCAATGCCAGTATGCTGTTGTCCATTAACATGAGTACGGGAGTGAGAATATGTGTGTGTGTGTTTGTGTCTGTGTCTGTGTGTCTTGTCTGTATGTGTGTACTGTATGTCGTGCTGTCGTATGTGTGTGTGTGTGTGTGTGTGTGTGTGTGTGTGTGTGTGTGTCTGTATGTCTGTATGTCTGTATGTGTGTACTGTGTGTGTGTGTGTGTGTGCGTGCGTGCGTGCGTGCTTGTGACTGTATAAACATGGCTCCCATATCGTGGCCTTGACTGCTACTCAGGACAGTGGTAATGGGAAACTGGGCCTGGGGGAGTTTGCCACCCTCTGGAAGAAAGTGCAGAAGTACCTGGTAAGGAAAAACCTTTATTCCTATACTGTCATAGGAAAATATAACAGTTTCCTATAATATTGATAAAAAAATACGGTAACACTTTATTTTAATGTGTTGCTGTTACAGTACCTACCTAATTATAGTACACAACATTGTGTGAAACAACATGTACTATCAGGTACTATCATTGTACTTGCATTATGTATTTGTGGGTACCTACATATAGTTGTTACATTGTTATACTGTGTAGACCTGTTCCAAGACATCGAAGACACAACATACAGTACATGTCATATGTACATGTATGTAATTAACTGGTACACTTAATAGGTTTATTCCACTGTATCAAAGAGTAACAAGGTTGTAGCAGCGCAGCTGTTACATGTACACTGAAGACAATGAGGCCTTGACTGGAGCTAAGAATGGTTTGCATATCAAATTTATCATGACCAGTTTTGTAAAAACACTTAGTATTACATGTAACAACTATATGTAGGTACCCACAAATACATACTGCAAGTACAATGATAGTACCTGCTAGCAGAGGTGTGGACTCGAGTCACATGACTTGGACTCCAGTCAGACTCGAGTCACGATTTTCATGACTTCAGACTCAACTTGACAAAACTAGAAATGACTTGTAACTTGACTTAGACTTCCAAGCTATTGACTCGAGACTCGACTCTGACTTTGCCCCTTTGACTTGTAATGACTTGACTTGCGGCATGGGTAACATTTTATAAAAACAACTATTTTCTGCCCATACCAACTTCAGCAGCCTCAAGTTCATCGTTAACGTTACACCTGCATTGCAACGTTATTTTGCATGGAATGCAGGTCTCTTAGAAGAAGGGATGAACATCACTGAACATGCTACCATTTGTCGTCTGACTTGGATCATGTGATATTGTGATGGATCCTCTGATCCCTTTGATGTGGTTCGATGGGTTCGATATAGCCTAAACAATTTAATTTGCTCCACGGAGCTAACCGAAACGATCAATAAATCATCATCAGTGACTGATGGCATTTCAAGCTTACACCCATATCAGCGTTGTGTTTTGCAATATAAATATCAAGCTTTCATTTGCTGTTTTCTATCGCTCATTTGCACGTCAGTGGGGGCCGTATATTCTGTACTGGAGCATGTGCTTGCTGCTGAGAAGGTCTCACGCACAGAGGTTAGGAGGATGGCTTTGCATTTTCTACCAAAATACTTTAAAGGTGTGTATTTTTGTAGTTTAAAAATACTGCCAAATATTCTTGGTAAAACCAATAGCAGAGGTGAACAAAGTAGCCTACACAATTCCTTTACTTAAGTGAAAGTACAGATACACCTTGTCAAATATTACTCCAATACAAGTGAAAGTTGCAAAGTCAAAATGCTAATTGAGTTGAAATAGAGAACTATACTGTTTTTAAAAATATAAAAAAAACAAAAGCACAACCATTTTTCCTTTTTAATGTAATATTTTTTATACACAATAATAACATGTAAATCATTTGGATGGTCACTAGGTCGTCACTAGCACTGTGTATTCATTCACATGAGTGCATTCACACTGATAATTTTGAAAGTGCGCTGCAAGTAGGCTACACGGATGGTGCACTCATAATGGTAAACAAGTTGAGTGTGGAGCGCTGGACACTCTTCGCTCTCAATGATCGCATGACCATGATGATAGAACACTTTGTTTTATTACTAATGGTCTAAAAAAATAGCCTGCATCGGTCCTCTTTCTTCAAATCCCCATGTGCCACTGTTATTATAGTAGGCCTATTGGTATAACAAATGACTAGACATTTTTATATTGTAAAAAAAGGGGCGGGGTCATTTACGTTCAGTTGTGAAGACCACTACTCTACATAGCCTACATGGTGTGTAACATAGAATGGCTTAGAATGC
>NW_027468564.1:18593095-18608095 GCF_046254945.1 Alosa pseudoharengus | reverse complement strand
GAAATAAAGAAAAGCATACTAAACAAATAACAAATGTAGCAACAAAACAAAAGTAAAAAACAATACTGGAGAAATGTTCAATGCTATTGAAAAAACACATTTCCCCCTTGTGTCTGTATGTGTGTGTGTGTGTGTGTGTGTGGGGGGGGGGGGGGTGTGTGAGGCACAAGTCCTGTCGACATCACAGGTGATGTCTTCTCGGGCTAGGCATCGGGGGAAATATCACCTTGTGTGCCATATGCACCCTTGAACTGACCTCACCTCAATGCATGCCCCTTCCATTGTTTACAAAAGAGGCATGCAGGTATGTGGTTGGTGGTCATATACTTTTCATTGGCCCACTGAAAATAATTCTTCGATAGGTTTTAGGAATGGGTAGTAAAGGGGCAAATACAGAACTGTACATGGGTACTGATACTTCCTTATTGTTTTGGTGAACTTTTTGATCTACTAGTGTAACATTTCAATCTCTCTCTCTCTCTCTCTCTCCCTCTCTCTCTTCCTCTTTCTCTCTCTCTCTCTCTCTCTCTCTCTCTCTCTCTCTCTCAGGAGTCTTTAAGAGGATTGATGCCCATGGCACTGGCTCCATTGAGCTAGACTTCCATCAGGTGAGTCTCCATGAATAATGTACAGTATCGCTGTTGTTTGCTGCGCATCTCCAGACCATCACCTAAACACTGTTATTCATCTTGTCTCTAAGTGGCATCAGTGGTGATGGATCTACTTTATCTAACGGAAAATAACTGCAAAAAAAACATTGTTAAAGTGCGGGATTACTGGCAGGGATTACTGTGTGCGTCTCCAGCAACATGTAGATTGTTATTCATCTATGCTATGATAGCTCAGTGGTGATGGATTATTACACATACTGTATTTTGGCTGCTTCAGTGGGATTAGGGTACGTGTAAAGACGCCCCCAAAAGCTGGGCCTGATGCCAGATTGATGAATGAATGGATGAATGAAATAATGAAAGAATGAATGATGAACATTATTACTGCCAGGTTTACTCTGTCAACAAAACAACATAGATTGTCATTCATCTAGCATTAATGCTAATGGATGCACATATTTAGCTGATTATTATTGTATCTAATGTATCAGGATAGCTGCAGTAAAACCCTCAGTGTGTGCTACATGGGGTTCCGTTGCATGAATAATGCAGAGTTTGGCGTCGACATTCTATCTAGACCATAATATAAACAACATAGCAACATATTAGTGTCTTTCTATCTAGACATAATATAAACAACATATAGCAACATATTAGTCTCTTTCTAGCTAGATCAATATAAACATAACAACATAGTCTCTTGTTTTGAGCTGCTGTCATTGATTGACATTGTTTACATCTCTCTCTATCTCTGTTGATATGTTTACAACTCTTTCTGTCTCTCTCCTTCTATCTATCTTTCTATCTCTCTCTCTCTCTCTCTCTCTCGTTGCAGTGGCTGACGTTTGCCATGATTTGACCCAAACAACCTTTGCACTCCCTCTGCCCTTCTGGTCCATTTGCTGGGCAAGAATGCACAAGTTAAGGCACGCCTGTGTGCAGTAAAATATATATTTCAGTGTGTCTATAAAAAAAAATATTTTGTTTCACCTTTTGCATATCTTTTATAATGCATGCTTTTTATGTGTGTGTGTGTCTGTGTGTGTGTGTGTGTGTGTGAGTGTGAGTGTGTGTGTGTGTGTGTGTGTGTGTGTGTGTGTGTGTGTGTATTATCTTTCATCATGATGTAATATCCTGGTGAAAAAAAAAAACCTGTGGTAGTTTTTTTTTCTTTCTTTTTTTTGATGGGGGAGAGAGGAATAAAGCGTGTTTATAAACAGTTTTAGTAAAGCCATTACGGTAACAGCTTAAGGAAGCTGTTTTCTTCTATCTTTGTATTGGAAATGTTGTTGCCTAATATGTTTAAGAAACACTCTATTAAACGTAACATAACTGTTTGTTAAGCTGTGTAATGTGTGTGTTTAAATGGCCTTATGACTGCTTAAGGTGTGCTAAAACTTAAAGACTGACTGTAACTCAAAGGGGCTCAAATGGTGTTTCATTTGCTCTAGAACCCACTGAGAAAACAGGTCGTTATTATTCTGGGCGGGTAACTTTTTCCTAAAACAATAGCGATGGTGAGCCATTCTTTCATGATGACTGATCTCTCTCTTCCTCTCTTTCAATGGTGTGCTATCTCTTCCTCTCTCCCTTCAGTGAGCTCTCTCTCTCTCTCTTTCTCCCCCTATCCTTCAGTGTACTCTCTCTCTCTCTCTCTCTTCCAGCAGTGGTGTTCTCTCTCTTTCTTTCAGTGGTGCCCTCTCTCTCTTCCTCTCTTTCAGTGGTGTGCTATCTCTTCCTCTCCCCCTATCCTTCAGTGAGCTCTCTCTCTCTCTCTTCCTCTCTCTTCCAGTGGTGTTCTCTCTCTTTCTTTCAGTGGTGCCCTCTCTCTCTTCCTCTCTTTCAGTGGTGTGCTATCTCTTCCTCTCCCCCTATCCTTCAGTGAGCTCTCTCTCTCTCTCTTCCTCTCTCTTCCAGTGGTGTTCTCTCTCTTTCTTTCAGTGGTGCCCTCTCTCTCTTCCTCTCTTTCAGTGGTGTGCTATCTCTTCCTCTCCCCCTATCCTTCAGTGAGCTCTCTCTCTCTCTCTTCCTCTCTCTTCCAGTGGTGTTCTCTCTCTTTCTTTCAGTGGTGCCCTCTCTCTCTTCCTCTCTTTCAGTGGTGTGCTATCTCTTCCTCTCCCCCTATCCTTCAGTGAGCTCTCTCTCTCTTCCTCTCTCTTCCAGTGGTGTTCTCTCTCTTTCTTTCAGTGGTGTTCTCTCTCTTTCTTCCAGTGGTATTCTCTCTCTATATATATTTCTCTCTCTCTCTCTTCCTCTCTCCCTATCATTCAGAGTATCTCTCTTTCAGTGGTGTTCTCTCTCTCTCTGCCAGCAGCTGCATGACTTTTCTTTTTTGTTGTCATCCTCTCCCCCACCCCAGCTCTGTCCGGTTTCCAGTTTGGGAACAGATTCAACATTGTGTCGGTCTGTTTTGTGATTCCTGTTCTGCGGCCGCGTGGGCCTTTTCAAAGCCTTTCTGTGTCTCCAAGCTAAAAGGGATTCAAAGTCCTGAAATTACGAACTCATGACACAACAAGCAGCTGTGCACAAATTGTTTGACACATGAAACTGTAGGCCTCTTATCACATAGGATACATTGTTACATTCAGCTTCTGTTGATGCTTCAGATAACACCAACAATATGTCATATTCTGTTTCCAATTGACACACAAAAATACATAAATATGTTTTAGAGTTTAGAAGTATGAAAGTATAAGGTTTTGGGGCGCTTGTCCCTTTAAATATTAGGGACCAAGTGAGATGGCGCTGCTTTATTGATTGACAGTCCTCCTATGCCCCGCCCCCACGGTCAGGCCCGTAGTCTGCAGTGCTGTCGGCCTCTTCAATGACTTCATACAGTATCAAGCTCATCGTTTTAAAACAATAACCGGCTTCCGGGGCGAAAGCATACATCGAAGGGGGGTACCTCGCGTTGTCTGAATACAAGGTGCTTCCACCAGTGGTGAGTAAAATTGCCCAGTAACCTTTGTAAGGGTTTTTATCTTGCGAGTACCTCCTGATTTGTTATTGGTTGAGGGACACAAACACGGAGCAGATGATGATAAAGGGATTACAGAAAGCACTGCACGTGAACGCCCCTGAAACTTTAACAACCAAGCTTGCTTTGTTCATCAGGCTGCTGAGATTAATTTTCAGGGAAGTCCTGAACGTCATGGACTAAATCAGTGCATTATGTCAATTTAAAACAGTAAGAGCGGTAAATTGTATCCTACCAGCATTTAACGTTAAAATAATTGTTTACCTCAGCTCTCAGTGTTGTTAAATTCAGCGTTGCATGCATGCAGCAGCATGTTAATTTGTATACCATTATTTTGCTACACCGTTAGCTTGTATGCCTGCCTGTTAGCTACTTTACTTTGGTTTTCAGGAGCTGCTACGCTCTGTGACAACATTCCCGTCAAGGTTTATTTTTCCCATAATAACAACAACTGTCACATTCCAGACCAAACCACGGAATAGTCTGTCAAAACTGTACTGTACACGGTGTACTACAACCTACAGTGGTTCTCTCTGTAACTGTCACTGTACATTTTCCTCAACAGTTAGCAAAGTCCTAACGTCTCTGCAGTTAGCAACCCTTGTAATGACAAACGCTAGCCAAAACACTGTCTGAGTGGTTAGTTTATTTTGCGCAGCCGAGACGGCTTATTTAATGTGCACAGTGGGCCTTCTTCACGTTATCTTCAACACCACAGACTGGCGTCTCTCCCCTCACTCTGGGTCACCCGGTTATTAGCAGGAATGCGTCTAACGGCAGTCAGTCCTCTTATCTCCGCATCACTGTTTAAAAGTGCTGACTGATGCTGATCAATTTCGAAGAGTCACATTAAGGGGAAGATGCACAGTAGGCTTCTGGATCAATATTGTGTCTGTTTACTGGTTTGACAACCGGGTAAGTGTTTCCCTTAGTGTGTTGTTTTTTATGTAGTGTCTGGTTAATGTAGCCGGATATTTATATTCTCGGTTTCCATGAGAAACTACTAAGAAACCATAATCAAGCTAGCATTATGCAAGTGGAAATGTTTTTTTTAGGTATTTGGTGAACTATTAAGTTAACTGAGTACCACACATGGCACAGATGACCAGCGGGTATTGCACGCACGTAGTTAGGTGACAAACCTAAGTGAACCCAGAGTAAGTGGTAAACCTCCGACAACAAGAGCCCTAGGGCATTGTTTTGTTACGAGAATGAAGCCATCTTCTATTCACCTACTCTGAGTTAACGAACCCAGGTTTGTCACTAAACCACATACTTGGAATACCCTCCCTGTACTACAGGACTAAAGTGAGGTTAGGGGCGTATCCAGGTAACCCCAGGAAGAGCCCGCTGTGCCAGGCCAGATCCAGACCTGTTCCGAGGTCTCTGGAAGGCCTTGTCCACCGACAGAGAACCGGCTCCATTCTGGTTCACCCTCCAGAGGTCCAGCTGCATTTACACCAAAAATAAATCCTTTCAGAGCCCAAAAAGCTGCTTCCGAGCTGGAGCACAAAACACTGTTGTTTGTTTCTGTGAACTGGAGTGGGCGTGTCATCCCACAGGTCAGTTATGCGCACAACACACTGCAAAAAATGAAATCTAACCAAGTGTTCATAATCTTCTATTAAGAGCAAATAATCTATTTGGTATTGTTTTTAGTATGAAAAGACTTATCTAGTGCTCTCCCGTTAGATCATTTTGACTTAATTTAAGAAGACCTTGACTTATTTTAAGGAGTCTTATCAAGACAAATTTACTCAACGCACTGAAATGATTTCATGAGAAAGCGCTAGGTAAGTCTCTTTATACTGAAAACAATACCAACTAGTTTTTTTTATCTTGATATAAGATTAATAACACTTGGTTAGATTGTGTCAGATAAGCAGTTTTTGCAGTGCACCCTCAATGTTGATGACACATTCTTGGTTTTGTTCAAAATTGGTGGAAATGCAGGCTGGTTCATTGGGCAGCACTAAGTTTCGCATTTACATTTTTATGTTCATTAATGTGCACTGTCCATGTATAAATAAACCTTAAATAAATAAATAAAGTTTCAAAGAATTCTGAACAGAACTGGACAGAACTACTTCTCCGTCGGTCGGAAAACGCCCTCAAGGAACCCGCTTGCTCCACTCCACTCACATTCTTGGTTCTGTTCAAAATTTGGGGCAAATGCAGGCTGGTTCGTTGGGCAGCACTAAGTTTCAAAGAATTCTGAACAGAACTGGACAGAACTACTTCTCCGTCGGTCGGAAAACGCCCTCAAGGAACCCGCTCCGCTCCACTCCACTCCACTTCTGCCATCAGTGAGGTGGCGCCGCCCCGGTGGTGGGGCCAGAAGTTTAGTCTGTCATTCATCACTGATGCTACTGCCAAGAGCCAGATCCTGTTTGTGATGCAGAGTATGGGAGTGATTCACTGCAGGGGAAGGGGGGGGGGGGGGTAATTATTCTCAGGTCTTGGATCAGTTGAGCCCTCTATTGCCACACTACTCTCACACACAGTGCAGTGGGTCACATGGGGCATCTCGAGTCTAAACTGAGTTAAGCGTGCACTCACGTCAGAGGAGAATATGCTCAATGTTTTAAATATATTTATTTTTTTCCGCTGTCCATTTGTAGGCCTATGTCTATAACTTCTATAGTCTATAACTTCAGCACTTTTTCGTCTTGGAGTATATATTTTTCCTCTATGTATCCAGTTGTATTTAGCATTAAACGTTGGGCACAGAAGGTAGTGGGGTTGATGCCTGTCAAATATTAGGCCCTAAAACCCCACACAAAGGTCCGGACTGGTATGCAGGGCACCGCACGGCACAGATCCTGGGTGCAGAAAACTGAAGGGGGTTAGAGTGTGTGGGGCATTAGTGGAACTGAAGGGGGTTAGACTGGGGCATTAGTGGAACTGAAGGGGGTTAGTGTGTGTGGGGCATTAGTGGAACTGAAGGGGGTATAGTGTGTGTGGGGCATTAGTGGAACTGAAGGGGGTTAGTGTGTGTGGGGCATCAGTGGAGCATCCAACTGTCTCACACACACACACACAGTGCACATATGTGCTGGTCACATATGACTGATGCCTGGACAGCTGGACCACAGTGTCCTTTGTCAGTGCGCTACGCATAGCATGTTCCAGCCGAGTCTACACATAGCATGTTCCAGTCTCAGCTCTGAGCTGAGCGCAACTCCTATCTGGATCTCTCTAAGGGCACAAGCGCTCTGATTCCACTAATGATGCAACAATAGGTGATGTCTCAATGGATTCCGAAACGGAACCCGGCTCAGCCCTGGAACTCTGTCCAGAGTCATGGTAACTCATTTTGAGTGACAGCTCAGTGTTTGTCAGTTAGGAAAGCCAGGAATGACTCACTAAATGTTGGTGTGGTTTATGAGGCTAATGGGAATGTTGCTTGTGTTTTTTCCTAAAAATGGATCACATGACTTTATTTTTTTCCCTCACTTTTGTTTCCTGAAGCCTGCCGCCCTTGATTCTGTAAGGACCTGAAGGTACACTAACTAACTTACCTTTATTCTACCACCCTCACTTACCAAACTCACCCACTCCCTCTCCTCCCCCTTTAACACACTCACACTCCCACACTAATACTTAACACACCCACACACACTTGTACTCAACACCCACACACTTATACTTAACACACCCACACACACTTGTACTCAACACTCACACACACACAGAGTAGATCTGGGCCTGATCTGCACTGCGGACAGAACGAACTGAAGTCCTGTTGAGAGTCAGTGAGTGTGTGTGTGTGTGTGTGTGTGTGTGGTGTGCCTTCCCTAACGGTGTGAGTTGACCCTAACATGAGCTAACATGTCTGGCTGTGCTACGACTGACTGTCTGGCTGTGCTGACCCACTGGCCGTGTGACGGCTCCCTTATCGTGTTGGTGGTGTCTCCCTCTGCCTCACTATGGTGCTTGGAGGAATCGAGTGATTTTTCCCTGTGTGTGTGTGTGTGTGTGTGTGTGTGTGTGCGTACGCGCAAGTGTGTCTATCTGCATTTGTCTGGAAAGAGAAGAGAAATCTTTGTTGACCTTGACACAAGTCATTTCCTGTAGAAGGCTAATAGACACCAGACTCATTTTCTATGTTGCAAATGCGTTTGTGTGCGTAAGGTCTGGCGGCCAAAAGCTTTTTAACCATTGACTTGTGGAAAACCCCCAGAGAGCTAATTATCTAATGGACTGCAGCGTCTCTTCCTGGTAGAGATGAACCCAGGGAAAGGCCAACAACGTCTCTTCCTGGTAGAGATGAACCCGAGGGAAACGCAAACTCACATGTTTAGCTTGTGGGCTAGTCCCTACAGCAGCACATACAATAACTCCATCCACGTCCATCTACAGTATGTGCATCGGCTACACATGATGACCACAAACATATCAGATGTCATGGCCTTTAGTGCACTTTTACTGGCATCCATCTATTGATCTCGCTAGTCGTCTCACCAGTTCAGCTGGTGGTTGAGCTAGTCGTCTCGCTAGTTCAGCTGGTGGTTGAGGAGTCCTTCTGCCTGCTGTCAGTGTCTGCTGGCATAATGACATCACGGCCTCACCAGCCAACCAGAGCTCCAGATCATCATGTTCACCAGTATGGTGCTAATATGGTTTCAAAGCAATTTTGTTGATTTTACATCATTACTGAGTCTTGTAAGTGTGTTGTAACCCAGAAACCTGCCTGCCCCATGTGTATTACATTTACAGAGGAGTCGACCTATGTGCACATAATCACTCCTCATAATTACATATTCAGGGCTTTAAGTAAATATCTTTGGGTGAAGCTATCAAGAGATTTTATATTTTATTATACATCAATTTCATGGAAATTCCTTTAAACTTGCAATACCCCAATGTGTATTTGTAATTGCTCAACATTACCGTTGTCTATTGAGCATCACCTATGTGCACATAATGACCATTGTGTGCACCCAGTGGAATAACGCTCCAATGAAATTAGGAGCATTACTCCATTGGGTGCACACAATAAATACAATAAATAATCATGACAGGACATGTAAAAACAGTGTGAAAACAGTAAAAGATATACAAACAGAATAAAAAACAGTAAAAGAGCAGTGATCAGATAAGTGCAAGTATTTGAAGTCCAGGAGGTGACAGTATTAAGTGACTGGGTTTTTCTAGCTACATTTCTTTAGGGAAACTATTGCATTTGGAAAGAAGTAAATATCTTTGGGTGAAGCTATCAAGAGATTGTATATTTTATATGTCAATTTCATGGAATTGCCTTTAAACTTGCAATACCCCGATGTGTATTTGTAATTGCTCAACATTACCGGTGTCTATTGAGCATCTCCATTGGCAGACCCTACCCCTACATTAATAACGCCTTACATTCCTCTCTCTCTCTCTCTCTCTCTCTCTCTCTCTCTCTCTCTCTCTTTCTTTCTTTCTTTCTTTCTTTCTTTCTTTCTTTCTCTCTCTCTCTCTCTCTCGGACCCTCTCAGGCCGTTAGCTCTTAGCCAGGCCCCTTGTGCTAACCTTAAGTGCCTCTATTAGCAGGAGTTGGTTGGCTGGTGCTGTGCTGTGCTGTGCTGTTCTGCTAGGTTCCTCTACTAGCGGTTCTAAGTGCCTCTATTAGCGGTTCTAAGTGCCTCTATTAGCGGGAGGTGTTTGGCTGGTGCTGGTGCTTGATGTTTTGAGGAATGATGAGCTGATGAGAAGTGTGTGACACCCTTATACACACACACACATACACACACACACACACACACACACACACACACACAGCTAGGACACATACACATGCACACACATACATTCTCACCCCTCTCTCAGAGCCCAAACCACCCCTTTCCTTTTTATTTCATTCAAACACACACAAACACACACACATACACACACACAAACACACACACACACACACCTCATACATTCAGTTACTCAGAAGGAACTACACAAAATAAGTGGTGTGGTGTGTAGGGAAGCTGTTGCTGATTAACAAAAGACAAAAATAAAACAATAATCTGTTCTCATGTTGACTAGACGAGTCAGAGATAATGAATGATTCATAATAGGTCGATATATATAAAACAGGATCACACCTTTTAACATGATAATTGGAGAATTCTTCCTCAAATAAGGAACACACACACATGTTCAAGTACACATACACACACACGGTCTACACACACACACACACACATACATGCTCAAATACACACACAGTCCACACTAGGGGTGTAACGGTACACAGAAGTCACGGTTCGGTTCATACCTCGGTTCGGACATCACGGTTCGGTACGAGTTCGGTACAATGGAGGGAAAAGCAAAACAAAAATGCAGAAAGCATTTTTTTTATTGTGCATGTCTCAGGCTGTACCACCTAGTGTCATACAGTCTCTTCCCTGAGCTATCTGCAACAGCCTGAAGTGTGTAAGATGTAGGCTAAACAGTACAATAAGTACCCAGACTCCATCTGTAACTTGTAAACAAAATAAGACAATCAGCTATAAAACTGAAAATAGGCCTACAGCATCTCTTATTTCTGAAAGTGCAAATTACATAGAAAAATGATTTTTAAAAATCCACTTAAGCAAGACCTTCAACATCTGTGTTTAGTTGTATATGGAAGGGTCTACAATTTGCCTCAATATTTTTCATTGTGTGTAAAGTAATAATCTAGCCTACTAACTGTGAAAATATCACACTATTTTGCCTTTTTTTTTAAAACGAAATTGCTCCTTTCATTTCATAAACAGACTACAACTAGAAGTCACGTGACTTTGCCCTTTGACGTTAACTCACCATACTAGCATGGTTTGTTTATTAGCCTGGTTAGCGTTGTCACTTTATTTTACTGTCTATGCACTTAACACTACCAGCTCCTCATGTGAGAAGTTACAAGTTACCCTAACATAAAGGTAATTACCACGCGATTTACATAGCTTTCTGTCATTACGAAATCATTTAATTTAAGCCATAGGTTTTGGCCCTATTTGTATGTGTATCCAAAGGCTGCTGAAGCGCAGGGGAAGTTTTTTTCCCCTCGTTTCAGTGATTGGTAGCCTACATCATCTGGGTGATGGCTTCGAATATGTGTAGCATTTATTCCACTCACATACCCAATAACTGCTGAACAACGCTGACACACAGTTTCATCTTATCCACCACTCTTTCGCCTGTACTAACGTTACTGTAACTGAAGTTCTCAAACTTGCGATCTTAAATAGACCAGCGGATCCTCTAACTCTTGTGGGTCTAACCTTAGTGCTGCTAATGACTGACGGACTCGACTGACGACCTGACAAAAAAAAACATAGGCGCCAATCAGAGCTTCAGAGCTAAGGCGAGGCTACAGATTAGCGTTAGGTGTCGCTAAAGAACTCCCGTAACTCTCGCTACTTAACAGTATTGCGCATGACATTAACTAATCCGCACACGAGTTTTATGTATTTTTATACCGTGTATTCTCCGTGTAAATTCATGCACCGAACCGTGACGCCCGTACCGTTTCGGTTTAATACGAATACATGAACCGTTACACCCCTAGTCCACACACACACACGCACTCTCACACATGCTCAAATACACACACACACGCGCCCCCTATCCCCCCCCCCCCCCACACGCACACACACACACATGCTAAAATACACACACACGCCACCACACACACACACACACAGACATGCTCAAGTGCACACACACACACACGGCTACTCACCCGTCTCCCGGTCTCTCTCTTTCCAGTATGTACCCGTCTGCGGGCATCTCCTCACGGATCCAGCACGAGCGTGAGCAGGCGCAAGGCATGGGCTCCCAGGAGCAGGCCGTGCTGTTCCTGGGCCAGGACTTCCAGGCGCTCCGGCAGCAGTGTCTGGAGAACGGAACGCTGTTCGAGGACCCCTGCTTCCCCGCAGAGCCGCACTCGCTGGGCTTCAAGGAGCTCGCGCCAAACTCCTCTAAGACCAGGGGCGTGGAGTGGGTGAGGCCGACGGTGAGTTCACATGAGACACACACACACACACACACACACACACACACACACACACACTCCTCTAAGACCAGGGGCGTGGAGTGGGTGAGGCCGACGGTGAGTTCACATGAGACACACACACATACACACACACACACACACACACACACACACTCCTCTAAGACCAGGGGCGTGGAGTGGGTGAGGCCAACGGTGAGTTCACATGAGACACACCCACACACACACTAGGGATCGACCGATATGGATTTTTTAGTACCGATACCGATTTTTTTCCATCAGCCTTAGCCGATGACCGATACAGGCTGCCGATTTTCTTGAGCCGATATTTGGAGCCGATACTGCTTTTATTTTGCTCCCTCAATTTACATAATACAAATGACATATAATTACAAATGGTGATAACAAATGTTATAAGTCTCAATTTAAAAAAGGAACATTTATTGAACTTATGGATCGGTGCACTGGATATGGTTAACTGTGCAAAATGCTTTCATCAACGTCTTACAACACAGCCTTGATGATGCATTGCTTGCTGACATATTATAAGACATAATTCAAGTCATCACAAAATGTCCTTTGTCAACACATTTAAATAATTTAAGAAAACAATAAGCCTGAAAAGTAGCTATTGAAATAAAGTGCTTGATTTGTCATTTTAGACTGCATGGTTTCAATTTTTCTATGTCTATATTTTTCTAAAAAAAGCTGCCAGATTTGTCAACCACAGAACATAAATCAGCAGAGGAAAATAACGTGGAAATAACGTGGTGTCAGATGTTTCTGTTCTAAACGGCATCAACGTCAAAAGGTATAAAAACGTATCTCTCAAAGTTTTAAAATCTCTCCTTCAGGTAGCGCAGCACTCTCATATCGCTGTGATGCGTGTGTCCCACTGAGTGAGACAGACCAGACGCACACACAAACTGTTTGGTAGCTGACGAACCACCATTGAACTGGATTGATGATGATAACGTTAGCAAACGGCTCTAAACAAGTAAAGCATACACGGTATGTCTGGTACATGATGAACGTTAACACGAATTAATATTTAATTAATAAAAACTACACGTCTATCATTATTAAAGCTCTGATATCACTGCGATGGCAACTCCGCCCCGCTCTAAGGGAGAGGGGGAGGGAGACGCACACACCACACGCGTCCAAAACTCAGCCAGGTGGTCGCTGAATAAAACTCCCACAAATATCTCGGAACAACGTCGGCATTACTTAATCATATGATTGACCAGTGTTCGTAACAGCTAACGCATGCATACGGATAGCCTACAACTTAGCTATTTGCAGCTCCCTAAATACAATGGCAAGCATGTTTTATAGAACAGGCATTCAGGGAGGGAGACACACACACACACACACACACACACACCACACGTGTCCAACACTCAGCCAGGTGGTCGCTGAATAAAACTCCCACAAATACCACGGAACAAGTTGGCATTAGGCTACTTAATCATATGACCAGTGTTTGTAACAGCTACCGCATGAATATGGATAGCCTACAACTTAGCTATTTGCAGCTCCCTAAATACAATGGCAAGCATTTTTATAAACGATCATTAAGCATTAAAAAAGTAGCCTACCTATCTATCATTCGTGTTTTTCATTTGGACCCACAAACTTGCTTCCACCTTCAAAGTGTATGGCAATATTTCAGCTAAGTCAAACAGTTAAAAGATGCTTTGAAAGTTTAAAGTTTACCGTTGTCTTGAAGAGCAGGTTTTCAGCACTCTGCTCGTGGGGGAGGGGCAGTCTGCACGTGAATTGCAGCATCTCCAGCAACACAGAGCTTCCTGTTGACGCCTGTATGTAAATAATGCGGGGGGAAAAACTATTGGCGAATGCAGCGGCTTATCTGCCGATACACGTAAAAAACGCAAATATCGGTCGATCCCTAACACACACACACACACACACACACACACACACACACACACACACACACACACACACACACACACACACACACACACTCCTCTAAGACCAGGGGCGTGGAGTGGGTGAGGCCAACGGTGAGTTCACATGAGACACACACACACACACACACACACACACACACTCCTCTAAGACCAGGGGCGTAGAGTGGGTGAGGCCGACGGTGAGTTCACATGAGACACACACACACAGACACACACACATACACACACACAAACACACACTTCTCTAACACCAGAGACGTGGAGTGGATGAGACTGACGGTGAGTTTACATGAGACACACACACACACACACACACACACACACACACACACACACACACACACTCCTCTAAAACCAGGGGCGTGGAGTGGGTGAGGCCAACGGTGAGTTCACATGAGACACACACACACACACACACACACACACGTTGACTGACACACACACACACACACACACACATATACACACACACACACACACACTTCTCTAACACCAGAGACGTGGAGTGGATGAGACTGACGGTGAGTTTACATGAGACACACCAGGGCTCTACACTAACATTTTTTTCCAGGAGCACTTGTGCCCCCAAGTTAAAAAATTCAGGAGCACAGACAAAAATTTGGGAGCACAGTCAGTTCTGTACTTAACTTACACATAATCTAACATTACACTGCAGCTAACAGTTAAACATGCCAGTGCACCAATTGCGAATATTAAGAATGACTGACAACATTTAGGCTACAGGAAACAGGATTTTAAAGATCAGTGCCTACTTTATTTTCAGTCTGTTTTATTTTCCTACATTTTGTTAATGTAAAATAATATAATACATTGCCATATTTGCATTTAGCCTGTATATCAAGTATCCTGCCAAATGTAGGCTAATTTATTTATTTGTGAATCCACCTGTAGCTAATCCAAATATGCCCATGGTGACCTATCTGACTGCATACTGCCTAATACTACTACTAAAACAGTCAATTTTCTCTTCCACAAAACATAGTCTAATCAAGGATATATATATATTTTTATACTTTTATTTTTTTATTTGAAATATCTGCATTGATGGGGGCAGTAGCCAAACGTTAGGCCTACACTCGTTTTGCACTTAAGCTTGTATTCGGTGTAAACAAACAAGCATGCGTGGAAGCCTGGAGTTGTCAGTAGCGTTCTACCTTTGAATAAAATGGGAGTATTACGGGAAGCTACTTTTATGCCTGTTCGCTACAGCTATATTTTGCATATTGCAGCCAATACGTCAACTGGGCTAAAAAGCATGTTAGGTTACCTTTCCTTCTCTCACTGCATTCTCAGAATCTTATCCTGTTCCTCCTATATCCGATTAATTCGGTGGATAGAAGGCGGAAGAACTAATTTCTTCAATCTTTTCATCTTGGCTGGCTAGTCTAACTTTCCGCTTTCTCTGCGCGCTCATGGATTTCATAGAAGCGACTACTACTATCGAGTCCCAACGCGAAACTGCTAACGTTGATGGGAGGTGTAGTT
>NW_027468564.1:18580595-18588095 GCF_046254945.1 Alosa pseudoharengus | reverse complement strand
GTGTGTGTGTGTGTGTGTGTTTGTGTATTTGACCTGTTGATACAGGTGTGTATGGGGCATTCCATCGTTTCCATTCCATGCATGTATATCCATAAAGACACTCAGTCATAAGACTAACTATCTCGTACACGCACACACACACACACGCACACACACACACAAGCACACACACACACACACACACACACACACACACACACACACTGGTGGGATAGCTGCCATACTGGCCGAGTTCCCCTCCTGTGATTCATTCTCTGACTGAGTCATGGCTTGGGCTCAGTGCCCAGACACACCCTTTACACACACACCACACACACACACACACACACACACACACACACACACACACAGAGAAATCACGTGCAAATTGTCCACACACTGTCAAACGCCACCACTACTCAAGCCTGTATTAAGGATTCCATGTTTCTGTGTTTCTTTGTTTCTCTCTCCCTCTCTCTCATGTGAGTGTTTGTGTGTGGGGTGTGTGTGTGTGTAAAGGGTGTGTGTGTGTGTGTGTGTGTGTGTGTGTGTGTGTTTAGCAGGGTGGAAGGCGAATCTGGCAGAACACTCCCACTGTTTCAGATAAGACACTTAAAAAACGCCGTCAGATGTGTGTGACTTAGTCTTGTGCTACTCAAGCCTGCAAACAGTAGCACCCAAGGCAACATGGGACAACTATTAACACACACACAGTTAACTAACAATTAACTGCGTGCGTGCGTGCGTGCGTGCGTGCGTGCGTGCGTGCGTACAAGAGGGAGTGCTCTGTCTTAACTCATGCAAGTCATGGGGGACCAAGCTATCCAGACTCCATAGAAGGTGTGTGTGTGTGTGTGTTTATGTGTGTGTGTGAGTGTGTGTGTGTGTGTGGCCACATGTTTTTCACCTCCATGTCATCATTATAACTCTGCATTTATGTGCAGTTTTCAGCAGTTTGCAATTCTGTAGTCGCATAATCCCAATCCGAGCCTTGATCCTAATTTGACTTTAAATGATCACAAAATCTAGAATGTCTGTGCGTCTGCCTTTGCTCTTATCTATTCATGTTTATGTTTACGTTGTTTATGCTATCCTTTATGCTCTTTATTCATGTTTATGTTTTTGATGTTGTTTTTTATGTTATGTTCATGCTGTTTACTCTTTATGTTTACCATTTATGTTTATGTTTATGGTTCATGGTTCCTAACTGACACATTTGTCCAAAAGCTTCTTAAAGTGACGTCAATAAGCACCACGTGAGTTCATGTGTTGCGCCATACACAGTCAGTCTCTGCCAGGTGTTCTGTTTGTCCCACAGGGCGTGCCATCCACTCCGCCTCTGTTCTGCTTGGACGTGTGCTTTCTCTTCGATGGCGAGAGAGAGAGAGAGAGAGTGTGTGTGTGTGTGTGTGTGTGTGTGTGTGTGTGTGTGTGTGTGTGTGTGTGTGCTTTCTCTTCGGTGACATGAGAGAGAGAGAGAGAGAGAGAGAGAGTGTGTGTGTGTGTGTGTGTGGGGTGTGTGTGTGTGTGTGTGTGTGTGTGTGTGTGTGTGTGTGTTTCTCACACTCCCTCACCAGCTCTTATCTTCTCGCTTGCTCAGCTGTTCACTGGCTCGTTCACTCGCTCACTCGCTCACTCAGAAGTCCAGAAGAAACCTCCGGAGAGTACGCTCTACTGCTTAATGGAACATTCTGGCGATTGCAGCCTCGTTATATATGAGACGAGCAGAACGACACCTCCATCTGAAAGAAACTGACTGCGTACGTGCAAGTGCAAGTGAAATCAATCAGTAATTCACATTAAAGGTCTCTGTTTCTCAAGGTCTCACTCTCCGAGCAACTGTCGGTGCGAAAAAGAAAAAAAAAAAAAGCCTGATAACAATCGGTTCTACTTAGCTCAGGTTGCTGCAGCCGACAGTTAGTGCTGCCAGGCTACACTCTGGAGGCTTGAACATGGGGGCTCCAAAGCCACCAAATAGCTCTGTTCAATTACTGCTTAACATACTGTAGGTAGCTAGCCACCAAATAGCTCTGTTCAATTACTGCTTAACATACTGTAGGTAGCTAGCCACCAAATAGCTCTGTTCAATTACTGCTTAACATACTGTAGGTAGCTAGCCACCAAAAAGCTCTGTTCAAATCATAGACTGTATGTAGAACAGTCTGTGGTTCAAATAGAGGAAGACCGTTTGGTGTCTCCTGTATGACGCTGTATTGTGTCATGTTGCTGACCACCATGTTTTTCTCAGTCGTCTTTGTCAGTCTGGTTGTTTTTGTGTTCCCTACTGAAACTCTCGGTTCTTGATTATGCTTTTTGGACTGGGCACTTCCCCTTTTTTTTTTTTTTTTATCAGAGTCTGGGTAGAGTGCTCCCTCTTGTGTTGGAGTTTGGAACTGCAGGTGGATTTGAGAAAGCTGTAATAATAGAAAAGTTGAGATTCTAACAGACCTCGTTCTGATATGGCAATCTGAACATTCCAGAATGGTTATCACACTTCCGTTGTTGTGTATGCGTGCGCAGGATTGCATGATAAGAAAAGAAAAACAACCTATACAGACTAAATAAAACCCATACATATGACATGAACGCAAATTATGGCAAAATAGAACTGTGAAAAGTACATTTAGTCCCTGTACGTACGTACGTATGTGTGAAATGTCTTCTTGCTTCAGCTGCTTTGCCCTGCTCAGTAGTTTAGTGTTTGATGCCTTGGGGCCTCTGAGGGTGCGGCATCATGTGATTTTAAAAGCTGGGCTAATCACATTTAGTCAGAGTGAGAAGGACACTGTCTGAAACGTTAACATCGGACTCTTACTGAAAGTTTGTGTGTGCCGCATAAATGGGATCATTTGAATTTGCTTGTGTTTGCTTGAGAAATGTTTATATGGCTTTGACTGTTGGTATGCCTGTGTTCGGTTGTAGATGTAGAATTTAGGGTGTGTGCGTGTGCGTGCTTATTCTGCTGACTGAGCCTCCATTAGAGTGGTAGAAGTGGTAGACTCACTCTAAGTGCCGTAAAAGCCTCTGACTGACCCTTCATCATCATCATCATCATCATCATCATCCAGTTCAGACCAATACAATCTGCCGTACTGTCTCAGGAAAACCCCCCAAACAACTTAATGTCTCTCTTTTTCTCTCCATCTCTCTCTCCCTCCATCCCTCTCTCCATCTCTCTCTCCATCTCTCTCTCTATCTTTCTCTTGCTCTCTTTCTCCCTCTTATCTCTCTCTCCATCTCTCTCTCTCTCTCTCTCTCTCTCTCTCTCTCCATCTCTCTCTCTCTGCAGGTGATTGCTGGTTGTTGGCTGCGATCGCCTCTCTAACTCTGCAAGATCAGCTCCTGCACAGAGTGGTGCCACATGGCCAGAGCTTCCAGGAGGACTACGCCGGGATCTTCCACTTCCAGGTACACACACACACACACGCACACACACACACACGTACACGCACGCACGCACGCACGCACGCACGCGCGCACACACACACACACACACACACACACACACACACACAATGTCAATGTACTTTTGTGCTAGTTTTTTGCGTATTGGTCACTCGCTTACAGACTGAAAGTATAGACTTGTAATTTACAGTGCAATGCACTTTCAGGTCTCTCTCTGTGTGTATGTAACAATGTAGTAATATTCACTAACCTGGCTGTGTCAGTTGCGTGTGTAACCTGTGTTTGTGTTTGTGTGTGTGTGGTAGTTCTGGCAGTTTGGGGAGTGGGTGGACGCCGTCATTGATTTGTGTTTGTGTTTGTGTGTGGTAGTTCTGGCAGTTTGGGGAGTGGGTGGACGTCGTCATTGACGACCGTCTGCCCGTGAAGGACGGGGAGCTGATGTTCGTACACTCGGCCGAGGGCAACGAGTTCTGGAGTGCGCTCGTCGAGAAGGCCTACGCCAAGTACAACTGATCTCTGTCTCTCTCTCTCTCTCTCTCTCTCTCTCTCTCTCTCTCTCTTTCTTCTCTCTCTATCCCTCTCTCTCTGAAAGGCTCTTCATCCCTCTCTCACTATCCCTTTCTGTTTATCTTCCTTTGTCTTTCTCCCCTTTGTCTTTCTCCCCACTCTGTCTTTTTATTTCAGTGTGTCTGAGTGCCTGTCGTCAGATTGGTAAACATTTACACAAATGTCTCCCGCCCAGGCCTGTACTTATTGGGACTGATATCGCTCCTCCTCCTCCTCCTCCTCCTCCTCCTCCTTCTTTCTTTCTCTCTCTCTTTCTCTGTCTGTCTCTCTGTCTCTCGCTCTTTCTACCTCTCCTTTTCTGTGCCTCTCTTTGTTCTGTACCTCTCCTCTCCCTTGTGTATGAGGGGTAAATATTTAGACAAGCCTTAATTAAGGCTCTGGTATGGTCGTGCGTCACATTTGCGCGTGTCCAAGACGTGCGTAATTTTTGCCGTGGACGTGAAGCATACTCCAATTTCTGCTGTCCTGAATGCGCATTAAATCGTTAAGGTTAGCGCCTGCGCACTACGGATTAACTGTGATACTCTGCCCCACCAACTGGGGGCGGTACGTCGAGCCTGAAAGTAGGACACAACCACCAAACAAGCCTGAAACGCCTGAAGAAAAGAAGAACGTGGGATGTGCGAGCACTGAACGAAGCTGATGAAGGAAAAAGCACCACGAGTACGTTCGCCTGTCTGCTGGGAAGTTTGATAAGCTGGCCCATCACATCGCTCCATTTATCATCCACCAGAACACACACAGCACACCTGTTGGTATAGCTGAGAGACTAGCTTAGCCTACTTGCTTATTAGGCTACTTAGCCTATAGCGAAGTGACTCGGTGCTGCAAGGGCAGCAATAGGCTACTGGTGCGATACAAAGTAAAGACATTTTTCTAAACACAGCATGGTAAGAAAGAGTTGTGCGTACAGATGTCCTCAATTAAATTTGTATTGAGTCTTCACACCTGCCTCATACCAAAAAGTATGAACCAAAAACCTGTAAATATGACGTGTCAATAAAAGTTTTGAAGTAACTATTTGTGTTCATGTATAATGTCTCACTGTGATAATGGATGTATTTAGAGCGAGAGGTAGCCTAGGTTATTCTTTCAATTATTATTATGATAATGCATCCGGTGTTGACAGGCGAGTTTCGAGATTTGAGTTCAGCATTGTTCAGGAGTAGGCTAGGTGATAATGATTGCACCTGGGAGAGGTAGGCTACATTCCCTTTATTATTATAAGCACTATGATAACGCATTATATACGGAACAGGCGAGAATGCATCTCGATCAGCAAGTGTTACTGGGTTTTGCCTGAGTGTTGTAGATAGATACCTTTAATTGGCTCTGGGTTTCGCGATTTGATTTCAGCATACGCTCATTTTTAAAAGATGCATTTAATCCGAAGTTATGTCAGCTCTCTAAGCAGGGAGTAGGGCTGTCACTTTTTATTCGAACATGACGTGAAATATCCGTAGTCGAACTATAAATAAACTATTCGGTTTTTAGTGCTGTGTAGCGCATTTCCCGGTGTTGACAGGCGAGTTTCGAGATTTGAGTTCAGCATTGTTCAGGAGTAGGCTAGGTGATAATGATTGCACCTGGGAGAGGTAGGCTACATTCCCTTTATTATTATAATCACTATTGATAACGCATACGGAACAGGCGAGAATGCATCTCGATCAGCAAGTGTTACTGGGTTTCGCCTGAGCGTTGTAGATAGATACCTTTGGCTCTGGGTTTCGCGATTTGATTTCAGCATACGCTCATTTTTAAAAGATGCATTTAATCCGAAGTCATGTCAGCTCTCTATGCAGGGAGTAGGGCTGTCACTTTTTATTCGAACATGACGTGACGTGAAATATCCGTAGTCGAACTATAATTAAACTATTCGGTTTTTAGTGCTGTGTAGCGCATTTCTACAGTCTATGATTAGTTTTATTTTATTGTTTGCCATCTCATTCAGTGCTATATGATCCAGGGCTCATGACCAAATCAAGCCAATATAATAGCCAGTAGCCACAATGAGCCCATGCAGCCACCTGTTTCGACAATCAAAGGTAACGCACAGAACGGCCAGCAGACAGATAATTACGTCCCCAACTCATCTAAAATGTGGTGTCTTGAAATACTTTGGGTTCTACACCATAGATGGTAAAGTGACCGTTAAATATAATGTTAAAGAATGTATCTGTGGATTGTGGCTTTACATCGGTCGAAGTTGACTCAGTCGTCAGAGCCCGTCTTATTAGACATTCTCTGATGTCGTGGTGTCTCACGTAAGTCAAAGCCAGGCAAGCTGAGGACAGGCGCTCTGTTCCATCGTCGTTATGGTAACCAAACAAGTCTTCTTCTGTCTAGGTTTGTTTCTACGTTTAAGTGTTGTTCTTCTATGTGGTCCACCTACTGGAGGGGAGTGTTTACAGCAGTTCCGTTTCACACATGCGCAGTCTACGCGTCACTTTGACGCGCGGTCTTAAATTTCGGTCGACTCAAAGACGCGACGCATGCTGTAAAAATGACGCAATTCTCGTCACGCGCTCACCAGTGCCGCGTGCGCGTGACACTGACGCGAGACCGTACCATAGGCTTTAACCTCACCAGACGACTAACCGCTCCCTGACTCCCTCCGTGAGGAATAACTGGCCTTCTAGGTCACCTACACTGAATAAATGGCACTGTGTAAAGTCACTGGATAAGAATTGTAGTAACTGATTGGAATTGTATCGTAGTTATATCACACTTTTGATCTTCCTTCTGTATATAAGGTGTACATATAAATAATGACATAATGACTAGACCACATCTTCACATCTGTGTTGAGGTGTTTTGACTGTGTGTCCTGAATGGCTCGTATGAGAATCTGTCCGGCTACTCCAGTGTGTGTGTGTGTGTGTGTGTGTGTCTCTGTGTATGTTCTGCCTGTAGAGTGAATAGCTCATCTGTCGGGCGGCTTCACTATGGAGGGGTGTGTGTGTGTGTGTGTGTGTGTGTGTGTGTGTGTGTGTGTGTGTGTGTGTGTGTGTGTGTGTGTGTGTGTGTGTGTGTGTAACTCTTTGTCTGTGTGTGTCTGCAGGGTGAATGGCTCGTACGAGGCGCTGTCGGGCGGCTCCACCACGGAGGGCTTTGAGGACTTCACGGGGGGCGTGTCCGAGATGTACGAGCTGAAGAAGGCTCCGCGAGACCTGCACCGCATCATCAGCAAAGCCCTGGAGAGAGGCTCACTGCTGGGATGCTCCATCGACGTGAGGCCTACACACACACACACACACACACACACACACACACACACACGCACACGCACACACACACACACACAGCTCCCATAGCTCCATCAATGTGACACACACACACATACACGCACACACACACACACACGCACACACACACACACACACTACCACCACTGCCAAACAGACACCACTATCACATAAATCTCTATGTGGGTACCTGCTGATCTAGTGTGTTGCTCATGTGTGTGAGCTCTCAGTAGAACATGACGAATTGACATGACATGCATATATGTGTGTGTGTGTGTGTGTGTGTGTGTAGATTACCAGTGCC
>NW_027468564.1:18548095-18573095 GCF_046254945.1 Alosa pseudoharengus | reverse complement strand
TGACGCACTCCCTTTCTCTGCCTCTCTCTCTCTCTCTCTCTCTCTCTCTCTCTCTAATAAAGGCATTACTTTCTCTCTATTTATTTAGGGAGGATACATTTGTCATTTAATCCTGGGAGAATGATACTGTATATCAATGATTATATAGTTAATACTATAGTCTATGGATCACAGACTGATACACATACACACATGGAAGTCAAACTGATCTTCACAGGTTTGGTCTGTAACGTGTGTGTGTGTGTGTGTGTGTGTGTGTGTGTGTGTGTGTGTGTGTGTGTGTGTGTGTCTGTGTCTCTTCAGGCTTTATGCTGAACAACAAGCTGACTCAGGTGCTGGTGGCCCGCTATGCCGATAACGAGACCATCGACTTTGACAACTTTGTGTGCTGCCTGGTCAAGCTGGAGGCCATGTACAGTACGTGTCTGCACTAGAAAACACTGTATATATATATACATACATACATTTATATACATACATACATGTATATATTTTATTTAATTTTTTCAGATCTCTACTGAGATATGAGTCACTCTAGTTGACTATCCTGAAATAAGACTCACTGTGTGCTCAAGCTCGTGATGCAGACGATGTTGAAGTAGGATTTGCTCACTGCTCTGACTGAACCTTAATGCCTGATGATGACCGATGTTGTTTGTGTGTTTGTTTGTTTGTGTGTTTGCAGAAGCCTTCCGGGAGCTGGACAGGGATGGCACGGGTGTGGCGGAGCTCAACCTGACCGAGGTGACCAGCACCGTGTTACACACATTCAGCGGCCATTCAGCAAACACTCTCACACATTCAGCAAACACTCTCACACATTCAGCAAACACTCTCACACATTCAGCAAACACTCTCACACATTCAGCAGCAGCAGCCATTCAGCAAACACTCTCACACATTCAGCAAACACTCTCACACATTCAGCAGCCATTCAGCAAACACTCTCACACATTCAGCGGCCATTCAGCAAACACTCTCACACATTCAGCAAACACTCTCACACATTCAGCAAACACTCTCACACATTCAGCAAACACTCTCACACATTCAGCGGCCATTCAGCAAACACTCACACATTCAGCAAACACTCTCACACATTCAGCAAACACTCTCACACATTCAGCAGCCATTCAGCAAACACTCTCACACATTCAGCGGCCATTCAGCAAACACTCTCACACGTGCATTAATTTCCGGTGTATTAACTGCATTGTGTAAAAACCGCAGGATACTGTTTTATGCAAGTTAAAAAAACAGGACTATATTAATACCATATTAACTGCCCCCGTGTATTAACCTCATGGCTCTAAGAATTTTTGTAGAATCAATGTATGGTTGGGAAATTACGGTAGTGCTAAACACTCTTAGCCTGGGTGTTCCCATGCTGCCTTGCGCACGATTTGATTTACGCTGCTAAGGCAGCCTGGAGACCATGGAGCAAATTTTCGCCTGAGATGGGAGACCAATCACAGAACAAGGGGGAAAGCAAGACCATGATGAGCTATGCACAGAGGCATTTGATAGACATCCGTGGCACCCAATAAACAGATCTGGGCATTTTTTTCAAATACGAGAAAATTAACGTTTGGTTCCCAGACCACGTCTCATTGAGAAGTGGTAGCGCTAGCCAGGCTAAAACACTCTTACATTCATGTAGCAGACGCTCTCATACAGTACAAAGCCATGTGCAGTACCGAGTTGTTCTCAGCAGCTCCTTTTTGCTACTGTGGAACTGAAGCCACAGGGTCGGGTTCCCGTACACGGATTAAGCTGAAACAACTTTGAGGAATATGATCCCCGTTGAGAAAAAGCTTTTAGCCTCGCACTTGGATTAATCAATATACGGGAAACAGGCGGATGATGTTGGGGAAACAGGCGGATGATGTTGGGGAAACAGGTTGATGATGTTGGGGAAACAGGCGGATGATGTTGGGGAAACAGGTTGATGATGTTGGGGAAACAGGCGGATGATGTTGGGGAAACAGGTTGATGATGTTGGGGAAACAGGCCGATGATGTTGGGGAAACAGGTTGGTGATGTTGTAGGGGCTGTCAGCACCTTGGTGTACTACAGCTAAATGGGCCCTGGTCTTTGCCAGACCTTAGTCAGAATCAGCTGCTGTCTACCTAGTGCCCCTGCCCTAGATTTGAACACGCTGTGATCAGGTAAATGCACTGATGATGAATGGATGTTAGTGAAGTTAGAGCTGCAGTAGAGGTGCTGTAGATGTGACCCCTGTGTTCCTATGCTGTGCTGCTGACTCTTCTCTCCTCTTCCTCTCTCCCTGAGGAGTTGACGTTAGTAAGATGAGGGCTCTGGTAGGAGTGTTGTTGTTCTGCTGACTCTCCTTCTCTCTCTGTTACTGTTACTGTGTGTGTGTGTGTGTGTGTGTGTGTGTGTGTGTGTGTGTGCGTGTGTGTGTGCGTGCGTGTTTGTGATGCTGTGTTGTGCTGACTCCTCTCCTCTCCTTCTCTCTTCCTCAGTGGCTGTACATGAGCATGTGTGGCTGAAGGAGGAGACCAAGACGGCACCCAGAGACCCCCCAGAGGAGCTCTACACCCCCCTCTACCCCAACACCACCCAATCCACTCACCCAACAATAAATACCCCACCCTAAATACCCCCTCCCTTAAGTATAACACTCCTTCAATAAAAGTGCCACCCTTGCCATATCTTCAACACAGAGTTCCTTCCCTGTATCCCCTCCTAATCTATTAAATACTCAGTCTGTCCACCAGAGGGCGCCCTACCTGCCCCCTGCTGCTTATGCTCCACTGGACGCCACCCCCCCCCTCAGGCCTGACTGACCTGCAGAGTCCTCCTGTCCAGTAGGGGGCAGTGTTCTACTCAGATACCAAATACACACTGCCTTACTGCCCACCGCCGTCTCTCACTCTGTCAACGTCTCTCCTTTTGCGCTTGGGTTTACATCTCTCTCTCTCTCTCTCTCTCTCTCTCTCTCTCTCTCTCTCTCTCTCTCTCTAGCCATCTCTCCGTTATTGTTTTCATCGTTTAAGCATTTCTCATTTGTCATGGAGGTCTCTCCTTGATGCCTTCCTTGTTTCATCCATGTTTTTATTAGAGGGAGGGGCTAGGACAGAAAGAGAAGAAAGGGAGGATTTCTAAAAAAAAAGGGAAATGATAATTACCTTTTGTCTTTTTCTCTCTCTCACACTCACTCTCTCCATCATTGAGAGGAAGGTAGATCTCCAGTGAGGCTGAAGCCTCCACCTTCACAGGAATCGTCACCCTCTTTTTTCTTCTTTACTCTTATTTATTATTAATAATATTTTTATCTATTATATTTTTTATTTGATTTCATCTCTTCACTGTATTTATCTATTTCTCTCCCTCTCTCTCTCTCCCTTATTATAGAGGGAAACTGACTGTCATCACAGTAGCCTTTCGCCTCCACTCACAGTACACATAACTGACTTACACTGAACAGGCAAATGCTAGTAGTGTAGCGTAGCATCAACAACAGTGGCTAACCCCTCACCATGGGGAGTTTGTGCGTATGAAAAGGTGCCGGAGGTCCTAGTAGCCCCCCTGCATGTCTTTTAATAGCATGAGAATGTATAGGAACCAGTAAGCTAAATAGATGCTTAGGAAGCAACGATCATAACATCATATGGTTGAATTTCCCCATTGTTGAGTTGCAGGTTTTTCTTTATTGTCGTTCCTCTTCTTCAAGCTTTCTGTAAGCTTAGGCCGAGTTTGGTTTGCATAAGACAAGCTTACACTCAAATTGTAACAGATGCTACCGTAGAAGTTTCTGAAGCAAGAGCATGCAGTGGACAAGTGTGTTGTGTTGTGACTGACCGGATAAGCAAGCTGATAAATAAGTGACTCCAAACAGCCAGCGATGCTTGGTGAATACTGTCCTGCACCACAAGGTGATCAAGAGGGTGTTCAAAATGTATGGAGTCGTGACAAACCTCAAACCTGGGTTATTTCAATCGGAGTAAGTAGTTATGAGCTCCCATTAGAAGAGCCCTGAAAGCTTAATATAGCTTTGTAGCTCACAAAACCAACCATTATGGGGATCTTGTTTCAGAATCTTAAAACTTGCTTGGAGTTAACACATTAAGGTTTGTCGCTAAAGCACGCATTTGGGATAAAGTAAGCATTCCTTGGAATCTTTGGCCTTAATATGTATCTGTGGTGACTGTAAGGTAAGGATTTATATCTGCCAAATAAAGCCTACGTTGAAAATGTGTCACTTTGGAATAAGTGTGAAGGATATTTGGTGGAACATTACATAAAAGTGGGGTCGTACTATTATTATGGCATACCTGCACTGTCAGAATGAACTGCTGTGATGGATTAACCTGCTGAGCAAACATTTTAAATAAACCTCAAACCAAACCCTGAATGATTGTGGTGTGGTGATTGCACACAAGCAAAAGCACAGCTTTCCCCCCAGTTTGTTTTTGGGAACATAACCTAACATTTTAAATGGTACAAGACATTTTTTGAGGCAATCCCAGTAACAGAGAAGCCTACTCGATTATTGCGTATAACAGTTATGACAGACGTGAGTTTAATGTAATTGCAAAGAATTTACAAAGAACAATTTCAAAGCTCACTGATGCATTGCATTACATTGCCAGAGGGAATGCTGAGTCCAGCCATGAGTCTTTAAGAAGGAATCCACTGAGTCTAGGCTTTCGCCTTGGTATCCACAAGTCCCAGAAGAAAACCATCGGCCTCCAGCAGAGTTGTGTCTGTATTTGCCCCCAAGAATCGGGATGTCATCTCCAGATCATCCAGACGAATTCTTACCCTGGTTCCCCGCTGGTACTTGTCACCGTCAGCCGACGGTCGCTTGCAAACGCAGTGGAACTTGCCACCGAAGTCGACGTAGAGGTCGTCCTGGACAATGTGAAAGATTTTACCCACTACTACTTTGTCTTTCGCCGGACCCATCTGGACCAGCGGAGAGTGTCGTAGCAACGAGGCGAAGGACGTCTCGTCCCTCGTTGAGCCGACACGGCTAGAGGAAGTGCTTTCCTGCTTCTGCTGGAGATCCGTGTGAAGCTCGTATGCAACAGCGAACCCACTCTTTGGCTTCTCGGCAGAAGGTTGTTGGGGTTCTGTCTCACCTTGTCCGCCCGGCGGGACGCTGGAATCACTGGTGTAGAGTTTCCTATGCGTATAGAAACTTTGTCTTGGAAATATGCATTTAACGTTACCGCTGCCCAAGCGGCATGCAACCTTGTACACCGCAGCCATTTTTGCTTTGGTCGATTTGGCGCTAAGCATTATGGGTACTTTTTTACGCGAAGTAAATAAAGACAGGATTGAGACAACATATTCAAAAACACTTATAATAATAAAGTGAAGCGATGTCTGTATTGCCTTTAATATGAATCTCAAAATCAATACATAGTTTAAATTTCACATTAAGATGAAGCAACATCGCACAAAGCACCACTGGCTTTCTGTGACGTCTTTTGTTACATTTGTCCCTCTGGCTTACCGTACCGGAAAAGAAACATTCAGTCAAGCAACATGGAGGTGTTTGTGGTTTCACCCTCTCTTCAATCGAGGAGTTTAACGTTTCTTCCAGGATCGACTGTTCAGAATCTAATCGAGCTATTTACCCTTGAAGATGTAAGTGATCATATGTTTGTATTATAACGTTACTTGTTTTCAGTTTGACTGATTATTTAGCGCTAACGCGAAATATGCTAACTTGTTAGCTAGATAGCTAACGTTATGAATAGCAATTGTTTGTTATGATGAACTTTTTCTCGTTTTAGGGTATCCCAACAACCGACTTCTACGTTAAAAACAATGGCAGGCTGTCGTCCGGTGAAGAGCAACTTCAGACTGGGGCTGTGTATCGTTTGGAGCCTCGCTTGTTCGGTGGGAAAGGAGGTTGGTAGAGCTGGAGCAATGTTAGCCCGAAACACATAGTAGAAAGGACAGTGGACACTGGACAGCTAAGCTTTCTTGCTGGCTGCATGACCAACGCGTCCACGTTACATTAAGGATAGGTGGAAAGCGTGTAGCTGTTATATTTAAACAGACATGTCGCGTCGGTGGCTCTGATTATATGCCATTATACCACATCTGTACCAAGTTCATGTACGGCACATACTCAAAGCACACACATTGCACGTCATGTCCTGGTGATTCTCAAAGTTATTTTTTACAGTCTATGGGTTTAAGGTCTGAGTGTGTGTGTATTGTAGACTTCAGAATATGCTGCAGTAATGTCAAGCAGGAGGAAATGAAATGTTACTTGTGATTATATGAAAAATATCACAAGCATCCGATGTTCATGGTGTCTCTCTCCCGCTCCTTGCGACAGGTTTCGGGTCCATGCTCCGAGCTCTGGGGGCGCAGATAGAGAAGACCACTAACCGCGAGGCCTGCAGGGACCTGAGTGGCCGAAGACTGCGAGATGTTAATCACGAGAAAGAGTAAGTCTTTATGGAGCTGTGGAGCAATGCACAGGCCCATCTGTGGTGTCTTGCCGTCTATTGAACAAAGCTTCAGAGACTGATCCAGGGGGCTTGAAAACACAAAAGTGTTACTAATGCTACCCACACATCAGGAGACTTTGAAAAGATTTGGGACAGATTCTTGAAGGGCTGGAGTGCTTTAACTAATGTCCCTCATTAAAGCTTTACTCAAAAGACTACAGTCTTTCAAGAATCTTTCCCAAATCTCATCAAAGTCTTCTGGTGTAAGGATGGCTTTAGTTGCACAAGACATTGGGAAATGGTACTGGTAGACATATACTAATAACAAAACTACACAGGGCCATTTACACATAACACAGATTTCAAAACAATAACAGTAACGTTAACAAACTGACACCAGGCATGCGTTTGAGACTTAGCCATTAAAGCGTCAAACCCTCAACTGTCCGACTGACTCCAGTTCTGTGTGTGAGGGTTAGCTGATAAAGCTGACCTCTGACCTTGGACCTGTGTCTGTTCCAGGATGGCGGAGTGGCTGAAGAAGCAGGCGGACCGCGAGGCGGAGAAGGAGCAGCGGCGCCTGGACCGCCTGCAGAGGAAGCTGGCCGAGCCCAAACACTACTTCAGCGACCCTGACTACGAGCGCCAGTGCCACGACCTCTCCGAGCGGCTCGAGGACTCCGTCCTCAGAGGTACGACAAACCGCTCTCTTACACCGGACCATGCGCTGTGTCCAAAAACCGCCTGGTAACAGTGCTGATCTGTAAATAAGTTGGTGTTTTAGAATGAATTGCTCTTGTTTTGTACATGATGATGCACTGTGTCCAGATTGTGTCTGGCATTGTTATACCTCTAGTGTGAAACTAGTCAGATCCACAGCAGATGTGTTTCTATAATCAGAATGAAAACCAGAATGAGTTTCCTTTCTCCTGCTGCAGGGATTCAGGCTGCCTCTATTGTGAAACTAGTCAGATCCTATAATCAGAATGAAAACTGAGTTTCCTCTCTCCTGCTGCAGGGATGCAGGCTGCCTCTAGTGTGAAACTAGTCAGATCCTATGATCAGAAAGTAAACTGAGCTTCCTCTCTCCTGCTGCAGGGATGCAGGCGGCCAGTCAGATCCTATGATCAGAAAGTAAACTGAGCTTCCTCTCTCCTGCTGCAGGGATGCAGGCGGCCTCTAGTGTGAAACTAGACAGATCCTATGATCAGAAAGTAAACTGAGCTTCCTCTCTCCTGCTGCAGGGATGCAGGCTGCCTCTAGTGTGAAACTAGACAGATCCTATGATCAGAAAGTAAACTGAGCTTCCTCTCTCCTGCTGCAGGGATGCAGGCGGCCTCCAGTGGCCTGGTGCAGGCTGATGAGGGACCCAGCCGTAAACGCCCCGCGGCTGCTACAGTCACGAAAGCCACCAGCGCACCCAAGCCTGGCAAGAAGAAGTGCCTCTGGTGGGTCTGCCGTCAGCAGCACTGTAGCCTTCCGAATAAACATGTCTGGATCTGGAACTTGCTCTCACTCACTCACTCACACACACACACACACACACACACACTCACTCACTCACTCACTCACTCACTCACTCACTCACTCACTCACTCACTCACTCACTCACTCACTCACTCACTCACTCTCTCACTCTCTCACACACACACACACACACACACACACACACACACAGAACGAGCTGACCATCAATGGCACTCTACAAACGGAGCTCTCTTCCCAGTACCACGTCTGCTAGTGTTCCTCCCTCACATTTTCTTTCTTTCTCTCTCTCTCTCTCTCTCTCTCTCTCTCTCTCTCTCTCTCATTGCTAAGATGCTGGTCCTGCTTCTAATGTAATTTTGTTGTGGTGACGAGCATTATGTATTTGAAGTAGAAGCAGCGCTGCAGTAATGCTCATTTACTACAGTCAGCATAGTGACTCCAGCTTGCCACCCTCCTGAGTTTTTAGCCCTTCATTATCTGCGATGGTGAATTATGGGATTGAATCTGTATTGAGGAATTCAATAACATTCTGTTCTTTTTTTTTCTGTGTGTCAGGACTGGTATGGGAGACCTGGCCGGCTCCGACGTGGACAGTGACTCCGCCAGTGATGACGGCGATGATGGCGCTTCCCCATGTGCGTCATCTAGCGCCTCCTGCAGTTCAGGAGGATATACTGCACCTAAATCAGCAGCAGCAGCAGCTGTCGCCCACATCACCCCCCACACGTCCCAGGAGAGTCCCAGCAGCTCCTCCTCCTCCAGCTCAGGGGCCAACTCCCCTCAGAGAAGCCCAGCACAGGAGCCCCATCCTGAGCAGTCCCAGGGAGAAGCTCCCCTGGACTCCCAGGAGGAGGCCCAGGAGGGGACTCGGGCATCAGGCGAGGCCCAGGCTGCAGGGCCTGCGCAGGCCTCAGTGGCTGAGGTGGGGGCAGAGACTGAGAAGCCGGAGGAGAAGATGGACACCGAATCACAGGAGGCAGCCAGCAGCAGCACCAAGAGCGCAGAACCAGAGGTGAGATTCTAAAGAGCGCAGAACCAGAAGAGGGCAGAACCAGAGGTGAGATTCTAAGAGTGCAGAACCAGAGGTGAGGTTCTAAGAGTGCAGAACCAGAGGTGAGATTCTAAAGAGGGCAGAACCAGAGGTGAGATTCTAAAGAGTGCAGAACCAGAGGTGAGGTTCTAAGAGTGCAGAACCAGAGGTGAGATTCTAAAGAGGGCAGAACCAGAGGTGAGATTCTAAAGAGTGCAGAACCAGAGGTGAGGTTCTAAGAGTGCAGAACCAGAGGTGAGATTCTAAAGAGTGCAGAACCAGAGGTGAGATTCTGAGGAGCACTGATATGGGCAGTGTGACGGCATGAAGAGTTGAAACCAAAATTGATCGGCCATATTTGCAAAATTGGGGCAAGGTCTGCACAGTATGTGCTGTTTGGAACCAAAGCATTTGCAGTAAACCGAAAATTGTCCAGGTCTGCTGAAATTGACCATGTTTGGATAAGTCTACTGCAAGTTTTTTTTTCCGATGGCTTGACTTTTGACTGACTTAACTGTCAAATTTGTAAAAATGTACATGTATTTATTTTTCTTCTTTGAGTAGCACCATTTCAACTTTCTCATGTGTCTCTTTGTAGTAGTAGTAGTCACCTCTCTCTCTCTCTTCCTCTCTCTTTTTCTGTATCTTTTATTATTTATTTATTTAATGATGTTTAAATGACAGGAATTGAAAACGTTGCTGTGTGTGTGTGTGTGTGTGTGTGTGTAGGTTCCTGCGGGCCCTCTGGACCTCTCTGCGGTGGACAGCGTGGAGCAGCTGGAGGCCATGGGCCTGGACCGCCTGAAGGGGGCGCTGATGGAGCGCGGCATGAAGTGCGGAGGGACGCTGCAGGAGCGCGCCGCCCGCCTCTTCTCCGTCCGAGGCCTCGCCCCCAACCAGATCGACCCCGCCCTCCTCGCCAAGCCTGCCAAGGGCAAGAAGAAATGAGAGACTGAGAGGGACCCTGGCTTTTAAAAAAGCGGGAGCTGGATTAACTAGATTATTTAAAGTGTTCTAGATATTCCAGGATGTGTGTCAGAATGGGTTTGTGTGGGAATATGGAAAGGAGCAGTGTGGATATGATGGATCTTGGGTCCTGATGAGTTTCAGTTATTCAGTTATTTTTTATTATTATTTAGATTCAGTTATTTTTTTTCAGCATTTATTTTTTAGTTTTTAGACCATGTACCCATATTCTTTTTAAGTATTGTTTTGTTTAGCGGAAAGGTCACAGAAATCAGATGTATTTGCTGCAGTATTGTCTTGACGGTGTCTTTTCTGTATTTCTGATTCACAATTCTGCTGATTTGTAAATAGGTAAAGGGGGCACTTTGGCTCCAATGTGATTCCATATATGCTTGTGGGGAAACCAGATGTATGGGTTTTATGTCCATATGTTCAGTTGTACAGATATTACATTTATAACTGAATAAACAAACATTTTTTTCTTAAATCCTTTGTCTAATTAGTTTTATTTGTACAGTGAATATATATATATATACCACTATAAAGCCATAACCCAACTATACGTTGCCAGTGACATTAAATGTTCCATCTATTGCGTATTTACTCCGACCTGCAGGGGGCGACAAACAACCAGTCTATACTGCATGGTCAGTTCGTACGTACACCGATATCCACAAGTTGTTAAAATGCCGGTAAGTCTTACCGTATGGGTTTCTTTTCTGATACCATTAAATCCTGTTCAACCATTTACCTTAATGGCAACATATAGGGATGACTGCATGAATTTGTCTGTCGTGTGTGTGCAAGAAACTTTACCAGCAGGCAAATGTTAGCAGCACAGTTGCAAGATGGTCAGCTAGTTAGCTAGATACTAGCTAGCGGCGTATAGCAGCATTTAGACGTAGCATCTAGCAGGGGTTTATCAGACCATTGTAGCCTACTGTGGCTAGATTTATTTAATCTGTTCGGTGCATCGCTGGTTATCGGGTGAAATGAATATGCATGCATTGCGGTCTCGCTTTGTAACTTTCTTCTCACACTTGTTCCAAAACCTGCCTTTCACCATCTTCTCTCCCTGACTAGTCGGCGTCGGAGGTGCTGAAGTTGGTGGGGGTGGGGGTGGTTGGTCTCACCCTCGGCATCGAGTGGTTGCGCTGGCTCTACCGACGCCTGAAGCCCGCAGCTCGGGTCACCGAGGTGCTCTTCTTCCCCTGCGAGTCCAGTTGTGTGGAGAGACTGTTCGCTTCAGGAGATGCATCCAAACAACCTTGGTAAACAGTCTTCTTCTTTTATGTAGATAGATAGATATATACTTTTTTTGATCCCCAAGGGGAAATGCAAGGTCTCAGTAGCATACAGACACCACACACAACATTCACTAACAGCAGAACAAGTAATCAAAGTATATAATATAAAAAAAACTCAACTAAGCAATAAGGACAGTAGAAGATAAAGAATATACTAAAATACAAATTATACTAAATAACACTAAATCTAAATCAAATCTAAAACAGTATCCACATAGTGTGCTTAGGGGTGATTAAGCATGAGGCGCTTGCAATGACTGAGGCAGGGACTGTGAGTCTGTGATTCTCTGTGCATAGTGAGGTAAGGTGCTCTCTGTGAGAGTGAGTGTCATGGTGATGGTGCAAATGAGTAAGTCCAACAGTGCAACAGTGCAAGAATAAAGTCTAGAGACCAGCATAAAATAAATATGGACATATAAGAGAGTAGGCTAGGTAATATAAAAAATATATATATCAGTGCAAGAATGGGTTGACGTAATAGGGTTACAGCCATTATACAAGTATTGATTATAAAGCATTAAGTATTAAGTAAAGGTATAAGTGTGGCCTTATGTCTTGTGAACATGAAATTAATTCACATTTCTGAGGGTCTTTTCCCTTCCTCGCTTTACATCCCTTTGCCATTCTTTAATCTTTAATATCATTATTGTCATTCTTTAATCTTTAATATCATCAATATTTAATATCATGCCATCTTTAATGGCCTCCGTTTCGGATTAACGTTAACTGGCTTTGACATCCTCCATGCAGGCAGCCGTGGCCTACTGGTTAGCGCTTCGGACCTGTAACCGGAGGGTTGCCGGTTCGAACCCCGACCAGTAGGAACGGCTGAAGTGCCCTTGAGCAAGGCACCTAACCCCTCACTGCTCCCCGAGCGCCGCTGTTGTTGCAGGCAGCTCACTGCGCCGGGATTAGTGTGTGCTTCACCTCACTGTGTGTTCACTGTGTGCTGAGTGTGTTTCACTAATTCACGGATTGGGATAAATGCAGAGATCAAATTTCCCTCTCGGGATCAAAAGAGTATATATACTTATACTTATACTTACTTATATACATCCCAGATTTAGGATCTCTCCTCTCCCTCTCTATTTGTCTCTGTAGCCCGTGTGGTATGTCTCACAGCCTGAAGGACGACTCGTTTTCCCGGCTGCTGTTCCACCTGTTGTCAGCGCGCGTCTCCCTGGACGTGTGCGTGTTCAGCTTCTCCAACATGGAGCTGAGCCGCGCCGTGCTTCACCTGCACGCCAGGGGCGTGTGTGTGCGCGTCATCATCGATCGCGACTACATGTACATCACTGGATCACAGATAGGAATGCTGCGGAAAGCAGGTGTGTGAAATTCTAATGTCATGGACCCGTTTGTGTGTGTGTGTGTGTGTGTGTGTGTGAGAGAGAGAGAGAGAGTGAGAAATTCTAATGTCATGGACCTGTGTGTGTGTTTGTGTGTGTGTGTGAGGAATTATGGAGTGTGTGTGTGTGTGTGGGGAGGGGGAGGGGGGGGGGGGGTTCGTCACCTACTCCCATCCTATAGGGAGTCAGTGGAATGTCCGTAACAAATCCACAATGTCCCACACAGTCTCCTCTGGACAGACCATATGATTGTAAGAATTCCCCTGGCACGCTTCTGCTCTCTCTCTCTCTCTCTCTCTCTCTCTCTCTCTCTCTCTCTCTCTCTCTCTCTCTCTCTCTCTCTCAATTCAATTACATTTTCAATTCAAGTGAGCTTTATTAGCATGACAAATATTTTTGCATTGCCAAAGCAGAACATACATTTAGACATACATTTACATAGAGGATGCTTGGAATACAGTACATGGCAAATAGATACGCATCCAAGATTAACAAACAGACTGGTGTGTGTGTGTGTGTGTGTGTGTGCGTGTGTGTGCGTGTGTGTGTGCGTGCGTGTGTGCGTGCGTGCGTGCGTGTGTGTGTGTGTGCGTGGCTGCGTGTATGTATGGTGTTTGTCTGTGTAATTATATGGATAGGTGCCATATAAAAGTAATGATTATTTAATTATTTAATTATTTAACCACTGTCCCTTGCATTATGGCATTCGGTGCCGTATTTGGCAGCAAGATTTGCTGTCTGTCCATGCTGTCCGAGTAAGACTGCCATTATTTCTTGTTGTTCTAGATTTCTGAACCCTGGGATTAGGCTTGTGAGCCTGTCAAAGTATGACTTACGTATAGTTGTATATTTCTCACAGTGAAGAAGAAAGTGCACCTCAGTCTCAACCTCACCTGTTATGCAGTGACCACATATTCTTTGCTCTCTTGGCAACCAGGATTTTCTCAGTCTGCCTTTTTCTATGGCTAGACTGTGATAGAGATATTCTTCCAATTGGTATTCAGATTTTATTGACCGGTAACATTCTAATTTGCTTTGGTTTTTTGTCTCCTTTTGCCAATGTTCCAAATATTTTTCTTTAGATTCTTGAATGATCTTATTGGTGTTCAGTTTGAAAGCAGCACTTGTCTGAGAGAAGTTATTAATGTGTGTTAGGGGGAGATTAGTTAGTGGCAGTACAAGCTGACTCAGAGGACTCTTTTCAGGGTTCAGATCTTTCAGGGTTTTTACTGCATTAAAATGCAGTGTGTCAGTGGGACTTGTTTGGAGATGCATCCAGAATTTGAGGGCTCTTTTTTGCATGTTGATGGCTAATGGGAATCTGCCTAGTTCTGCTCTGCATGCATTGTTTGGTGTTTTCTTTTGGATTTTTAAGATCAATCGGCAGAACTCTGCATGTAGGCTTTCTATAGGATGTTTGTCCGATCTAGTGTAGCTATGCTCACTGAGTGGACCCCATACCTCACTTCCGTACAGCGCAATGGGCTGGATTACACAGTCAAATATTTTGCACCAGATTTTAATAGGTATGTTTATGTTCCAGAAATTTCTTTTTATTGCATATAGGGCTCTGCGAGCTTTTTCTTTTAGTGCATTAACTGCCATGCTGAAACTCCCCGATGCAGTCATGATTAAGCCAAGGTAAGTGTACTGCATCGTGTGCTCTAGGGCGGTGCTGCCTAGATTGAAATGGTATCTGCGGTCCTGACATCTGGGCTTCTTTTGGAAAATCATGATATTTGTCTTTTTTAGATTTACTGTCAGGGCCCAGTGCTGACAGTATTTCTCTAGCAGGTCCAGCTGCTGCTGTAGCCCCTCTCTCTCTCTTTCTTTCTCTCTCTCTCTCTCTCTCTCTCTCTCTCTCTCTCTCTCTCTCTCTCCCGTCCTCCCTCCTTCCCACCCTCACTCTCATCATCTCTCTCTCTCGTGAGGAATGTTCCAATGCTTCTTACCAGATTAAATCTGCAACGTGTGTGTGTGTGTGTGTGTGTGTGTGTGTGTGTGTGTGTGTGTGTGTGTGTGTGTGTGTGTGTGTGTGTGTGTGTGTGTGTGTCACATGTGAGGGACGTGTGACCTGCAGGACTACTGTTGAGGTTGAGTTATGGGTTCCTGATGTGTGTGTGTGTGTTTGTGTGTGGGTGGGTGTCTGTGTTGCTCAGCTGGTAGACCTTGGGATGAGTAGTTGCAATAAAACCATCCACAACATGCTGTGAATAGTAAATCATATTCACCTCTCCTTTATTTTCCTCTCTCCTACCTCTCCAGGTCATCCTCCTCTCCCTCTCCCTCTCTCCTTCTACCTCTCCATGTCATCCTCCTCTTCCTCTCTCTCTCTCCTTCTACCTCTCCATGTCATCCTCCTCTTCCTCTCCCTCTCTCCTTCTACCTCTCCATGTCATCCTCCTCTTCCTCTCCCTCTCTCCTTCTACCTCTCCATGTCATCTTCCTCTTCCTCTCCCTCTCTCCTTCTACCTCTCCATGTCATCCTCCTCTTCCTCTCCCTCTCTCCTTCTACCTCTCCATGTCATCCTCCTCTTCCTCTCCCTCTCTCCTTCTACCTCTCCATGTCATCCTCCTCTCCCTCTCTCCTTCTACCTCTCCATGTCATCCTCCTCTTCCTCTCCCTCTCTCCTTCTACCTCTCCATGTCATCCTCCTCTTCCTCTCCCTCTCTCCTTCTACCTCTCCATGTCATCCTCCTCTTCCTCTCCCTCTCTCCTTCTACCTCTCCATGTCATCCTCCTCTCCCTCTCTCCTTCTACCTCTCCATGTCATCCTCCTCTTCCTCTCCCTCTCTCCTTCTACCTCTCCATGTCATCCTCCTCTTCCTCTCTCTCTCCTACCTCTCCATGTCATCCTCCTCTTCCTCTCCCTCTCTCCTTCTACCTCTCCATGTCATCCTCCTCTTCCTCTCCCTCTCTCCTTCTACCTCTCCATGTCATCCTCCTCTTCCTCTCCCTCTCTCCTTCTACCTCTCCATGTCATCCTCCTCTTTCTCTCTCTCCTTCTACCTCTCCATGTCATCCTCCTCTTCCTCTCTTTCTCCTACCACTCCATGTCCTCCTCTTCCTCTCTCTCTCCTTCTACCTCTCCATGTACTCCTATTCCTCTCTCTCTCTATCTTCGTGGTTCTCCTCCTTGTCATCCTCCTCTTCCTCTCTCTCTCTATCTTCGTGGTTCTCCTCCTTGCTGCTGGTGACCGACCACCAAGTTCTCTATCGCACCTGCAGCTCTAATAATGATCTCTCTCCTCCTTCCTCCTCTTCCTCACTTCCTCTCCTCCTCTTCCTCCACCTCCTCCTCTTCCTCACTTCCTCCCCTCCTCCCTCCTCTTCCTCCTCCTCCTCCACCTCTTCATCATCCTCCTCCTCCTCCTCCCTGTCCCAGGCGTCCCCGTGCGTCACGAGCTGAGCCGGGCGGTCCACATGCACCACAAGTTCTCCATCGCACCTGCAGCTCTAATAATGATCTCTCTCCTCCTTCCTCCTCTTCATCCACCTCTTCCTCCTCCTCCTCCTCCTCCTCCTCCCTGTCCCAGGCGTCCCCGTGCGTCACGAGCTGAGCCGGGCGGTCCACATGCACCACAAGTTCGCCGTGGTGGACGGACGCCTGCTGGTCTGCGGCTCCCTCAACTGGACGATGACGGCGGTGCAGTCCAACCAGGAGAACCTGCTGGTGACCGACGACCCGGCCGTGGTGGCACCCTACAGCGCCCAGTTCCAGCGCCTGTGGTTGGCCAACGACCCCGCCCGTCACAAGGTGCTGCCCGCCCACGACAGCCACCAGAAGGGCAGGGCGCGGAACGGTGGACCAATGATGTTCAAGCGCCGTGACTGGAAGAGCGAAGAGCTCAGCCAGGAAGCTAAAGAAGGCGGGCTTTAAGGATTATTATTATTATTATTATTATGTTAGTAGTTAGCTACTATATGGTATTGTAAATGTTTTAGTTTTAATAGGAAAGGGTTTTTTTTTTTTTTTTAACCGATTATTAATATTATTAAGATTATTTCCACTGATTGTAATGATTGTTTTGTCTATAGTGCCTTTTCGAAACAGTAATAATTGGAGTTATTACTCAGTTCATGTTTATCACTTGTCTTGCTGGGCCACTGACTGTGAGCAGGATGTGTGTTAAGGTGTAGCTGAGCCGTAGCGTGTGGTGGGTGGAGAGTAAACAGACCATGGTCCAGAGAGGGGGGGTGTCGTGTCTGGCCAGATTTTCATCCAGAGAGAGGGGTCTGGGATGGGGTATTGTGCTGCCAGATTTATGGTGTCCCAGCTTTGCTTGGATATGCCAATAAAATTACATTTAAAACATTCCGCTGTGTGTGAGTGGTGTGGAGTGGAGTGGAGTTGTGTGGAGTGGTGTGGAGTGGAGTGGAGTGGAGTGGAGTGGAGTTGTGTGGAGTGGAGTGGAGTGGAGTGGAGTGGAGTGGAGTGGAGTGGAGTTGTGTGGAGTGGAGTGGAGTGGAGTGGAGTGGAGTTGTGTGGAGTGGAGTGGAGTGGAGTGGAGTGGAGTGGAGTTGTGTGGAGTGGAGTTGTGTGGAGTGGAGTGGAGTGGAGTGGAGTTGTGTGGAGTGGAGTGGAGTGGAGTTGTGTGGAGTGGAGTGGAGTTGTGTGGAGTGGAGTGGAGTGTAGCGGAGCGGAGCGGAGTGGAGTGGAGTGGAGTTGTAGCTTGTATGTTATTTCTCATATTGTAAGTCACTGTGGATGCTATGAATAAATCTAATGTAGTGCAGTGAAGACAGAAACACACCAGTCACTTAGGATCACACTGGAAATAACACAGCAGTTTTGAGTAACTCAACGCTCAGACCATAATAAGCTATATCTTGTTCGTAAGTAACACAAATGATTTGCCTAAACTGACAATTGAATACTTTACCAGTGAAAACACACCAGTCACTTAATGCAACCGATCCATCTGATATCACCATGTAGCGTTTGACCCAGAGTCACAGCTGCCCCAGAATCTGTCAGATGCAGGTTGTCATCATGCACACTATTTAGACCAGGGGTCCCCAAAATAGTTTAGTCCAAGGCCCAGATTATCCCAAGCATGCCAAACCAAGGGCCAAAGCATCCACACACATACTCCCGCAAAAACGTTAAAAAATTGAAAAATGTCTCTATCTGATTGACCAGAAACAATTTAATTCACTGCACCTCTGAAAGCAAATAAGCAGCACGGTGACAATATCTGCCCAAATTATATTGATACTGACAGCAAAAAAAATATTGTAATCTTTGGCAAAAAACAAAACATCAGCAACAGACATGGAACTTTAGATTTTAAAAATCTGAATATTTTGCCAATGTCAGTGTAAGATAGTGGTATATAATATACTATTATGATTATGTACCATCTTATTTAGATGTCCTATTGGTGAACACTGTTAAACTTTTCAACGAAGTAAGGAGGACGTGGTGCTCTGTGTGTGCACTGATGTTGCCAACGTGTGCATTTAACTCTTGTCCTAAAAACATGTATTTGCCCATGCATTCATGTATTTGCCTATGGTGTGATATTATTTATTCATCGATGGTGTGGCCATCCCCATGCCTTGGGAGTAGCCTGCGTGTCGTGGCTGCTCTGCGCAGATCTTTCTGGCTTATCTAAGCAACAACGCTTCAGAATCCGATCTGTGTTTGTAGGTGGTGTGCACCGTTAACAGAACGAACCAAGGCTACCGCACAGACTAAAGACAGCTGCCAAGGAAGCTATCAAAGCCATCGTGGGGGCAGACCTGGGCGCGCCTCAAGTCGCGCAGAAGACTGTGCAGTTGGCAAACTTCCGCTTGGCTTCCGTAAGACCGGATTCACGTCTCCGGTGGAGACGAGCGAGTGCGGCGCATTCCCATCGGTTGCCCAGTTAGGAGAGACGTCGTGAACAAGGCAAAGTGCAGGGCGAGGAAGCGTGTAGTACGTTAGCCTACCAGCGGTGGAGGCTAAGTTATAGTAGCCTACGGTTGCTTAGAGCGGCGTAACCACTCTGTCACATGCGGTCGTCTGTGAATAAGGCGAGAAAACTGAACGAAAGAAGAGGAAAACCCTCAGATATTTCAAAGGAGTGGGAGCTCAAAATCGACACGCTACATCAGTAAGGTATGATATTAAGATAAATATTTTTGGTGAACAGCTGCGTAACGTTTCCAATACTTCTCTCTGTTGGGCACCATCGTTTCCAATACTTCTCTCTGTTGGGCACCATATGGACACCGGTAGAGCGTCGGCAAGTGTTACAACTTAATTCTAAGCCAGTGCGCTCTGGTCCCACTTCAGTAAGCTTAGTGATCACGACTCTTTTGTTCTAAGCTGCAGCTTCTTGAAAACAGTATCCTAGCAAGAAGCGAGGACAGATGTTTCGTAAAGACGTCTGGCTGGAGACTGTCGCTAACCAATTTGCATGCGCCACAGGAAACCACTAATTATCCAATTAGTAACTCATCGAGTTATAATGAAGACCGCGTTTTAAGTCTGGCTATTTCCACTGAGTTACTGAATGACGCATCCTATTTGTGTGTGGTTGTGTGTATGTGTGGTTGTGCATGTGTGAGCGTGTTTGTTCGTGCGTGTGTTCCTTCCCAGAGGTGTGGCCGACTGGTATATCCTGTTGAGAGGGCTTCCCCCGCAAGCCGCTAGCGCTGCTGCTTCGCTCTGTTCCCAAACAAGCCACTGCTAGGCTAGACTGTAGTTGTCACGGCGACACCACGTCACATTTCGACATGACCAGCTACGTTTTCCCTCGTCGTCGTCGTCGTCGCTGTAGTAGGCTATAATATGGATAACTTTGCGAAATGGATATGAGTACTAGAGCCTTTTATTTAGGGGGGCCTCCACGTGTCAGTGGGTGGTCATGGCATGTAGACACCTGTTTTTTTTTTTTTTTTTTTAAACCCATGATGGTTTATTATAGTGGGTATTGGGAAATTCCTTGGTAGGAGAGACTAGCCTTCATCCCCAGTGGTGCGTGCGCTCTGCTTGCTTCATGTCTGGCTAATAGTCCACAGAATTAGTGATAGCACCCAATGTTTCAACATCCAGCACTTTCAGGCCTGTGGCTGATAAGGCAGCTGTGTGAGCCACAGGGAAGGACCTGGCAATGAGCAGCCCACTCTTAACCAAGTCCCAAGAGCCCATAAAGGGCCCCCACCCACCCTTGCTGAAACAGCCAACCTAACCAATGCAATGTCAGTCATTTCATTCAGACACTGTCTCTGTGTGTGTGTGTGTGTGTGTGTGTGTGTGTTTGGCTGTGTGTGTGTGTGTGTTTGGCTGTGTGTGTGTGTGTGTGTGTGTGTGCGTGCGTGTAGAAGTGCTGCAGTAATAATCAGTGGCCATTGCTGATGCTTATGGGGCCTCCTCACTCTTTAAGCACCTCTGGCTCATAGCCGCCCTGTGTCTGCACTTTTGCACTGCACCTCTCCCTCCCTCTCTCTCTCCCTCTCTCTCTCTCTCTCTCTCTTATCCCCCTGCCCTGGCACACAACCTCTCCTCCCTGGCACAAGCCCCACACTCCACTCCACTCCACTCAAACAAACAAAAAACAGAGAGAGAGAGAGAAAGTGAAAGAATCAGAGAGAGAGAAACTGAATGATAGAAGGAAAAAGAGAGAAGGGGAAGAATGAGAATGAACAACTGAATGACAGAAAGATAATTGGCGAGAGAGAGAGACAAACCACGTGGATAAAGTAAGTGTCCATGTGGGAATGTGCTTGAAATACCCTGTTTGTGTGTGTGTGTGTGTGTGTGTGTGTGTGTGTGTGTGTGTGTGTGTGTGTGTGTGTGTGTGTGTGTGTGTGTGTGTGTGTGTGTGTGTGTGTGTGTGTGTGTGTGTGTGTGTGTGTGTGTGTGTGTGTGTGTGTGTGTGTGTGTGTGTGTGTGTGTGTGTGTGTGTGTGTGTGTGTGTGTGTGTGTGTGTGTGTGTGTGTGTGTGTGTGTGTGTGTGTGTGTGTGTGTGTGAGTGAGTGAGTGAGTGAGTGTGTGTGTGAAAGTAAGTGAGTGTGTGTGTGTGAAAGTGAGTGTGTCTGAATACTTTGTGCTGATGTGGTCATCAGGGACTTGGCCCTCCATCAGAGAAAGAGCCGGACTCAGCATCGGAGATTTACGAACAGGAAGGAGGGGGTGAACAGACGAGTGGACAGAGATAAAGAGAGAGAGAAAGGGAGAGGGGGATGAACACAAGACAATTGGACACAGAGAGATGGAGAGAGAGAAAGAGAGAGGGGGATGAACACAAGACAATTGGACACAGAGAGATTGAGGGAGAGAGAGAGGGAGAGAGGGATGAACACAAGACTAGTGGAGAGAGAGAGGGAGAGAGAGGGATGAACACAATACTAGTGGAGAGAGAGAGGGAGAGAGAGGGATGAACACAATACTAGTGGAGAGAGAGAGGGATGAACAGAGAGAGAGAGAGGGATGAACACAATACTAGTGGAGAGAGAGAGAGGGATGAACACAATACTAATGGAGAGAGAGAGGGAGAGAGAGGGATGAACACAATACTAGTGGAGAGAGAGAGAGGGATGAACACAAGACTAGTGGAGAGAGGGAGAGAGGGATGAACACAAGACTAGTGGAGAGAGAGAGAGAGGGATGAACACAAGACTAGTGGAGAGAGGGAGAGAGGGATGAACACAAGACTAGTGGAGAGAGAGAGAGGGATGAACACAAGACTAGTGGAGAGAGAGAGAGAGGGATGAACACAAGACTAGTGGAGAGAGGGAGAGAGGGATGAACACAAGACTAGTGGAGAGAGAGAGGGAGAGAGAGGGATGAACACAATACTAGTGGAGAGAGAGAGAGGGATGAACACAAGACTAGTGGAGAGAGGGAGAGGGATGAACACAAGACTAGTGGAGAGAGGGAGAGAGGGATGAACACAAGACTAGTGGAGAGAGAGAGAGGGATGAACACAAGACTAGTGGAGAGAGAGAGGGATGAACACAAGACTAGTGGAGAGAGGGAGAGAGGGATGAACACAAGACTAGTGGAGAGAGAGAGGGAGAGAGAGGGATGAACACAAGACTAGTGGAGAGAGAGAGGGAGAGAGAGGGATGAACACAATACTAGTGGAGAGAGAGAGAGGGATGAACACAAGACTAGTGGAGAGAGGGAGAGAGAGAGAGGGATGAACACAATACTAGTGGAGAGAGGGAGAGAGAGAGGGATGAACACAATACTAGTGGAGAGAGAGATGGATGAACAGAGAGAGAGAGAGGGATGAACACAAGACTAGTGGAGAGAGAGAGGGAGAGAGAGGGATATGAACACAAGACTAGTGGAGAGAGAGAGAGGGATGAACACAATACTAGTGGAGAGAGAGAGGGAGAGAGAGGGATGAACACAATACTAGTGGAGAGAGGGAGAGAGAGGATGAACGCAAGACTAGTGGAGAGAGAGAGGGAGAGAGAGGGATGAACACAAGACTAGTGGAGAGAGAGAGGGAGAGAGAGGGATGAACACAATACTAGTGGAAGAGAGGGAGAGAGGGATGAACACAAGACTAGTGGAGAGAGAGAGGGAGAGAGAGGGATGAACACAAGACTAGTGGAGAGAGGGAGAGAGGGATGAACACAATACTAGTGGAGAGAGAGAGAGGGATGAACACAATACTAGTGGAGAGAGAGAGGGAGAGAGAGGGATGAACACAATACTAGTGGAGAGAGAGAGGGAGAGAGAGGGATGAACACAATACTAGTGGAGAGAGAGAGAGAGGGATGAACACAATACTAGTGGAGAGAGAGAGGGAGAGAGAGGGATGAACACAAGACTAGTGGAGAGAGAGAGGGAGAGAGAGGGATGAACACAAGACTAGTGGAGAGAGGGATGAACACAATACTAGTGGAGAGAGAGAGGGAGAGAAAGGGATGAACACAATACTAGTGGAGAGAGAGAGGGAGAGAGAGGGATGAACACAATACTAGTGGAGAGAGGGATGAACACAATACTAGTGGAGAGAGAGAGGGAGAGAAAGGGATGAACACAATACTAGTGGAGGAGAGAGAGGAGAGAGAGGATGAACACAATACTAGTGGAGAGAGAGAGGGAGAGAGAGGGATGAACACAAGACTAGTGGAGAGAGGGATGAACACAAGACTAGTGGAGAGAGGGATGAACACAAGACTAGTGGAGAGAGGGATGAACACAAGACTAGTGGAGAGAGGGAGAGAGGGATGAACACAAGACTAGTGGAGAGAGAGAGAGGGATATGAACACAATACTAGTGGAGAGAGAGAGAGGGATGAACACAAGACTAGTGGAGAGAGAGAGAGAGGGATGAACACAAGACTAGTGGAGAGAGGGATGAACACAATACTAGTGGAGAGAGAGAGGGAGAGAGAGGGATGAACACAATACTAGTGGAGAGAGAGAGGGAGAGAGAGGGATGAACACAAGACTAGTGGAGAGAGAGAGAGAGGGATGAACACAAGACTAGTGGAGATAGAGAGAGAGAGAGAGAGATGAACACAAGACAAGTGGACAGAGAGGGGGAGAACAAGACTAGGGAGAGAGAGAGGAGGGGATGAACAACTGGAGAGAGAGAGAGAGGGATGAACACAAGACTAGTGGAGAGAGGGCGGCTGGGGTTCTCAGTCTTTATTGCTTCACTTCCCTGTGTCATTTAGTCTCCCCTCGCTCTGCTGACAGATTTAGGGGTTTGGGGGTCCTCCCCCAGAACATTTTTCATTTGTTTGATGTGATTTCCTGTATTCTGGTGCATTTTGGGAATGGCCAATACTAAATTCAATCAGATTCATAGACCTACATCCTGATTTGTTGATATTGAGGCAATGATTCCATGCAAAGGCTTGGGCTTCAGGGCCCCCTGACCCCTTGGGCCTGGGCCCGGTAGGCCCGTGCAGTATTTCATCCCTGGTGTGTGTGTGTGTGAGATTGTAGTTTAGTTGTTTGGGTCGGAACACCTCACATAATGTCAAGAAAGCCTTCACAGCATGACACCGGCAACATCACCAAAAAGCAGCAATACGCATTTTTTCAGTGGCTTCGGATTATCAGTCAAGCTGTTGGTGATTTTTGAATACTTCGCTAGTTTTGTGCCAACTTTCCACAATGCTGCTTTATGTGTTTAAAGTTCAAAATACCATTTCAGAATGATGTTTGATCCATTTAAAACGAACATTCATTTATTTGCTGAGCTATTCTGTCTTAAATAAACAACAAAATTGTTTGTGAAGTTATTACAAATGACACTTATTCAAACAGTGTACTAGTGTCGTTGACCTGTGTGTGTGTGTGTGTGTGTGTGTGTGTGTGTGTGTGTGTGTGTGTGTGTGTCTGTGTGTGTGTGTGTGTGTGTCTGTGTGTGTGTGTGTGTGTGTGTGTGTCTGTGTGTGTGTGTGTGTGTGTGTTGTCCTCCATGCCTGTAGATGGCGCAGGTGAGCGATCAGCAGGCGCAGGTGCAGCGCGACCTGGCGGATCAGAACTTTGACTACATGTTCAAGCTGCTGCTCATCGGGAACAGCAGCGTGGGCAAGACCAGCTTCCTGTTCCGCTACGCCGACGACTCCTTCACCTCCGCCTTCGTCAGCACCGTGGGCATCGACTTCAAGGTCAAGACCATCTACCGCAACGAGAAGAGGGTCAAGCTGCAGATATGGGTCAGCACACACACACACACACACACACACACACACACACACACAGACACACACACACACACACACACACACACACACACACACACACACAGACACACACACACACACACACACACATACACACACACACACAGACACACACACACACAGACACACACACATGCACACACACACACACACACACACACACACACACACACACACACACAGACACACACACACACACACACACACACACAGACACACACCTACTGCAACAAGAAGAGGGCCAAGCAGATAGGGGGAACACACACATACATCAAACCTGCACACTCTACTGTCTACATCAGATTACCCATTTGCTATTGACACACACACACACACACACACACACACATACACATACACATACACACACACACACACATACATACATACACACACACACACACACACACACATACACACACACACACACACATGAACACACACACACACAGGCACACACATGCACACACACACACACACACACTTACTTTCTGTTACTCTCAAAAACTACTCTCATTAACTGGGATATTAAAGGAAATTACCCTCCCAGTCTGCACAGGACCACATGATTAGGACACACACACACACAAACACACACACACACACACACACACACATACACACACACAATAAATTACCACAGTAAATATTCTGCTGAGTGACATACCCACATACCCCCCCCCCCACCCCCAAACACACACACACATACACATGCATGCACACACACACACTCTGTGGTGGCTAGTTAATGTTTGACTTAGTCTTGCTGAGTG